>NC_047531.1:84700864-85070864 GCF_012275295.1 Melopsittacus undulatus
TGTAACTATCTGTGTAATAGAGACAAGGGTATTTTTTACTTACTGTGAATTGTTAGTCTTGAAAGGTGCATTTGGGGGACATATAAAGGTCCTGAGTCTCTAGATCTGAGCAATGAAGAACAAACGCATTACCACATTTGAAGGCATCAGGCGTTCTCAGATACAATATTTCACTGTATGGGGAGGTTGGGGGGAATCTATATTCTGGATGATAACAGGTCAGACTGTCAGGGTACAGTGTGGGGTGGCAGCAGCATGAGGACTGGGGGTAACAGGGGATCTCTGGACGAGTCCCAAAGGGTGGGCAGGACTTGTCAGGCTTCTCAGGGCCCTGACAGAAGAACTTGAATTCTCTTGCACAGCTTTGATTTTATGGAAAACAGATTCAATATCAGTTGTTTTGCAGAGAAATTATTCTGCCAAAGGACACAAATCATGCTAAATCAAATATGCATCCTTGCAGCACTCTGCAAGCGTTAACAAATACCTAACCCAAGTCAAATCATAGTACAGCATGATAATATTCATGAAACTTGGACATACTGCTCAGCTGCCATTTCTGTGGTTTGATCTGCATTCTTACCTGTTGGTGTCTCTACAACACTCTTGCATGTTTCCCCTGTAGACTTCTCAATTTTACTTGTAAATGTAATGTAAAAATACCTGCAAAAATAGAAAATAAATAAATAAACCTAAAGACACACTATTCCTGGGATCACATTATTGCAAGTGTTTTCCTCTCCTCCTCTAGTTTAGTTATTACCGGCTGTTCTTCAACTATAAATTCTCATTTGAACACTTTACCATGCTGGTGGCAGTGTTGTGTGATAGGAGATAAGTAGCAAAACATCTTCCGTGCCTTGTGCTTTTTCTATGTTTTGCCTGGTTTTCGTTGTATGATGCACTAAGACATGCAACTCAGAAAAGCTTTAAGCCCTCAGAGTCTGTGACTTTTTGTAGGGCAGTTAACCTAGATTGATTTCTGAGATAAGCTAAAGCAATGGAAACTTCTATGATAAGTAATGACTCTGATGGAAAAATTGTTCAAATCAGGTGAAGATATAGGAGACAAACACAAAAATTAGCAATACTGGGGTCCAGGGCTTCAGTTCCAGCAAAGGATTATCCCAAATCTCTGTGGGGAAATGAAGAATAGCTGAAGATCAACAGTGTCTGTGCTTGGTGCCACTGCTACATGAGGCCTGAGGTCAGAATCAGATGGGCATAACACAGCCCAGAAAGTCTCCTCTTACAGTGTTTGTTCTGAATCTCTTCCAGCTCCTTGCTGAACTCGATAAAGTGGTAGAAAGGATGAGCAAATACTTCCATGATGATACTTCCACTAATTCCCTTTAAAAAGACTCACTTGATATTGGTCTCCAAGGACAGAGACAAACCATCAATTGCAGTGCAGAGGACTTAGCAATCTACTTGGCTGCTGGACTTCTTGACACTTTACTGTCAAGTGTCCCAGATGTTCAAACAGAGTGTCTGAAACTTCTGCTGCCAGAAGTTTTTTCCCATTAAAGAGGGAAAGGAACTGAAGGGATCAGGCATTCTGAACAGAGAAAACACCAGGGCAGAAATAGAAACACAGAAAGTGAATGCTGCCTTCGATGACCTAAGAAAGATCAAACCCACCCCAGTATCACATGCTTCAACAATTGATTGTAATCTAATGTATTGATGCTACACTTCTGCTCCCAGATTATTCACATGGTATAGCCTAGATTCAGGGCACAGGAGCCAAAGACTGTCTCATGAGATGTAACAGACTGGAAATAGAGGACACATATTAACTCCAAAAGTTCTGGGGAAGATGGGAAGAGTTCTGATCTTTAGGGTAGCCTGAACTAAGCCTTGTAAGGTTTATGCATTACACAGAGGTCAGTTTTTCCAAATTAGAGAGATTGATTGGGGTATTTGACTACTCAGATTTGAATACTCACTGTTCATATGGGCACAGATTTTTTATAGATCAAGGGTGGGCTTAATATCCCTTGAATACAAAGCCTACTAAAAAAGCAAATGGAAAAGTGGCTGCAAGACTTTCAGCTTTGCAGCAGTGAACTGTCCACTTCAGGTGTTAATATGAGGATACCTGGAGAAAAAATCTGGTAACAATAAATATGAATCAAGTAAATATGAATCAAGATGCATTTTTTTGTAGCTAAAATATCTCCCTAATCATAATCATCATAAATATTCATGCGATGTGATCAGTGTTCTTTTGTTTTCCTGCCCATTTAAGATTCTGGTTTCTGTGCTGGAATCCACCACCTGCTAGGCTGAATTCCATAAAAGAAAAAAAGAGAATTCTAGAAACATGGATAATGTATAGGGATGGGATTGCTCATATGACCTTATTCAGCACATGTGAGTATAACACAAGCAGATGTTGTTATGTTCATATTTTTACTATGCAGAAAATCATATTTTCATATATAACATCTGATGAAAAGCGTAGCTTATTTCCCATTTCAGAAACTCATTTATGATCTTCCACTATCCAAAAAGATAATAAATATGAAATACTAAACTCCTATCAGATGGAGTAATGACATTCTAAGACAATTATAAATCTTTTCAATTATCACAGCATTTTTCCATGTAAAACAACAGTTAAACCTCTTTTTTGCTCACAGATTTTCAATAAACAGCTTTAATTCAAATCAGTATCAACACCACAGAAGTCTCACAACTCTGTGTGCTGAGCTTACAATAACAAGAATTATTCTAATGTCATTATTTCTCCTTTTTTATACCCCACTCTATATCTTCTCACTTCCCTGACCATCAACGTATTACTCTTGCTTTATTTTCCTATTTGCCTTTCAAGTCATTGATTTAAAAAATATTAAATCAGATTTAAAAGCAAATCAGATGAAAGAATCTTCTGTCATACAAAATAGAGGAGAGAATTCAACTCGTGCAAGCAAAACCAAGCTTCTTAAAGCTTAATTGCACTGAATTAATCTTGTTTTAGTAGGTGAAGAATCCCACAAAGAGAGAAGACAACAAAGGTCACCTACCATACTTTTGCAGAACTTGTTTCAGCCTGTAGAGCCATATCATATTGTTCCATTAATTGGACAGAATTTCTTTGCACAACAGAATGCATGAGTTGTTTGTTTTACCAGGAGGCCCTTCTTTTCATTGCCGTTTCATGGACCGTGTCCAAAAGCAAGACAGAAAGTCTTTGTGTGCCTAAAGGTACAAGATTCATACCTTCCTTCTTTTATGATTTACCTTTGCACTTCTAAAATGTCCATTCAGTGGGACCATTTAGGCTTTAATGTCCTCATGAAGTATAACTATCTAGCTTTACATATGGACAACCTCAAATGGATGTCTATGTTAATCTTATCTAATATTAACAGTCTCAGTCTGAGTCATCGAAGCTATTTCAATGCCCTAGAAAATACAAAAAGCTTGCCCAGGGAAGAATTAATTCAAAAGTGAGATCAGTGGCTGAGAAAGCATGAATGATCCTCTGAAGGGTCCCCTGGCTACAGTGTGGTTTTAGACATTCAGCTTAAACTACACAACTTTAGCTTGAAATAAAGCTTGAAATAAAGGTTCATGGTGACAACGAAAAACAGTTCAAGCTCTTTTGTGTAGAAACCTATAACATTCAGGAAATTCTTTCAAAAGAAGAGGCCAGTGAATTTAATTCTTGGCCATGTCCCAAGGCAAGACTTTTTTTATTGATGGCTGACACCTTCAGCTGTGACCATCATAGCAGTGATTCCAGAGCATCGTATGCAACATCAGGTCAATGTTTGTAGGTGCACTCTGAATTTGAGACAGATAATGTAGCTAAAACCAAAGTAATCTGCTGACAGATCAGGTGGCTGGGTTAGAAATTATTTCAACTCTATTCAGTAACTGTTGGCCAACCTCTTCTTTCCCACCCAGCCAAGGACTCATGCCAAGTACTGGACAGATCGCTGGCAGCCATCTTCATGACATGGTTGGCTTGAAAAGATACGGGAGGAATTCCAGCACTGAGAATTCAGCTGCAGGTGGAAGAGCACAATCTGGCATATACAATGTCATCCCCACACATTGGCATTTATAATCTATTTTTCTGGCTCACACAAAGTTGTGTGATCATAAGCACCTAGTGTAACACTCAATTACTGCATTCAAGCAACTCTATCAATGTATGCACAGCAACATGACTGAAGCTGTTGGCCTGTCTTTGAATTAAATCCTTAGAAGTGGTAAGCTCTTAATTGATTTGTATTTTGTTCAGTTGGTGTCAGCATTCCTCAACAGAAAGAAAAAGGTGCTTCCATTCCATCTCTTAATGAACAGCTGTGGCTCCAAAATCACAGAAAGACACATAGCTAGTAATCAGCAACAGCCCCTGTTCATTGTAATAGATGAATGTGGAGTTAAACAGCAGTTATTTAACATTTTGAATGTCTCTATGTGCTGGCAAATTCCTCTCTAAGGGTCTCCCTTGTTAACAGGCAGTAAGGCAATTTAATGATTTCTGACTTTCATGGTTTAGTTGCCACAGCACAAGAAAACAGCATTGATTTATTTAGTTGCATATTCACCCTATTTAACTCAAACCACTTAAATTCACCTAAAGGGTTTTGGGCTACTTAGCAAATTTAGGCTCAGCTAACTCTATAACCAGCACACCAGTGAAGGATGCTGTGGTGCTTATAATTCTGGAAAGCACTCCCTGATGTTCTTGCTACAGTTCAAATGCCACTTTAGAGATAGCTGATTTGGGAATGTCTTAAAAGAATTCTAATCATCTGGCAACATGAATGTTAATTATCATCTACTAATACACTAGGCAAGGTGCAGCAGTACTGGAGCAATTCTTCCTTCAGCAAATAGTAGATTCAGAAATAGCTCAAATGCTTTGCTCACACAGCACTCATGATCCCCACAAATCCCCACACTGCCATTATGCTTATTAAATGTCACAGTCAATGTGGAGAGTAGTCTGTGTATGACCAGTTAAAGAAATCCCCGCTCAGCAAGGTCTTCACCACTCTTCAGGTATAGGAATGGGATATTGCTGGCCTTTAATGACTGAAGTAATGAAAGGCAACATTTCATAGAAAACACCATCAGAACTTTGCTTTCATAACTGGTTACAATGTTGATAGCCTAACTACTGTAGTGTTGAAGACTCTGTAACCAACTTGATATTATAGGAGGGTGATAAGGAAACACTGACAGAATGCATCTTCATTGACAACAGATATCTCAGAATGTCATCTTCTATTTTGCACCCATGTAAAAAAACCAGACAGTTCAAACTTTTCCAATCCCTTTCTCTCAGTATTCTGAACCTTCTGATGTTTCTCCACTTCATTGTCAAGGGAAATAGCTGTTGGTTTGGTACCTGCAGACAGGAATTTTTGCCATGGTCCTTTTGCTTCAGACTGTTGGCATTTGATTGACAGTTGACTGACAGACTTGTCTTATAGGGTTTGGCTTTTGTTTTTCATGTATAGAATTCAGGATCTTTAAACATATATAATTCTTGTTTCTCATTTCCTATACCATGATGTTAAACTCCCAGAGTTTTGGTATGTTGATGAATGAAGAAAATACTTCCAGTTTTGAAAGGCGATAGTCATATTTCTTCTTCGTATGTCAGTTCAGTACATATTCAGGCTGACTCAGTGGTTAGGCCCTTTTGTCTGCAATCACAAACATCAGAGATTGATTTAGCAAAGAGATGACTCTGAAATGCTTTGTCTTGACCTTAGCATCAAAACACTTAAGTTAAAATGCTTAGCAACAAAACACGGCTCAGTAATGAAGGCAATGAAACTTCCTAACTTCCATTTGTGAAATTGAAATCTCTGGACAACAAAAAATAGTATAGGCAATAAAGGAGCATTTAGCAAGATTATTATTTTGGTCTTAAGCACAGCAGGACCACAGTGACAGTGTAATGGCAAATATCTTAGCTATTTTTGTCTGAGATTGCCTCTCTCTCCAAGATAACATGAGCATCCTCATGATTAAGATTCCCACAGTTCTGGCTGACTTAAGGCACACTCCTCAGCCTGTCCCCACCAATGCCGTGTCAAGTTGTAGATGAAGTGTCATGCAGATCCCTCATAAAGGACTTTCCCCAGAAATCTTACCAGCTGTACTGAAGCTAATGACTTTTTATTTCTAGAGCTCTTCCATATGCTTCCCATGACCTGTAAACCAGGAATTGTATGTGTGCAATTAGCAGCAAATGAGCCTAACACTCTTATCACCAGCAATGTGACCAGCAGCACAGAGACAGGGGCTTCTTCCAAGTCTACAACTGCTGCTAATATGCAAAGAGAGAATGGGAGGACCCAGATCTGGAGTACTCTTTCCACGGAGTGAGATACAACATCCTGGGGGTATGGGGCTGCCCTTCCATCAAGTCCATCTGTCACAGAGGTGAGCGTGTCCTCTTGTGCACAGTGAAGGCTCTTTAAGCCTTTGACTCCTCTTTGATGAGGCTACAAATTAGCTGGGCTTCTCACAGGAACAGCAGTACTTCTGTTTCATGCCTATATCTCTGGACTAAAAGCCAACAAAAATAAGTATTGTTCTCCAAACCGGAAAATAAAATCTTTTCAGAAGAGCAAAAAAGTTACTTTGGATCAAATATTAGTGACCTTGGGTCTGTAGCAACTAAAAAGTTGGGGTATGTTTGTTTGGGTTTTGATTTGTTTGTTGGTTTTTGCTTTTTGGTTTTTTGCAGTTTTAGAAGAGTAGGAAGGACTGTTTTCATGTCGGTTTGGAAAGAGCAAGACTGTAAAGCCTGATGTTATCTGGACCACTGGCAATTGACCACAGTGCTTGCTGTGCTTAATGTTTAGCTTAAAAACTTAAGGACTTAGAAAACAGATATTAGTCTTTGAAAGTTAATGCTAATCTATTACTGAAGGGAAATTGTGTTAACAGTGAACAACTTTCAAATCCTACTAGTATCTCAGTCCTTCAGAAGTCTTTGAAATGAAACAAACTCTAATTGCATTGAATGAAACAAAATGCACAGGAATTTGCTGCCACAATAAGAAAAGTAATTTTTCATTTGTAAATAAAAATATCAAGACCTAAAAATAATGCAGCAAAGAAATTATGTTATCTCTGATATGAAAAGCAGTTCAAGAAAAGACTTTCAGTATCATTTAGAACCATAATTAAGCAAGATAAATGGGACATAAGAGATACTACAATGATTTTTGCTGATATGCACCCTGCTCTGACACAAAATTGTGACTTCAGACTAAAGTACAACTTGCAGGAACTAATTCCTGACTGCAAAGAACTACCAGATTTACAGCAGCTAAAATTTTATTTCACCTGTTTGCCATGGACTCTGACCTTAGCTCTTCTATTACAATCTCTTATCCCTCTCTGCATTAGTGATAATCATCTCCCCTCCCATGAAAAAGGGACCCTGTCTTCCTAGGATCATGAAACGGGTCAAGGGTTAGGTAGCAGTCAGAGGTCAAAACAAACCCCAATGTTCTTTGCCCTAGGCTGAGTCGTGTATTGTTTGATTCACCGTGAACTATACTGCTCAAACATCTCATCTATATATAAGAAATAAAACCAAGAAAGTAGTTACAAAAGGACAAACCCAGAGCTCCAAGTAAAAATCCCTTCAGATTATGCAGCCTTCAGTCCCCGAATCATAAACCAGATTCATGGCTTTGGCCCTGGTCCCTATGCAAACAAAGCAGAGGCCCCTCATCCAATGAGGTTCAGCTGTTGCCAAAATCTCTAAGGAGTGGTCTGTCACTTTCCTGAGACCGAGGGAAGTGATGGAACTTCCACAAAGGAGCAGCTGACCCATATTGCTCAAGATGAAGACTGCCCCCAGAAGATGAGCATAAGGGACACACTCCCATTCTGATGTGAAATACCATCAAGAAGTTTGCTAAGTTCTTTGACTCATATAAATCAGAACCTGACTCTGGCTATCAAACCTAAATTCTGTCATATGTCTAAACCAGATATCAATGCTGTCCACCGAGTATACCATAGTCATAAATATTACCAGCATAAAGCAAAACAATCATCATTTCTGATTAAGACTGTGGGAACATGAGCTGTACTATTTCTTTCTCTTGCATATAAGGTAACAAATAAAAAGGATGGGAAAAAGAGTGAGAAATTTGTTCTGGCTATAAATAGAATTCCTTAATTGCTTAACTTGCTTCAATTAATCCATTGCACAATTACAGTTGTCAGTTCTTCACTATGAAGAATCCTTCTTAACTGTTACTCCAGAACTATGATTTAAACAACTCAGCATTAAGAATTTCCATGTGCAGCAAAACACAACCAATTATAATCAACCCTGGCAAATTCTAATTTTACATCAGACAGAATTAACTACATGAGAAATTACCTCTATAATGATATTCAACAGGAAGCAATGGCATCTTCAGTAACTCATGCTCAGTATTATGTATAGTCACAAAGTTCCTGTTGTTTCAATGATTAAGTACCTGTCACAAAGGCTGAAGGTCCAGTACCTAAACCACAGAGGCCTAGGATTTCCTGAGTAGCCCAGCTGCCTGTGGTACTAAGTTCTTGTAAGTGAGACTTCTGTCTCTTATTGCTGCAGAGGACCAGAGCATTCAGAAGAGGGAGCCGAATCCTAGGGGCAGACTGAAGAGAGCACAAAATAGACGGTTTCATTTTGGACTCTTAAGTCATGGGAGAGAAAGATTAAAGTATACTCTTGAAGCATTAACAGCCTTTCAGTTTAACATCAGGAACTGATTTTTTTTTAAATTTAAAATTAAAAAAATAAATAAATTATTAAAATTCTTCTCCAATTTCAAGGCCGTTTTCTATCTTGCTTTACCTCTGACAGAGTATTTTAATCCCATGTCTTTCAGCCTGAGGGTATGGTCACTCAAAGGTATCTTGTTATAGCAGCTTAAAGAATTACAAGTTCTCAGCCTAGCTTGGTAAGTTACGAAATTGATTTTGTGGAGAAAATAGTCCCTTCTGTATCCAGAAATTATTCTTGTTGTAATCTTAGTCATCTTTGTTATATCAGCAGTGGGTCAGAGGTCTCGTATTACTTGAAAAATGTGACATAAAATAGGAACTGCTAAATCAGCTCACTAAGCTTTGAAAATCGAGATAACCCTAATCAAAACTAAAGATATTTTTGTAGTTTGTGGGTTATCCTGAGCAAAACCAGAAGAAGGTGAAAAATTGCATTAGACCAAGCAACAAACAGTGAAGAAGTGACCTAAGTGCCAGTACTGAAATCTGATTATGTCAAATTTCATAACTGTGATTGCTTCAAAGAGTTGAGTGTGACAGAGAAAATCAGTCCCATGTGGAAAGTCTGGTGACAGTGCAAAGACACGGGAAAAAAAAACTGAATTTCATAAAATATGTTGTCATTCTTGGCATGCTTCACTTTTGTATATCATTGATAGTAGAATTTCCCCATACTTGCATTCTGTGGTTTGAAAAACATCATCAGAAACCTTTAGAATAAAATCCTGGCCCCAGTGAGATTAATTAAATGTTGTGCAGTTTAAGAGAGGCAGAGTTCATATTTTGTAATAATCCCATTTTCTGTTATCATGCATTCCTTTTCAAATTTCCCTTTTTCCATTCAGAAAGTGCTCTTAGGATTACAAAACAAACATCCAGTGGATATAGAAACCTGACAAGGAATAAGCCTCCTTTTCTAAAAGCAATCCAGACCACTAATTCTTTTCATTAATTAGCATTTCTCAGAAGTTTACTGATTAACCTCACAGCTGTTTCCAACACTTCAGTCTGAAACTGCCCAATAACTACAAAAACAAGTCTTCACATATTTAAAAGCTAATAGCTCACAGCTTCTAGCCGTTATGCAGGCCAAGATGACCAGAAATAAACTGGACAGAAAATGAGTAAGGAAAGCAAAGAGAAGTTGCATGAGGAACCACTCCAGAAACCACAGAGGAGAAAAATAACAAGAAAAATTAAACTGCTCTGAAATTGTGCCCATCACTTCTTGATGAAGAGCTGGTTTCTACTGGCAGTCCTAATCTTTCTACAGTTTAAATACTGTTAGATAGAACCGTACACATATGTGCCTATGATATCATCAGTGTTGCTACTGCAGATAAAAAATGATGTATGATCCAAAAAGCATTTTGGATTCCAGATAATTCACTGGTAAGTGGACATGCATTCCTGTAAGAACAAATGTAGTAAAACAAAACACTGACAGAACTTGTAAATGAAGTACCTAGATACTAATTTTACTCACAATATTATTATTTTACATCAGGGCTAAGGAAAAAATGTGTCACTTATCAACTCATTTTCTGATCCAAGTGGAAGACCCATTTTCCTGACCTTGCTTTCATTGATAAATACATAGTAACGTGCATATTTAAAATAACAAATTAACAAGACACTTCACTGCACACACTTACATCTCCGGGGAGAAGATGAGAAAACAAACAACATGTGACAGATGTTAATAACATAGCTTAATGCACTATTGGAAATGGGTCAGTGATGGCAATGAAGAGTACCCCATAGGAACCGTAGTAGGATGGAATAAATTATAAAGACCTATAATAGAATTGAAATATGAATAATGAATTTGTTTTGCTTCTGTTACATGAGAGTTAGTTTTGAGCATGGTATTTGTTAGAAGGTAGTCTCTCTTATCTAGCCAACTAACATCAGAATCAATATTTAGTTCTGCAGATGGAAATTAGCTAGACATATTATACACAGAGTTGTGGCTAAAATTGATCAGATATGGAAAGTGAATAAGAACTTAATTGATCTTCTGAACTACATTTTTCATACAAATGCCTTTTGTACAGCCTCTTTCATAAGAATGTCAAATAAAAGCAGGCAGCATCTTTTCACAGAATGAGAAAGACTATAACAAATATACATTTACATTTTTAACGATGATTTAGATTTAATTTGCTTCTTACCTCTGGTCAGTATCTGTACTAGCTGCAGCATTATGAAATGAAGTTGCAAGAACTCAGAACTCACCCTAATGATGGTTTGATTTTTTGGGTTATTTTTCAATGAAGTAAGAGGGTGATCTAATTAGTAAATCATTGAATCAGGATTCCAGAGACAGGAATTCATTCTTACATGCTACAAAAGGCCTCATAAGAACACTAAAACCCTTTGCTAAGGTATTAACACCAGTGGATGATGGGAGGACTAGAGGATGATGTTTTTTACATCAAGTAATTTTGGGTGAAGTATAATTCTAGGCAGCAGATTTTATGCTTACACGTCTCATCTTCACCATTGAGATAGCTATGAGGTTTGCTCCTTCAATTCACTAGCATTTTCATTTCAGTTAGCAGTCTTGATTCAGGAGCACTTCTTGTGTGGCTTTTTTGCAGTGAAGATAAAGTTCAAGCCGCCTGTAAGAGAGTGGATAGTACATTTTTCTTTCTTGTCTTCTATTTGCGTTGACTCTTTAAAACATTAACTGAGCAAGATTTGCTTCTATATTGCTTCTATGTATTAAACTAATGCCTAGAATAACATGACTATGATTTTGACTGGGGCCTCAGATGACTGTAACAGAAATAAGAAACAACAATCATAAGTCCTTTGGAAGAGACTTTCTTTTTGCAATCTGTCCTAAATGGAAAAGATTGTACAACTTTGAATGATATTTTATCCTATGCTTCTGTAGAAATAGGGGAAAAAAATCATAATATTGACAGAAACATCATCCTTCTAAACTAATTGTGGACTGGCTGTAATTTGTCACATCACAGCTCTAACATCACAAGATAGAGGTAAGTAAATTAATGCAAAATTTGACCCTCCAGAAAATCAGAATAGTTCCAAACTTCCTTAAACAAATAGAAAAAAAAAAAGGGAAATGAAGGGACGGGAAGGGAAGGGAAGGGAAGGGAAGGGAAGGGAAGGGAAGGGAAGGGAAGGGAAGGGAAGGGAAGGGAAGGGAAAAGAAAGAAAAGAAAAGAAAAGAAAAGAAAAGAAAAGAAAAGAAAAGAAAAGAAAAGAAAAGAAAAGAAAAGAAAAGAAAAGAAAAGAAAAGAAAAGAAAAGAAAAGAAAAGAAAAGAAAAGAAAAGAAAAGAAAAGAAAAGAAAAGAAAAGAAAAGAAAAGAAAAGAAAAGAAAAGAAAAGAAAAGAAAAGAAAAGAAAAGAAAAGAAAAGAAAAGAAAAGAAAAGAAAAGAAAAGAAAAGAAAAGAAAAGAAAAGAAAAGAAAAGAAAAGAAAAGAAAAGAAAAGAAAAGAAAAGAAAAGAAAAGAAAAGAAAAATCAACCAAATAACCCCTTAGGTCTAAGTGCACAGAAGTGAAGAACAGAAATCCAAACATCTAAAAAAAAATTACATAAGACAAATGGATAACTAGGACTGCATTATAGGAATTCTTTTATTTGGATAATCAATCATCTGGCGATTTAGAAACCAAACGATTCTTTCATCATCCCTTTAATTTGTATGTATGCAATCTTCTGTGACTGAAGCACAAGAGAAAGGATGTAGATAGCACAGCTTATTCTACTGCTGACTCCTGTTTCAGTGAAAATAGCAACAAAAACTTGAAAGGATCAATGCATCATAGACTAATTTAAGGCCAAGAAACCTATGGAGATCATCTGGTCCAACATTCTGCCCAAAACACAGCGCTCCTGCACAGGCTGCCATGAGGAGGGGGGAAAGGAGCTGTGCCACAAAGGCACTGGCTCTGTTAGCAGAGCTCCTTCAGGACCGTGGCCTGTCAAAAAAGCCATAAATCATTTGTTATATGTTTCGTAAGTACTAAAATAACACATCTAAAGATGTCTTGTACATTCAGGATTATCTCCTTCATGGTTTGACTAAATGCATTATAGCAGATATGAAGTAGAAGAAAACTCATTTTGAAACTGAGACCCTGAGCAATCCTGTCATGACATGGTTAAGTATTCCCCACATAAATGTTTATATCATTTAAATCTCTGGTGTCTTTTATTTTCTATCAGAGTTTTGGAGTAGATTGAAACTACTCATATTAGTCTCAGTGACTCTTGAGAAAAATGTCAAAACAAAACATGCTGGAATTTAGGAGGGATTATAAATACAATGCGGGATGAAATAGGGACTATCTTGAGCTTTAGCTATCATATACCAGAAGTTATTTACTAGTGGGTTTGAAATATGCTTCTTCACCATATTTTTAGTCCAGGACTGAGATGAGGAAGGTGTCAGAGCACAGGAACAGCTCAGGTTAATTACTTGTAGTAGTCTATGAGGTTCATAAAGGGCAAGAATGAATCCGCTAGTAATAAGCCTGAACCCCTCAGTTACTAGCAGGCCAAATTCTGGAGGGCACATATGAAATTGAAAACAAATTTTGCATTAAAGCCTATCATTGACACTGTGGACTTTTAACTTGTCATGTTTCATATGCCAAGTCCATCATCTGCCAAGTATCAGAATGCATGCAAGCTGTCAAATGCCAGTCTTAGCAGTGGTGTGTTATTAAATTACTGCAGTCCAAAACTTAGAATATTGGTTGTCTCTCTTGAGGTTATTTCATATATAATGTTTGGGCTGGCACTCTGTTTGTATTCACACACCTATGTGAATACTAGATAGAACAAAACTCACATGCAAACCTGGTTAAATAAAATCCCTGAAAAGATTGTCACTGGCTCCAACAATTTGCTTTAGGTTGTGAGAGGCTGAACCATGTCTGTCTTGCAATAAAGCATGTTTTCATTCCTTGACCAGGATAACCCCATAAATCACTTTCTTTAAAAGGCATCTGAAAGAAAGGCCCTGTGGGAGACTAATTGTAATTATAAAGACACTAGCTGAGCAATTTGTAAGATGGAGATCTAACAGTGAGAGAAACATTTCAAGGCATGATAATAGACCCAATCATCACCTAAATTAAGTGTAACAAAGAATCACCCAAGAAGAAATAACTTCTATCACTACTTTACTCAATCCTAACCAAGCAATTTAGGATGAAGGCAATCAATATTTTTATTGATTCAAATCCTTCAATCAATAAAGATAGAGTCTTCTGTCTTTTTTTATCTGGTATTTTTATGAGTGGTGTTGGTAGAGCTCTGCAGTAAGTGATTTTCTGTCAGCTTAAGAAACAATGCTCAGAAAAGCAGTACTATTAGAAGCTGGAGAGAGAAACATTACTGAAACCTCAACATGGAAATAAGCTAGAAAACAATCTCAAGACAATATGTCTGAGGTGATTTATTCGTAGGTCTTGACTACCTAAGAAATAACTGTGGGAGGGAATTAATAAAGCAGGGGGGAAACTGAGTGGAGAATTATAAGCTTGATTATAAAAACATGTAGTGAATTTGTTTGAGCACATTCAAATCTATTCTGTTCTCAAAACAGCAAAATTTGTGGAAATAGTGAAAATATGGTTTTATCAAACTTGCCAATTCATAAGAACCGATAAGAAACTTAGTGTCTCATTTTACGTATTGAGGCAACATTTCTACCATACCTTATTGTTTGCTTCAATATATCTCTTAAATTTACCTACTACCTAATAATGTATCCCCATGTGAGCTAATCTTGTTACATGTTATGAGCAATTCTCCTGCCATTCTCTTATCATATGATCTTCTTTCTTATTACATATGAAAATATTTGTTCTTAAGAATTGTTTTCCAGTTCCCCCTTTAAGAAAAAAAGAGAAAAGATCAAGAGAACTGTGTGCAGCTCAAGTAGATAAAACTGCTCTAGCTTTAAATATACAAGCTCTGTTCTGAAAATGTAAATACTTGGTAGAAAGGGATTATCAGCATGGCCTGCACATTAATGGTTATCCAGTTTCCAAAGGGAGGAGCCTTTAAGTAAAAATCAAATACTTTATAAATATGTTTTCAAATTAAAACAAAAAGAAGTTATCAAAATACATGGCTGGAGTACCATGATGTCAAAGCAATGTAAGCTTACCTAGAGAGCCTGCAGATGAAGCACTAGTTCAGCTTTATGAAAGTCGCTGAGTTAGCCTCTAACCTGTCATAAAACCTTCTGCATAGCCAGTAGGCTTTCATCTTCTTGGTACCTCTGTAGCTTAGCACCTCTGGTAACCTAAACCAATAGGACTTTAGAAGAAAAAGTGATAAGCATGGGACTGCTCCACCAATCTGTCTATTTTTCTGATGTTAAAGACATAATTGATCACCTGTATTCTGAGATTGTCTAGTTTCCACTGCCAGAAAGTGGAGTTTCCACAAGTGTCCTTCTCTAATCAATATGCTGTGGAAACAGAGAAGTATTCAGGAAAAACAGGCAACTGAATCCCATCAGACTTATGACTGTATCAAACCCATCAGACTCAATTTTGTTTTCTCCAAAGAGACTATTTTGTTCTTTCCTCCACTGTATGCTCTGAGGACAGAAGCTCTTCTACAACATCCAAAGTATTTCACAATATATCACTTTATAGCTTTAACAGCCAATTAGAAGTCCAAATTCTCCTAAGCTTACATATATGACAACACCCAGTGGCTTCTGTGGGACTGCTGAAGTAAGCAAATTAAACATGTTCTTGGGCAGCAGCATACTTTAACTCTATGTAAGATTACTTCCTCAGCAATCTTTTATGTACCTATAGGTACTCATTACCTACTCATTGTGTGTTAATTCATGCAAAGCCCTTGAGATTCAGGTCTCTGGGTTAAATTCTGCAGAAGAAATTAAAGGTTACCAGCAAGAGTTACAAAGACACACAGCATACCCATAGGAGAAGGTCTTCAAAAGGAGATCTAAATGCTTTATGGTCTTTCCTCCATCCAGCTCCTCATATATAATTTCCTGGGAGATAACAGTAATTCTATGTCCTGAAACCGAACATTGGTGAAATGTCTGGAAGCCTCTAGAAATACTGAAGAAAGCAGACCCTGCCAAAGGATGTCGTGTCACCAACTGGAGAGCAGGGACTTACCTGTGCTACTCTGAAATGTCACTCAAATCCCAGCCTCCAGAGTAGTCCTTATTCATTTTCCATACCTGGGCATAACCTATGCTGGAAAGTAACATTATTTTACTGTTCTCTACAAGGTACTGGATCCAGACCTGAGCTCTCTGGACTACAGAATGTTACCAGAGAAATACACAGATGGCTTAAGAAATAAAATAATGCATCATTTGGCTTTACATTTTTAATAACATCAATAAGGCAAAATGATATAACACCAGTTTAAACTACTGTTTGTCCAACTCTGCTGCTGACCTTTTATCACTTATTCTGTGGGGACACTTTACTGACAACCTCCATGGAGAAACTCAATGACACAGATAAGAACCACATAACCGAAAGGCAAATTTCTAGACTTCAGCCCCAATTTGTTTTATTTAAATAGAGCTATTGCATAACTGCTTGCAAGTATCTTTTGAGGTCTCACAGCTGTAAGATATATATCACCTTAGTTAGCTAGTGTTCACAAGATACATAATGCTCGTAAAAACTGATAACAATAAGAATAAAAAAGAATTCTGGTGGGAAAAGTTGATGATTTGCAGACACTATCTGGCACTAAGTTATGTGGTTAGGCTGATACACTGGAGGGAAGGGATGTCACCCAGAGGGACCTTGACATGCTTGTGAGGTGGGACAATGCCAGCTTCAGGAAGTTTAGCCAAGCCAAGTGGAAGGTCCTACACCTGGATTGGGGCAATCCCAGGCACAGCTACAGGTTGGGCAGAGAAGAGATTCAGAGCAGCACTGTGGAGAAGGACTTGGGGTGCATCAAAAGGAGCGTGACCAGCAGGTCAAAGGAGGTGATCCTGCCCCTCTGCTCTGCTCTTGTGAGACCTCACTTGGAGCATTGTGTGCAGTTCTGGTGTCCCCAACATGAAAAGGACATGGAACTGTTGGAACAAGTCCAGAGGAGGCCACGAGGATGATCAGGGGACTGGAGCACCTCCTGTATGAAGACAGGCTGAGAAAGTTGGGGCTGTTCAGCCTGGAGAAGAGAAGGCTGCATGGAGACCTCAGAGCAGCCCCCCGATATTGGAAAGGGGCCTACACATATGACTGAAAGGGACTCTTCATTAGGGACTGTAGCGATAGGACAAGGAGTAATGGGTTTAAACTTAAAAAAGGAAGTTCATGTTAGATATAAGGAAGCAGTTCTTTACTGTGAGTGTGGTGAGACACCGGAATGGGTCACCCAAGACAGTGGTGAATGCTCCATCCCTGGCAGTGCTCAAGGCCAGGTTGGATGAAGCCTTGGGTGATATGGTTTAGTGTGAGGTGTCCCTGCCCATGGCAGGGGGGTTAGAACTGGATGATCCTAAGGTTCTTTCCCACCCTAACTATTCTATGATTCTAAGATTCTATTGAATAATATCATTCTGTTGATACATTTAGCAGTCAGCAAATATGTAAAATGGCAACAGTCGGGAAATTGAAGGTTTGTTTTTATAGCAGTGATAACCTTTGTGAGGGGAGCCAAAGCTCTTCTCTCATACAACTCACAAGTGAGTTCCATTACATGAACCCTAAGGGAAAACAAGTATAGTTTAGTGATGCTGAACAAAGTGTCATCCCCTCTCTTTCAGATATAAGATACTTGCTGCCCTTCATCTTTCTTTTGCTGCTGGTAAGAAATGTGCTGGGTGCTTTTTGATTCATCCAGAAGTACTGACTCTCTTTGGATGTTAGAGATGGAGGCCTGTGCACCTTGGACTCTCCTGGAAGAGTCTGATGTTTTTTGAGTAAGTCCTTCTGTGAACTTGTGTTTGAATGCCAAAAAATCTGTTCTGATGATAATACTGCAAATAAACAACTTGAGCATCTTGGCACCATTAATGGCAATGTCTGTTTAGTATGGTATTTTGAGGACAAGAGAGTTTCTCCATGTTGGGCTATTGATCAAGTTCTGAAACCATTATGTGAAAAGTAAAACCATTAAACCTGTTATTTTAGAGTAATCCAGCTTTCACCTATGTCCATATATGATGTAATTTATTAAGGTGGAAGCCATCAAGGGCGAAAGGGGTATAATGAATTTTAGAAACAAGTCTAATAAGGTTACAACCACGTGTTTAGGCAAGTTCAGATGGCCCAATGATAATGAAATAAGATAAAAATGTTCTGTAACAGAAAAATTCTGCTATAATTTTAAGAGCACCAAAGTGGGGAAATCTGAGATGTATCTCCCACAGCTGCAGGAACTCAGTTATATTATACATGTGATTACAATGTGCCTTGGACAGGGGAGCACAACTCCCACTGAAGCCAACTGCACTACATTTTCCATCTCTGTCTGTGATAGGTCAAGATTTTTGACTGATATAAATCAACCAACTCTATTTAAATCAGTAACAAGCTGCAGTGATTTACACCAACTGAATATTTGGTCTAATCTGTTTCCTGTCTTGCAGTAAATGCATGGACCACTTGTAATGCCTCTTGGAAACCGCTTTCCTTTGTGCTTTCAGCTCCAAGACACATTGCAGTGATGGGGTCACATTGCTTCTCTGCCTATGCAGGTAATGGGGCAACATGTCTTCTTGAAAGGCAAATAAATACTATCTGTGGCCCAGGTCTCTTAGCTCAGACCCAACAGAAGGCCCTGTTCACCTATAGCAGTGGTAAAGGCTATGCAAATGCTCTCTAGTTCTAAGGAAACAAGACTAGCAATCTACAATGCAGATCTGGTAGTTCTTATGGTGGTAAAGTTTATAAGATAGAAGCTGCTTGTCAAACAGCAAAGACACCAGAAGACTAAATAAATAAACAGATGATACACTACACACTGTACAACTTGGCTCTCCAGTATTCAGGCAAAGAAATGGCTGTAAGAAAAATGAAGACATCTTTGCCTTTAACAGTTTGCAGTTCCATAAATACAGTGCAGAACCATCTGTATGCACAAGCTGTTTTGGGCAATGAATCATTAACTGACAAAATAAACACAGCATTCTTATAAGAATGCTGGAAATGTTTTTGTTCGTGTTCAATGTCCTTTGGGAACTTCTTGTACTCAACTAAAGATTGCATCTCAGAAGGATTTCCACCCACCCACCCCCCTTTTTCTTCAAAAAAGAAAAAAAAACAAGAAAAAAACAGTAATTTATTTTGAAAGCTACAAATAATTTATAGTGTAGCTACCAGGAGAATGCTGTCCCTTTTCCTTCTTTCCCATTTCTTTTGCATAAAGAGCCAACAACAGTACCAAGAAATGCAACCCTCATTAATGATATATGTCTCAGGATAAGTGTTTACCCTTTACAGTGTTTGACAGGATAAATTGATCTATCATATGGGGATGAGGTGGTGTTGAGAGGGTTGAACTGTGAATGTGAAAGCCCAAAGACTACTATTGTGGCACTGACTACACTTCTAAGGCAGTCATTTCTTGTAACTTGAATCAGTTTTACATGGAAGAGACAAACTTCTCACCCTTGTGTAGCCTGTTACAACAGTAACTTCACATGTGTACAAAATTAACTGCAAGGAAAATACTCACAATGTAACCAAGATCCTCACCATTAAGAGTGACAATGTTCTATAGAGGCACCTTTCATCCTGTTCTTTTTCCCCCAGCAGTCCTCAATGTTTCTTTACCTGCATATGAAGAAAGAAAGGCATGTGTCTGCATATGTGCTGTGATACCTTAAAACATTATCACTAGCTATCTATGTTCTTGACATAACCTGCTTCTCTTCCCCTCCCCACCCACCCAAAAAAAGCAGCTTCTGGGCTATGACATGGAAGGTTATACAGGGAAATAAAGAAAAACAGAATGAAAATTAAGTAAGTTCAGCAATCTTCCTCAGAACCCTTCACATAGGTGATATTCTTTATCTTTTCACAGGAGGTTATTTAAAGGGAAGGGCTAGAAAAGCATTAGATTTGCTGTTTCAGTGCCAAATTTAATTTGTATCCACGTGAAACTTGTAAACAGTACTGTCTGCTCCTCTGAGTAAACAATTAGCATACAGCACTGTTAATGCGAGATCTGCACAAGGAGCAAATAGGGGAAGCTGCTTTAATGATAACCAAGTTGAAAATTGTGTCCTTTGCATTCAGTATCCATATGGCAGGAACCAAAGAGCTGATGCTTACAATTTTAGAGTGGTTATTAGTCTTCAGAGTTAACAATACCAGAAGATTATTAAAAGGTAGTTCACAAAGATGCACTGGCAGTATTTCTTCTTTGCTGGAAGATTGGTTGTTTTGGAGGGGGGTTACTGGTTGTTGTTTAGGGTTTTTTTGTTGTTTTGTGTTATTGTTTTAGGTTCTTTTTTCTAAAGAGAGGCTAAATTTTCCATTAAAAATTGAATAATAGTAATAAGTTACCTCAACAGAATTGGCAGCTATATCATTCCTATACAGAAAACAATTACAGAAGGACCTTCATTATTTCTTCTTGGGGAAAAAAAAATCCAACAAAAAAAAACAGAATAATGAAGTTTTGAAAGATGTTTCAATAAGAATTTACTTAACGAAGTTTATCATCCATCTCTTTTTAAGGACAATTTAAGAGCAATCTGATACATTGAACCTCTGCAGGAACAAAGGCTATTTACCTGGGCTTTGTCTGCTAGGATACACCACTTCCATGGAGCCATGCCATCAAAAAGTCTCATCTGACTTACCTTTCACAGGTATTTTCCTTGAGATTGTTATTTACTTCCCTTCAAATCCACCACAAGCCAGGAAAGAGTTAATTCAATGCTGAACTTCCCTGTAAAAAAAAAGGAAAAAGACACTATTTGGGGTTAGTTTGAGTTCAGAAACATAGTTCCAGTAGACTGGATTCCAAAAATAGGAGGTAGTTGCAGCTGGCCTGCTTCTTCCTCTCAGTTTGTCCCTGAACCAAAGAACCTGGAACCAGTGACAGTAATATGGCATTCAGCCTTTTCAACCAGCACTATGCTGGGCCAAGGACTCACCAGAAAATTGCCTTCAAAACACAGTGTACAATGTGCAAGTTCAGTCAGTGAAACCTACCTGCAATCTTGCCAGTGTTTGAGCAGACTAGTAGTGTTGTGCAATATTAATATCATGGAAACTCAGGAGCTTCCCTAAATCTGGCGAGTCTGTGAAGAATGAGTCCTCTTCCTCTTGACTTTTGAAGATCTGGGCTAAGGAAGTGCTCCCCTGCTGCCATGTCATGAGGAAACTTCTAGGCTTTGATATGTAGAACTGCCCTAAAGTTAGTGTTTTTTCTGAGTACCTCACTGATAGAAAGTACTCTTCATGCACCAAGCAAGCAGCCTAGAAACTCATTAAAGAATACATTATTTTCCTCCTTATATGAAAATTGGAAGTGCTGAGAAGAGAGATTGTTACAGACTCTGTTAGTCAGCTAACAGTAAATAGAGTTTCTTCCCTGGAATCAGCATTAAACACTTACAGGAACACAACAATAAAAAACAATGACAGAGACGTTTGAATTATTTTACAACAGTAAAAATAATTGTGGAAAGTTCCATATCGGTTCACATTTGGCAACATTAAATTGATGTTATTGCTTCAATTAGTTTCCTTTTCAGCTCATGAGTTGACTTCAGAAAGCTGTTACTCTGTTTTGATAGACCAAAACTCTTGCTTTCTGCTAGAGCAGCATAACATTAACAAAGAAATCTCCTTTCTCTTCTTAAAAAAGATGGTTTTGTTCATCCAGCTATAAACCAGCGTATTAGTTTAAAAATAACCTAGGAAACTATGTCTTTCTGAATTGTGATTTTGCCAACACAAAGAAATAGCTCATATATTTATCTATCATTACAGCCTGGTTATGGGAACTAGAAAAAGGAATGCAATGATAGGAACATTAACCTTTAACAATGGTTGAGCTATAACCCATTCTTGTTCCAAGACTCTAGTTGCACAATGGGTCTTTTTATGATAGTTTAAAATGTCTTTTCTGATAGCAGTGTTTATGGAATTAGCTTGAGATGACATCTTCTTCTCTTCTGTTTCTCAGGGCCCTAGTAAGGCAGGAGAAAGAATGCCTCTGCATGGTGGAAACTAGACAGGAGCAATCTCTGTGACTATTGGGGAAAGTAGTCGACCAGATATTTTGTTCCACTGAACAAGTCAGCATTCCCTGCCTTCTCCTTTCCCAACAGAAATACTCCTTTCGAGAGCACTTGGATATGCACTGTCAGATTCCTCGGGGCACACAATTTAGGTGGCTTTCTTCCCTTTTCCCATCACACTTTCCCCATTTGGTTTCTCATGGGCCTTGCCTTTCACACTTTAGGCAGGTGTCTCACTTCCTTTTCATACTTTACTAATAACTGATAGCAGTCTCTGATTAGCCATTTTCATACTACCTACATACTGTCTACACACTACATACACGTTGCCACCCACGGCAACATGAAGAACTCTGTAAAATTTAACTTTTGGAAGCACATGGGAGAGCTTACATTAAGAGATAAACAGTACATTTTACTTTGTTTGATGTCCGAAAGAGGGTATAAATTACTCTACTGTTTAAGTTTACTTTTGTATAGTATAGAAGTGCTCAGTACTTGGAACTGTGTCCAAACCATTTGAACACTAAAAGGGTACTTTAGTAAAATTTAAACCCTAAATAATTCAGAACATTTTCCTGATAAAGCAGTTAACTGTGTTTGAGTTTGAAAACCTCTTCTGATCATTTTTAACCAGACATTATGGGGGACAGGGATTGTGTTCACAGGTAGAGCTAAGGTTTGGGGAAGTGACTTTAAAAAGGTAGTAAGAAGATATGTCTGTTTTGAGGTCTTCTTTTTCAGATTAAGTTTCAGTACTAATACATGTCAGTCTATTTTTATGTGTAAAAGTATATGAGAATCAGGCTGTGAGTCACTAAAGGTTTTCTGCCACTCCAAAACTATTGGACAGCAATAAAAGTTTTCCATCAATTGCGACACTCATAGTACCAGTGTGTCATTTCCAAAAAGCTGAGTTGCAATCATGTCAGGAGAAAAAACCCTACTTATTGCAATGTGAAGTGTATTAGATGAGGCTAAACAAAAGACACTGTAGCTGTTATGCTAATTAAAATAGTTATTTGCATATATGATCGTTTACATTAACAAAAAACTAAAGCAAGCAAATTTGAAATCATATGAAGATTTATATTTATAAAAGCCTCCTGATTCACAGTATTAATTCATATTTAAGGTTAATTGCAAAAATCACCTTTTCCTTTTTCAACTTTTGTCAGGCATAGCATTTAGCTGGGAAACCTGACTTGCGTTCCAAGTTAGGATTCAGTTATCTCGCATTTGAGTCAACAAAACTGATTGTTGGTTTCAAATGAGTCTTGAAGCATTGCCTGCAAAAAATCAGGGTTTTTATTTCTAGTTTTATCTGGATAGCACAGACAGACCTTCTTTACCATGTTACCCTTGCAAAGGAGAGAAGATGTGACACCTACGTTTATGTTTTGGTTAAGAGCGGTGATGCAGTTTTGAATTAAATCCTCCGGTCATCCCCTCTTCCTTGGAATCAGTTTGGAGCGCAGTGATTACACTACACATGGACTAAAATTCTTCCTGGAAATTGAACTTTGTTCCAGATGTGCACCAAATGTACTCCAGCTCCTACCAGAGACACAAGGCCTGGAGGAGAAGGGCACTGTTCACAGTTTCAAACCACATGGAACCTGGGACTTTCATTAAAGGGGACCAGACTAAATCCAGTCCAAAACAATCCCTCCCTCAAAGCACAGCTAGTGCTGATAGTACACCATCAACCCCATCTGCTTCGGTCTGCTCTCTGCTTATATTGCACCTAACAGCTTTCCAGTGTCCTCAGACAGATGAGACAATCTGACAGATACTAGGATTCAGATACAGCTACCACAAGAGCTAAAACAATATGCACTAAGAAACACATTCTAAGTCTTCTTCACAGAGAGTAAGGTAATAATGTTCTGAGGTCCTTGTAATTTATTCACCCAATATTAAGTAGAAATAACTCTTTTGAATTTTAAAGATTTGTTACAAAGTTGGTCTTTGTCCTTGGTCCTGGTTATTTTCACATCTGACCTTAGCTCAGGTACATGCCTTTCCTTGAAGCATTTAGTTTTGTATTAGAGAGTAAAACACATTTGCTCATTACAAATTATGAAAGAGCATTTGTATGTTGTGCTGTGTTCTCTAGTTCTTTGGGACCACCTAAAGACCTCTTCTCTAGCTCATCAGCTCTTGCTCGTCTGTTCCAATGGTTTTGCACAAGAGGGGCATCACATACTGACTGATATGGCAAATGAAAGACTGACTTACCCACTCAGAAAGCTGAGCTGCTGTCTGTGTAGAATGTTAAGATCTTATTTCTTACAACACAGCACCAACATGCTGAAGGCTTCACATCCCAGGGTCAAGTCTGTAACAGAAATTGCCTTGATCATTGAGTCCTATAGACACATACTACTGATGATTGTATACTCCTGATCTAGTTTACAGAACAGTATTATTATAAGAAACAAAATATGTTTTCCATATATAATGCAGTACCTAATATTCTAATTTACTGTACTCGAGGTTCCTAATTGTGAGCAGGGATAGATATTTGCAACTCATTTATTTTGTGACTTTTGTACATAGTAAGCTACCCAAGAAATGTCAAAATGCAACACAATTTCCCTTTAAATATCACTGTGCTTTCACTTGTTAAGATCTCAAATAAGTTTCATTTAGAAGCATAAATGATAAAATCATGTTCTACTTCCACACACCCCAGGGTCTCTGGTCCTTTGCTTTGATTCAGCAGGCATGGCTTGGAATTTCTCATAGAAAGTCAGCCTTTGAAATAAATCACATCTCCAATATTTTGCATTAAGGGTCACCTCCTTTGGAACTGCATAAAATGTTACCAGGAGACATCTGACTACCTACTGGTATTTTACCTAATATTTTGTATATTAGGGTGCATATTTGATCTGTATTGAAAGTGTTTATACACTCCTACTATGACTCTTAAAATAACTTCACATAGTTCCATACATATCAACTCTCAAAGAATTCAAGATGAAATTTGCTCACTTACCAAGATGATTTCTGACTGTCAGCCTTCTAAATACATCCTAAGATAAAAATAGACTAGGATTATTGGACATAACAGCAGTACCTATTAACAGAGCATAAACAGTCAATATTTCTGAAGTTTCTTCTCCATGTGAATTTATATGAACAATTTTTAAAAGGAAAAACCTCACCACTTCAATGTCATGCACGCTTCTGGGGAACATGCTGATAGAGAACAGCCACCTAGCACAGATGTTAATCATTTGGTTTATGCATGCTGAAGTTACTGTGTTATTAACATAGCATGAAACTGTACAAAACAAATCAGGCTGCACATCAGAATCTTTCCTGCTCGTTAGTTTTGGCCATAGCTATGTCTTAAGTCTTACGAAAGAGAACAAAAACTGCTATAACCTTCAACTGGGGCTAGTTACCATTGCAGCTATACAATGATCTTGGGGTCCTTTCCAATCCTGACTATGCTATGATTCTATGATATTCCTGAATCTAAATCTATTTTGAAGCAATTTATGGTTTTAATTCTCAATGTTTTCTTAGCTAATTAATGAAATAATATGGGATCTCTCGACTGCATTAATTTACAGATGTAATTCATATATATGTAGATATGAAATGCAGCTGATCACAGAGTTAAACCATATAAGAAACTGTCAGGTTTGGGGTTTGTCATTGTATTTTAACCTTAATAAACTCAGTTGCTAATCAGTACAATTCTGGTGGTCAGCAGCACTATTAAAGTTCATACAAGCCAAGAATTATGCCTTTCCCCCCCCCCCCCCCCCCCCAAATCAGTAGTACTCCAGTCTATATTTTCAGGTATAAATTTTGGCTCTGGTACACACCAGTTGACTCACAAGGCAAAATACGACTCTTAAATACATAATGATTAATGAAATAACTCAAGAGCCTCTTTTATGTCTGTTCCTTTTCTTGATGTCTGCACTTTTTCAGTGGAATATGTGCTGCTGTGGAATACAAACTACCTAATGATCCATAGTTTTCCCTGCCTTCATTCCAGGGTGCAAAACTTAATGACATATTCAGGTCTGTTAGTCACAGCAAAACTGGAAATTCACTTGGAGGTATGTGATTCTTTTTTAAATAGGTGGGATGAAAATAACTTTGCAGTTGTTTGAAATCTGTATTTAAGTATTTCAAACAAATAGTACTGTGTTGATTTTAAGGCTAGAAGGAACATTTGCAATTAGCTAAAAATGTACTTAATAGACTACAAAGTATATTTTGTCAAACTGTAACATAGGTTTGAGAAAGTATTTAGCTGTATTACAGATTTAATAACACTTTATATCATTATGCAGCTTAGCTGTATTCAAAGACATTGAATTCCACACTGTAACTCCTTGTTACTTCACCTTGACAATATTTCTGTTAGTAAACTTCTGTGGGACTACTCATATTGACTTTGCTAAGATGAGTAAGTAAGAAGAGTGGAGATGTCATAATTCAGTCCAAAGAGTTTGCTTAACGGCTGGGGGTGAAATGTGCCATTAGATCTTGATCTCTCACTGCCCCAGGTAAGGCTCCCTCTGCTGTCAGGGGGAGTTGGCTCAGGCTTGCAAGGCACCATCTGGTGATTAGCACTGTATGGAGCAGTATCTCTACAGGGCTGTACAGGAGGAAAGTCTTGGATCTTACAAAGCAATTTACTACTCCTCTACAAAGGGTTACAGCACACTCTTTGCTGTGACTTTTAACTTTGCTGGAGGGAATCTTATAATTGTTTTAAATACAACACTTTCTAAAAAGTAAAGAAAAAGTAAATAGATTTATGTTAAAAACTAACAGATTTAAAAAGAAAAACAAACCATGCATGAGACAACATCAGGAAAAAGCCTGTGCAGACCAGTTTTCTCTTTGAAAAAGCTGCTAATTTAATCCACCATCTGGCTTGGGTGCAGTGAATTAGTGGCCTCAGTCGAGCTCTTGAAAACAAAGCCACAAGCACAATGGGTTGGATTTTGCCCCAGTTAAGTCAGCTGGAGACTCGCCTGTGATTAAATGGGAGCAGGATGACACCTAACTGACATGGTTTAAGATGCTTTCTCACAATTACAACTAAAAAAGGGTAAATAATGAAGAGGTTTCAGACTGTTCTGTGTCTGAATGACAACCCTACAGCTTTGAGCAGCAAGGCAGACCCTTCATACCACATTTACCTGAAGTGTCATGAGCACTGTTACTGACAGAAAAGAGGCCTTGCAGGGGGCATCAGCTAGCTCATAACAGAGATACATTCCAATGCTGTTCCTACCATACCCAAGGTGAAACTAAATCGTAGCCAAAGCTAGAGCTGAGGAAGAACATAGAGTTGGGCCTTGCCATCAGGTTCCAGAGTGAGAGCTTCATATTGCCAGATGTCCTTCCAGAAAGCTCAAAAAACAAGCTCCAAAATCATGGTACACTGGGGTCAGTGAAGACAAATTACAAACAGAAGGGTCAATGAATGGTGTTTATGGTTAAAGTTGTTGAACTCAAATTATTTAACAGGATTATTCTGTATTTTCACCAATCCTTTCATTTACCTCTGCAGTACTTCAATCATGATCATTTTTATCACAGAAATCTTCATTCTGAGCAATCCAACCACAGATGCTGATACAATAAAGGAAGCATTTATAGAAGTTTTCCTTAGTCTCACCATGATTCTCTCGCATTAACACACATCTCTGAATACTGCTCATCACGATAAGATATGGGGTTAAGGCTAGAAAGAGGTTTGATTTATTATAAGTTACCTGTATCATGACCAGATGAGGATGCTTATTCAGTACCTACTGTAACATTCAAGCTTGCTGAGTGGACACATTCATGCTAGTTTCAGTTAAGGTCAGAATTGGGAAATGCAGAGACACATGAAAAACAATAGAGGAAGGAAATGTTTAAGAGAGGTTTGCTGTGATGGAAATCTGATACATAGTTCCTTTCCAGTTTTAAATGCAAAACTGAGTCAAGTCTTATTCTCCTTGAAATAAACTTTCAATAATCATAGATCAAGTTATCATTTAGGGTAGTCTGATAGTGAAATTAGAGTTCCTGTTAGTTTTGCCAGTGTTTAAACTGCCTTATCTTGAGAAGCATCAGTCTCTTCTCATCCCTATGGTGCAGGACAGCCACACAGAAGGTAACCCAATTCCAAGCATAAATAAACAACCGACCTGAGTTCCTCCTCACATGGAGGATAAATAAATCCTCTGAATAAAGGATGTTATGGTGTTATAAGATGCTGCCCTGTGAGACAGGAAAAGCCTGAAATAGTAAAGAAAGAGATGTATCATCCATTACACAAGCAGGCAAGCAAATGGAAACTTCCTGGTGCTAAATCTTTCCCTAGTGAAACATTAAGAACAAGCCCAGTCTCATAACTAGCGCCGGTCCTGGTGACAGCTGCTTGGACAGCTGCTGTCCTGCTAAAGTCAAAGCCAGCTTTATAAATCTGGTTTGTAATACGTTGAGCTATTCTCTTAGTTCCTATCCAACCAGACTGCTACTCATCACACAGCCTGTGATGCAGTCTTGCTTTTCCTAGAAGACAATTTCCAAAGTGAACTGTCAAGGTATTCTATGGGAAGAACAGATATATAAACCTGATGACCTGAGGTGAAGTGTGGAGAAAACACTTGTTTGCAGGAGACCTTTTTTCTCTAAGTTTGATCTCAAAGCTTCAGACAAGTACTAGTCATTGTACCTGGAAACTCAACATAGACGTCAAAGTGCTTTTTCTGTGCTCTTGCACAGAGCATGGGAGGATAGGAGAAGGAATGACTGTCCTCTCACATGCTGCACAAACAGCTCAGGTGAATACTGACTGAGTGATGCTGCACATAGCACCATTCACTGAAATTCAGATCCATCAGCACAGCCAGGGGGCTAACATGCATCAAGAAACAAAATCAATTTTCTGCTACAAACACAAGTATCATAAGCAATAGACTAATACCAGACCTACTCTTTTCACTCTCTCACTCAATTGCTGTTCAGCTCCTTTGAAATGCCATTAAAAAAGCATGGACCATCCATGAGGCCTCAGGATTTGGGATGGAATAGATGATCTTTCGAGGTCCCTTCCAACCCTTGGGATTCTGTGTGATTCTGTGATTTGCAGACTCTCCAGAGTTTCTCTTCCTAGGAATATCTATCTTACCCAGGTAAATCAAGTAGACCTAGTAAATCAAGTAAAAAGTAAAAAAAATCAAGTAAAATAATTAAATAATAATTAAAAATAATAATATTTAAAAAAAGCTTCACCAGGCAAAATGGTGGTTAGGCTTTGAGTTATATTAAAAGCATTTGATGAGTAGTTTCAATGGACTGGTCAGTACAACCACAAACTTAGTAAGTCAGAAGGCTTAGCAGGATTGCCTCATCACATTAAGCAAACATCAAATAGGATGAATTTAGGTGGCATATGCACCTGCCAGACTAATTCAAGCTCTATGAGATTGCTGGATCTGACATCATTTCAGCCTGATATTTGCATAATGATGCATATCCTGAAAAGCATCTGAAAGAATGTTCCTTTCTACAGCGCAGGTTGCACAATACTTGTGGCATAAGGATGGCTATTTCTACACCATGCTTTGCAAAATAAACCTCGATCTAGGCTCTTGGATGTGGTTGTCCTGATGTCAGAACACTTGCCAAGAGAACATGCTTGAAACACAAGTTTCTGGATTTGCTAACCATAGGCTCCCACATGATAATACCCAGCACACCACAGATGTTTGCTTACTTGATTCCCCGCTGCTAGGGAAGTAACAAGTACTCCTCCCAGTCACAGTTCCACAACATAATCATACATTTAACGTCGCAAGCCCCAAAACTCTTTGGGGTTTAGAGCTAACCATAGCAAATTCAGATGGCAGAGCATTAAGCTGTTGTTTCTCCCCGTTATACGTAAAGTTACTTGCAGAACTGAAGTCTAGATCCATATGTATCTTGCAAACAACACAAAGTTCAGGAATGTTTGGACTCTGGATTGTGGCATAGGATGTTCTCAGAGAAAGTAGCCACTGCTCAAAACTATGGAAATATAGGTTCCATCAGATAAAATAATTTTCCCATTAGTGCATTCAACACACAGAAAAGGTCTGAATTAACAAAACAAAACCTTCATAAAGAGCATAAACAAAATTAACAGGAATTCCTCTAAGCTGAATGTTAGAATAGAGCCAAAACTATTGAAAAGTCCGGAACCCAGACAGCGCCTAACTAGTTCACAAGTTCATTCAGGGTAGGGAAGGGGGGAAATGTGGTCAGACACTTCTGTCAGTTTGAAGAATATCTGTGGGACTCTGACAAACAAGATGAATGTTCTCATTCAAATGCACCAACAGTTATTTAACTTACTTCCCCTGAACGTCTAGACTTCAGCTGCCTGAAAGACTGAAATACTTTGTCCCACAAGCATTTCTCATGTATTGATTTATTTGTATTCTGCCTTGTCCCCGTTTCAAAGACATTTTTGTTTTGAGCATCCACATCTATAAGCAAATCAGGTTGTCAAACCATGCCACTAGGCTGTTTTACATGTTTTACACCGGGCTGTTGATGCTCTTTGGGGAAGTTCTGAACTGGGGCACTTGCTGAATAGCACCTTAAGGAAAACTTCCACTAGACTGTCTCTCCTCTTTGCTTTTAGCTGCTAAATCACACTCAAGACATGTAAAAGAACATGAGTAGTGTTTTTTCTAACTAATTTCAATGTTTAATTCACTTTCTTTAATTGGCATGAAGGCACTAGAATATAGAAAGGAAACAGGCTATATCCTATACTTTCTATTAATTGATGTCTTATGGTAACACTGAGAAATCCCTAGTACTTAGGCCTATAAAATGCTTATACTCTAACCTAGTACCAGTTTTACTAATACAAGATTCTGGGCAGTGGCAATTCAGGTCCATCTTGCAATATATCCTTCTCCTGGGAAGGACTGTCCTCCTTTGATCTAGATTCAGGGCTCATTTATAAGAATCAACCACATCCTCAGACCAGTGAACTCATATGGAAAGAGAAATTGTCATTAAAAGTTATATCATTAACCCCCAATGCACTTCTGCAGAGAGCATTGCACAGTTAATAATGGGACAGAAAACAGGCTTCCTGGCTTACCATGGCCATAAAGTTAGGCTTGGCACTGTGTAGCACACCCTCTGTTTTCCATCTCCACAGAGGAAAGCCAACACCATCTTTCACATGGGCTTAGTGTTGTGAGAGCTCTCTTTTTATAAATGCCCAGAGTCACTTCAGGGTTGGTGCTAAATAAAGCAGGCAGCAAGAATGTAAACTACAGGCTGATGTTTTGTTTGCTGCATATAGCCACCAGGAAAAGTAAAACATTTCAGCATCCCCAGAGTATAAGTGGGAAAGAGTCTGCAGTATAGCTCTGTCTTATTTTGGCAATGCAACACAAAGAAACATTAACCATTCTCAGACTACACATCAGTGCTTCTCAGCCAGTAGCTGTGTGACCTGGCATCAATATCATCCCTGAACATGTTATTATGAACATAATTTTCCAGGGAACTGAGAGAACAGGAAAAGCTCAGCAGAGGTATCACTCCATTTGCTGAGGGAAGCCACTAGTTGTACCTGTTTGCTACAACTCCTGCCTGAACTTTAGAAACCAATATTACACCCAAACATTTTCTATCTTCAATTGCCTTCAAACTATTATATGTTCCTAGCTCTTTTTCACTCAGGAGCTGTGTTAGGCAGTTAAGAGAAAGTATGACAAATAAGAAATTCCACCACACCCCCCTTTCAAAACCACATATTAGATACAGCAGCCCTGGAGCTCCAGTGGCTATTACGGTCTTGCCATGCTGTTTCCAAATAACAGACCATCTTCCAGTTCTAGTACTCTCTTTGCACTCTAGTTTCATTACTTCAATTTTCCTCTCCAGCAGACAGCAGGTCAAATTCTCCTCTCATTTCCAATCACATTAATCTGCAGTTACTTCATACATCTCCATGATGTTCTGACAAATTCTTACTATGTTCCCTCTTGTAAATGATGTGAAAACATAAGTTTGAGAGAAACAGAACATTAATTCCAGATCCTGTTCAGGTCAATAGTTCTGTCACTGGTTTCAACAAAAACACAATTTGGTCCCTATGTAATGAATAAGCCCAGTGCAATTCAGTACATACCCATTTGGCAGGAGAACAAATTGACTTCTGCTTCCAGCTAGTGCTAGGCAAATCCTCTTATTTTAATGTGATCATATACTCCCTATTTCATTCTCAGTAGATCTCCTACACAAGATTCTTTTAAAGTAGTGTTTAGTGGTACCTTCTGTTCATATCAAGACTATAGTAATACTTCCATCTACTTCAACATTGGATTCACCTACTGTATTTGATGTGAGGAAGGAAAAAGCATTTTAAATAGCCATCCTCTGACCTCCTTGTTCCAGATGTAAATGCTTGCAAATCTAATGGAAACAGTAATGAATTTAGGAGACTTCTGTGTTGTACTGTTTATGGCAATGCTGTCAGAAGAACATAAGATTTTCATACCAACTGATATGCAGGAACTAAAAGAACTCTAATGGAATTATGTTAATAGTTCAGCCGTTTTCACATGAAAGACGATATTATGCTTAAAGAACCATTTAGTGGAGAAAATTACTCTCTTTCTTGGTCAAAAATCCAAAAATTGTTAGCTTTATGCTCCTTACAATGTTCGTTCTCCAGTCTGAAGCTAGAAATTCATCTAGACTCTGAAGTTTAGCACTGACTATTCAGATAAACCAGCATTTTTCAACTGTGCTGGGAAAAATATTACATTAATGGATGAGATAATTTGGCTAAAAGTGCTCCCCTAGTCACTAATTGATTGTCCTGTTTCTCGTTCTCTTTGACAGCTGGTCTTCACCTGAAAGGAAATGAACCTTGAAGGAACACAGCAAATTTAATTGAGTCACTTAGTGACTCCTGTAAAAACCTTAGTGGTAAATGTTTAACAATACTGGGTTCCCTGTCTTGAGAGGTGCACACATCACAGTTTTAAACAATTTGTTAGAAACACAAATATTTAGTTGAAGATGTGCTACTTACGACTGGAGCTCCCTTCTTGTCACCATATGTAACACTTGATGCATTTATCTTAAAGAAAGCCAGACTGATATCTGGCAAAGGGCAAAAGGGTTATAATGAGAAGTGGAAAAATTAAGTCACCATCTACTACATTCAAGACTCAGTTCAATCTGCTTAGTAAAAAAACTTGAATATGATAATTGTCTTAGTGCTTTATTTCATATTTTTCCCTCTACATATCTACTTGAAATTCAGAATACTTTACTAATGTCTCTAAGGGGAGAAAATAGGAGGGGTTAGGGAAAGACTATATTACAGAAAGTCTAATGCTGTGCTTGTAGAGGATCAGTTTACTAACATTGACTGTTTTGGGATATGAATCTCACTAAGCTTGAGATACTAAGTCACAAAGTAACTTTAAAGTTCTTCATACAAGCATCTTAACATTTAGTCTATATATACAGTAATGAATACATAGTGAATAAAATGCAAAGAGGCAATTTAAAGTAAGAAATATTCCAAGCACAAGAAAGTACACACATATTGAAAAGGTCTAGTTGGGTATGGCATTTTTAATAGCGTAAATATCAATGAAAGAGGAAAGACTTCATTTGAAATCTCTTAATGGAGATAATTTGAGTTGTAGGTGAATTCAGCCTAATTTTATTGAAATCTCTATGCTTATGTGTTGAAGGAGAATTCTGAGAAGAAAAAACATTGGACTGCTAGAAAGCCACTGTTAAATTACTAGACCAATAGGCTGTTAAAGCTGATTAAGTAAAACAAAAACCCAGTTCACTAAATTCTACTGTAATTCTGCAAAGAAAAGAACAAGATTTGAAGTTTCTTGTTTTTCTGAGCAAAAAATGCTTCTTCAGCTTCTATTTGATGATGATTAATACCTACCATATATTTGGCAGGCTAATCTTGACCATTTTTCCTTCAGCAGTTCACAATCATCTCCCTCAGGGATGTGTATGTCAGCACATTACCTAATGATAATCTGATAGCTGAATCTGCTGTTAAATATATATATATACCATATAATAAAGTATCTGGGTTTTATATGACTGTGCATCTTTTAGTGCTACAGAGGGCTGATTTCCAAATAAGTCCAGAAAAAGGAGGAGCTAAGGAATGCTGTATGATAAGTAGAAATAAAATGGACACATAGTAGTGAATAATGGAATTAAACAACATGGGAGATTTGTCTTCATAAGCTGATCCTTCCAAGAAATGGAGAGGGAAGGGGGTGGAGATCAGTGAGGACATCGGAAAATTCAACTTCCAAATGGTCTTGGATGCTTCTCAAGGGAAATAAGGAGCTGCAAATAAATGTGAGGACAAATGGCAACAAGTCTACAAGACCTTTTTTCCCCTCAGGAAATGATGGAATATTATTTATGGGCAGCGAGCCAGTAGAACAGCTCTTACCACAGCTAGTTCTAATCAACTTAGCTATAGGTTTGGAGTGTAGATGTAGACATGTCAGAGAAGTTAACAATGATTGCTACATTAGGCAATTGCAAGTCAGTCGCCTGGGATATTAATGGCAAATTAATTTATGACAAGCTCTTAACATTTGTTTTGAGTGTTCCTAATTTGATGAACCACAACAGGGCAGAAGGAGGCTCATGCCAAGTGTATGCACACAAATAAAGAATTGCTGAGATGACATTATGGGTGATGCTCTCACCTTTTTGGGTAAATCAGTATTAGTAAATACCTCTCTGAAATGCCTGGACAGTAATACACATGGTGTGGGGAACAAACAGTATTAGAGGTTTGTGTGCAGTTGTAGAGCTGTAAAATTACTGACATCACAGACAGGTCGTGGGATAGGACATGACTATAGTGCTGCAACTGATGGATATAAGGTATTTAGGAAGGAAACTAGAATGATTATGAGATATTTAAAAGACTGAGAATAATGCATAAGGTGGTTGTACTGCCATTCAGAGTGACATGAACATACCAGAGATTTGAATAGAGAGGAACATCATGAAATTCAACAGAGGGAAATGCAAAGTCCTTCCAGGAAGGAATATCAGCATCCACCAGGACATGCTGGAGACTAACCAGCTACAAAACAACCTGTCAGAGAAGAACCTTGGAACCTTGAATGGACAATCAGAACATCATTTTCCTCACTGAGAAGTGCCCCAAGAACACTAGTCATCACTCAGGGTATCCAAGCTTTTGTCACCATCCAGAAAGGTGTGAAAACTAGTTTGCAGAAACTAACTGGACAAAATGTGGCTTGGTGCAACAATCAGTCACTGAATATCATCATCAGAAGAAGGGGAAAAGAAAATAAAACTAAGCTGGTTTGATTGTTTGGTTTGAGGGTATTCCTTTCTTCTTCCTTTTCTTTATTTGTGGACTAAGTTTTATTCCAACACTAATTTGGTTTACATTTTGCTTACAAATCAGTGGGAAAAGGGTTTTTTTTTTATTCAGCTGTGATAATCCTAATCCTTCTGAGGAAAACACTGAAGCAAAACAAAATTGCAGTCGGAAGAGAAACTGATATTCTTTCAAAGCACAGCTCTCTATATAAAACCATAGTTTGTTATCCCATATCACCAAAATGATATAAAATGCTAGCTAGATATCATTTGCTTACAGCTGAACTAATCTGCAAGTACTAAGTTTACTTTGAGAGTTATTGCTTTCAGAAACAAAAAGGTATTGATCCACCTACCTATAAAATCTAATACTGGGAAAGGCATGGAGAATTTGAAAAGCCATTTCTTCATCCTGAAATGGCTCAGGAAGTTAAAGATTTAAAAGCATTTCTTCAGAACAAGCCCCAAAACTTTAAAGCTTATCAAAGAAACTTAGAGTACCTCATAATGGAATAGGTCCAGGTGGCTAGGATATTTGCCTAGATGTTCTCCTCTTTGAGATAGATGTTATCCTCTTTTGAGCAGAGACCTCAGCAGGGAAGGAAGGCAGTGGCAGAACTTCCAATGAGAATAATTATGACCTGCAGTATGGGATATTTAACCATGTAACCATTACAATTCATGGAAAATCCTATGGCAAAATTGTTTAGCTTTCACACAAAACCTTCATTAATGCCTAATGCCATAAGCGCAATCATTCTCATTTGTCAGTTTATGCTTTGCAAGACATCTAGCCCTAACAAATTCTAGGCATGAGAATAGATAAAGAAGCTAAATCACTGTTGGATCTGGATGTCAAGAAAAAAAGTTCAGAAGTCTATTAAAATTTGAATTTCTATAAGTGCTGCAATGTACGGTCATCATTTGTTCTTCAGCTTCTGTGAATTCTCTGAATGAAGCACGCAGTGTATTGAGAAGGATTGCTGTGTTCATCATTATGGTCTTATATTTAATAGTCTCTTTATTTAGTAAATCTTAGACTCCTTTACAAACCTGACTTACTGCTCTGTGAGCTAAACATTGTGTCCATTCACCCACCAGTGAATTCATGACCAATAAGGAGTAACAGCCATTTAACAGCATCTGGTTAAGTTTTGCAAATCAAGAATAATCTTGTTTAGAACTTGACAAAAACATCAGAGACAATTTGGTTTTTCTTGTGAAACTACTTGGAGTTTTCCTGACATTCAAGGTGGGGTTTTGCTGCAGAATAAGGTTTACGTACACTTTACCTACAACCTACTGCAGAGCCAGGCAAATCACTCAACTGTGCTTTGAGAGCTTGCACCAAAGTAGCTCACTTACCTCAGCTCATCCCAATATAAACAGCTAGGGCTCAGTTAAGTTGTCCAAGCATGAATGCCTGCTGTCGTCTGAGACTTCCTGATGGGGCTGGCAGATGTGAGACACAGGCTGTCCTGGAGCAGTCGTTCGAGGCCAGGTATGGGAGCACACACTGGAACTCTTGCCTGTGTATGAAACAAAGCTCTAGTGACTTGTCAACTGCTTAGCTCTCTAGACTTTCCTGATGACACTTACTAGACCTGTACTGAGTAAAGCAGAAACACAAGGTCCTAGGTGACGTGCTGATACCTTTATATTAAGGCACTAAAATTTGTTATTTATCAGAAAGCATTATTATTCTTGTTACATGCACTCAGAGAACTGCAGCACAACCAGTAAATCTTCCTCTGAACGTACACACTGGATCAAGCCTTCATAACCACAGCAGGAGTTTGATTTGTGCCCTTAAAAAACAAGTTAACTTTTTTATCTTAGCTTGAATACCCTGCAGCATTATGAATGATCTTAATTACACAGCTCTCTTTATACACAGGTTCATGAATATGAAATACTCTGATTAAAGTAATGCTGAAGCTCTGTACACATTCATTTCTGGAGGTAGCTCCATCTGAGTTAATGGACTTGCAACAGGAATCAGTTCTGCCTGCTGTGCCAAAGCACCATCTCACATAATGCGTAGAACCAACAATTAGATGATGAAGTGGCATGGCAAAAAGGAGATTTATCTTTCTGGGGTGAAATAGGGTGACAGTCATAACTGCAAAAGTCCTACATGAGTTAGCTTGAGGGAAAGCAGTTACACTGAAATAAAATAGCCCTGCTTTCATTAAGGTTGAAACTCCAGCTATTTTATGTTTCCTCCTTAACCCACTCAGTAATTATTGTGCACATCTTGCCAAAGCCAGCCATGACATTCCCAGTCACAGAGAGGAGCATTGGCAGGACCCCATCCAGCACGGCATGAGGACTCTGGTGCAGTGAGTCATAGCCTGATTCTGGCTACATTTGCTGCTTCCATTGTCCCAGAACAACCCTTCTGGCTGCTGCTATCACTCCTGCCCTGCCTAATACTGAAGCGAGTGAGCAAAAAGAGAGGACATGGCAGATCACAGCCTTTGGCCAAAGATTTCCAACACAAAGATGATTAATCTCTGAATAAGTGACAAGTATAAGGACCGTTTTTCTGCAACCAAGTTTCCAGGGAACAGTCTTAGTGGGGCAAAGTAGGATTTGACATGAGACAGAGACAACTAAGGGGCTCATGTGAAGAAGAAAGGCAAAAGACCAGTCCACCGTTTTTGGTGGAGGAAGCTTCATGGTCAACAAGAGACAGAACCAGGTAGGACAACAAAAATGGCCCTACTGAGTATGGGGAGAAGCAAGGCTAACTAGGAATAAACATCCTTTTACTGAGTGACAGAGACAGCAAAGGAAGATGTCTGAAGATCAACTGTTAGATCTTCCAGCCAAACTGGCCAGTTTGCTAAGTAGATTGTTACGACTTTTGCTTTTGGCAGCCAGTTTTGTTTGATTGTTCTACTATGCCAGAGACCTCCCAAGTACAAAAGCTGAGCAAGAGATTAGATATGAATTGGTTTTATTTCCCCAACCTAAGCTTCAACACCAATCACTTTTACATATTGTACTTCCAAGTGTCAAGAACTGCTAAAACATCAGTAAGTCAACAGCAAGCTCAGCTTTGTGTATTAAGGAAGGGAGTTTCCTCTGTGAAAAATGAAACCCTGGAAACTATGGATCAGGAAGACTTCCCATCTAAGAAGAGAACTCTTCAAATATCACTTCTGTGGGAGAATTATATTACAGTACTCTTAATTTATGTTATTAGTAACAGCTACTTAACACCATCCTAATGGAAAATAAATTCAGTTATGATACTCTGTGTCTTAAAGAGGAAATACAGAGACACGTATTTGTCATGTGCCTGAACATTAGACGGCTCGAGAGAGAATACTCATCTTGCTTTTCTCAGTATGTGTGTAAGAAGCCTGGAGGCTTTTAACCTGTGGGGAACTGATGAAGCATTTCTAAAAACAAAAATAAATAGATAAAAATAGTAATAGTAAGACAATTATTAATCTGTTTCAGAGAAAAGCAGAGCAAATTGTTATGAATCAATGTTTCCCACTCCTTTAACATACCCATCATGTGAATTGTGTCTTTATTCAACCAAAAGCTCTTTCTCTTTGGGGATAAAGAAAAGGAAGAGAAATTCTATTACACATACGTCAAAAATCTGAAGGTGCCATGCTTAATAAATCACAGCATTTCCGAATTGACTGCTATTGTTCCAAACATATCCCCATTCACCTTTCTGTGATTAGAAAAGTACTTGTACTTTTTACTTTCTCAGCTGAGCGCATCCCCTGGGGGCATGTACAACTTTCCTGTTTGTTTATTTGTATTTTAATGCCAAAAATAGTTTATGATCTTACGACAGAAAAATAACTTGCCATAACACTACAGGGAAAGGCTCATCCTTAGGTTTTTTGAAGGGGTTACATATTTACTGGCCTTTGAGTCATTTGCTTACAAAGGTGTGATGGTTTTGGTTGGGATGGAGCTGATTTTCTTCACAGTAGCTAGTGTGGGGCTGTGTTCTGGATTAGTGCTGGAAACAGTGCTGATAATAAATGGATACTTCCCTTATTGCTGGCAGTGCTTACAGTCAAGGCCCTTTCTGCTTCTCATACCACCCCACCAATGAGCAGACTGGGGGTGCATGAGAAGCTGGGAGGGGGCACAGCTGAGACAGCTGACCCCAACTGACCAAAGATGTGTTCCATATCACACAATATCATGCTCAGAAGTAAAAACTGGGGGCAGAAAGAAGTGTGGGACATTCAGAAACATGGTGTTTTTCTCTTCTCAAGTAACAACTACGTATCGCATGATGCAGCCCTGGACATGGCTGAACCTCTGCCTGCCTATGAGAAGTGGTGAATGAATTCCTTGTTTTGATTTGATTCCATACAATGCTTGTGTTTTACTTATTAAACTTATCTAAACCTACAAGTTTTCTCACTTTTACTCTTCCGATTCTCTCCCCCATCCCAAGGTAGGGGGAGTGCATGGTGCTTAGTTGTCTGCTGAGGTTAAACCACAACGATAGAGAAGAAAATAAAACCTGATTCCAGAGGCTGAAATAATGAAACAGAATAAATAAATAAAGTAGGATATGATATGACCATGCTTAGAGCACCAAAAATCCCCTGACATCCTCCTGGTGGTTTGAACACTGCTGTTTTGATATAAATAGGTTGGAGAAAAGTGCATTTACATTTATAGGGCTGTGCACTGTGCCACACTGATCACAGGTACTGACCTAAGAACCAGCTCCTCATTGATTTGACAAAGTCCAGAAACGTTTCCTACGGGGAAATCCTAAAGCAGTACGTTCTCAAGGAGCATGCATCTGTCACTGAGCAGAGACACATAAGACAAACAAAGAGAAGGGCAAGAAATTGTGAGAAGGAAAGGGGAACACAGCATTTGGATGCAAGTCCAGAATCTGTCCAGATGTTCAGAACTGACAGTGGACTGGGATCTGCAGCTAGTTTTCATTCCCACAAAAACTGAATAACTCAGCTCCAGCACTCAAGTAACTCATCCTTCTTCCTCCCAGGACTTCTTTCACTGTTGTCACGCTTCCGAGTTCACTGTGCTTCATTAGCCATACTTCTCTGCTCTCTCATCTCATCTAGTGCCAGAGTCTTTCCTGTGTCTCCATATCTCCTGGCGTAAATGAGTAGTTTGTATCCATCTTCTGAGTTATTGCTCAGCTACTATATGTCTCATTGCTGTGTACAGAGCTCTAGACATCACTGGCAAATAAAGAACACGAAGCAGAAACGAGCTCTGTGGAGGCCTGTTTGTTTTGGCTGTCGCTGTGGTTTTTATTAATAAATGCCTCCTGGTAGACTAGACTCTATTTATCATGACATATGTTATCTAGCTTATGTTCTTACATAGTATTTATTACAACATTTAAGTTGTGCACAAAACTATTTCTCTCCCTCTTCCCAGGCAGTAAGAAGGGTGGTTATGTTATTTTAATGAATATGCTTGTCTTATGCTATTATTGAGAAGTTTCTGTTAAAGAAGTGATCTTTGTATTTTACTTTAAAAATGAGAAATCTGTGGTTGCTGTGGTTTTTTCCCATTGGAGAAGGATTTCTAATCCATCTGCACATTAATAATTCTCCAACTTCTTTTTTGCTTAGATGTCCCAATTGTGGATTTTATCCAGACCTCTTTAGCTACTACTTTCCATCCTTACCTATCTGATTAGTTTGATGCTTGCTTTCACACACCACAAGTTGTAATCAAGAGGGTTGCTAGCCTAGCACAGCAACAGTATCCTAACAGTTAGCAACAGTATCCTAAAAAAATGAAGCAAGAATGTACCTTTTCAAGCCCAGCAAAACCTAGATTTATAGAATAACAATGCCTAAATTTGGTTAGAACAGGCAAAGTTTGCAGATAGAATAATGGAATCATAGAATGGTTAGGGTTGGAAAGGACCTTAAGGTCATCTATACCCAGCCCCCTGTCATGGGCAGGGACACCACACACTAGATCATGTCACCCAAGACTCCATCCAGCCTGGCCTTGCACACTGCCAGGGATGGAGCATTTATCACTTCTTTGGGCAAACCATTTCAGCACCTCACCACCCTCACAGTAAAGAGCATCTTCCTTACATCTAACCTGAACTTCCTTTTTTAAATTTAAACCCATTTCCCCTTGTTATATTCCTACAGTCCCTAATGAATAGTCCCTCCCCAGCATCCTTGTAGGCCCCCTTCAGATACTGGAAGGCTGCTATGAGGTCTCCACGCAGCTTCTCTTCTCCAGGCTGAAGAGCCCCAAATTTCTCAGCCTGTCTTCATATGGGAGGTGCCTGAGCTCCCTGATCATCCTTATGGATGGTACATATAAAGGATGTAAAATGCTACTTATAGAGTACCTAAAATCTTTCCTTAACATGCAGCTGAGTACTGTCTTCTCTTCTCAAGACAGCTTTGGTAAAGGTATTGTGCAAAATAATGACTTGGGTAAGTTCTATTATGCTGAGTCATCTTGATAATTTTAGGGTTTACTGTCTCACTTCACAGGTCCTTACATTCATAGTGATTTATACGAAGTGTTCTGTTTTGTATCTCTCACAAACTGTTTTAATACTGCACTAAATAAACAGAATGTCATCAGATTTCCAGTCCTTCCTGGGTAATTTTCCCCAGTTATGTAAATGTTTATCTTAATTCTACTTCTTCCTTTGCACTTTTTAAAGAATGTTTTTGCTCCTTCTCTGTGCTGAGCCAGTGTGATAACTGCTATGCAGATCCGAGACAAAAGCATACCAGGGCTTGATGCCAAGGAGCAAGGCTGCAAGTACACAGCTAACAGTGAAGTTACCCGAGAAGGTGTAAAGCAGTGCAGAGATCCTGTTTAGTGTTATTACCCAAAACCTCCAGATACATGCAGTAGAATGCTTCAGTGAGGTAATTCAACAGTCTAGCTCCTTGTGTTTATGTAGTAGATTTAGTTGCTCCTGTAATCATGCTCACAGGTGTGCCAGTGCCAGACATGTACACAGCAGTAGAAGTTTATATCAAGACTTGATTCCCCTGATTATTTTTCCCACCATTTAACCTGTGTTGTATCTGGCAAACAAGCTTCTGGGGAAAGGGAACAAACAGCATGCAAAGTGCTGGCAACAGTCTGCTTGATATGCAGAAGTTAACTAATAGAAAACAGCTCATGTCAACAATGTTTACATTTCTCATGCTTTCTTTAACCACTTGAACTGAACTATATAAAAAGCTCTTTAGAATCTACTGTGTGCATAAAAAAAATCAGTACTCTTCCAAATAAGTTTAATTTTGTCAGTGTATAAAGTTGTTGATAGGTTGGGGATCATTTCCATAGCCAAATAGTGAATCTAACTCAACAGACAACACTGAAACTTCAGTGTGAGCATCCTTCCAGACAAGCTCTGCTTTTGTTCCAGCTCACAAAGAATATAAGATACAGGACTAGATAGCTACAGAAATCCACAGATTTCAGTGGGTGGAATTCTGAAGATAACCATCTTATTTCAACAGACTTCTAAAAAAACACTAAACAATTCAGCTTGCAAGAGGCTGACACATTAATCTTTCTGGTTAGAATACCAAAATTCTACTTGCTCCTACTATAAGCATTGTTCTATTATCCCTTTACGTGGACACCCATCTGCTACCATTTTCAAGCCTGGTTAGAGAAATGCACTTAGTTAAATAAGCATGCATTTTAGTTGCATGGATAAATTTCTCCTTAATTGCTCACACCTCCTATGCTAAGCCTCTAAATATGGACATGTAAGCCAGAAGCCTGCTTAGATTTGATAGGATTTGATGGCTTATTTCTTTAAACAGTCATGCAAAGCATGAACTTATCTCTCTGTATTATTACTATACAAGGAGCATAAAGAAAAAAGGACCAATTCCTAAGCCAAGTTTCTACACACTTAAAATGTTTTAATATAATTTTGTGAATACCCAAACCAACTTAATCACCCAAAAGTCAGAGTAGGTACCATAGCACTTGGTACTGCCTCATCAATCAGCAGCTGCGAGTGCTAACACTATGCTCTATTTACCATGTGAGTCTGGATTCAGAGACTTTCTGTGTATGACTTATGCTAATGTAAAGCAAACAAGCTGCTCAGCCTGGATGAACTTAACATCCCTGTGGTTTAGTTTACACAGGGGTAAACCAGAAATAACAATAGTCAAGTGGAGCCAAGTCAGACTGAAAGGCTTTGTGCGCCAATGTAATATGCAGACATCCCCAGCTGGGAGGTAGTGCATGGTGCCACATCCATCACCCAGGACTACACTACACACGGACCAGTGGGTGCTTCTTTATGACAAGCGCTCTTCGGTCATGCAGTCATGCACAAAGAAAGGCAACTATAAACCACGATTAGAGAGAATACTTGCATCTATAGCTTCCCTGCACTTCCTGTTACCCTTGTAAGTCCCAATGGATTTACTGTTTTGGTTTTGCCTTGTACCAACCACAGAAAATGGAAAATTAGATATATAGTTGATCTTCCCAGGTGAAATGTTGGCTGAAGCAGAAGACAAAGGCTTCCAAAAATGCAGGACTGAAGTTAATCTATATTTCGTTTCCTCCAGCTGCAGGAAAAATGCCATGCTTTTGCTGTAATACAGGCTTTGGCCAGGGAAGAAATGGCAAGAAGAACTGGCAAGAGCAAAGACAGAAGGAAACGGATTTAATTTCACATGAGCTCGTTTTCACAAATTGTAGAAACAGTAAAGAAAACATGAACAGTATTTCCACTGAATATGATATGGAACTTTTTGGACTGTCTCTTAGAGGGAAAAATATCCAAAACATCTTTAGGTCTGAGCTGGACAAGTTCATTGAAAGTTAATAGGACTCATTTTCCTAAGCACCCTGAGGACTTCAGGGAAGAAAATCTTGTAATATACATATTTTCTGCTTGTTGCCAAAAGGAATCAGCTGCTTTTAAAAACCATGAATGCACAGAAAAGATAGTTTTCGATTTCAGCCTGACTACTTCTGCATCTGGCACAGGCACTCACTTCCAGGAAAAGTAGGTTTTAAATCCTCCTGTTTTATCCAGTACCAACCTGATCTTTGGTATTCATGGGCACAAAGGTAAGCTAAAAGTACTTGAAAAGAATAGACCTAACAGCTGGGTCTGGCAGCAGAACTTGCTTTTACTTTCTCCCCACAGAAGCATTTACAGCCTTTCTGACTCATGTGAGGATACAAACATGCACACATTTGTATTCCCCAGTTCGTATGTTTATCCCACTCACATACCATGCAATTCGAATGCACAGACCTGCAAAGAGCATACCTGAAGCCTTCAGTTAAAAGGGGATGCCACCGCTTGTGCAGAGTGATTCCAGCTCCATGAAGTGAATGCAGAATGATACTGTCACACCCATGCTGGCAACCTAAACTATTCTGGTGCTGGAGAAAGGGAAGGAGGTTGCAGAAGTTATCAAGTCACAGTGATGAACTGCAAAAAAGCACAGCAACACTTCAATATTGCTGAAATTTCTAAGGAATGGGATTTAGCCTTCAGATTCAGGTTAAATCTACTGATTTGAGGTTAGGCAGTCACTGTCTCCTCAAAGGGAAGAGGCACTGCAGTATTTTGCACATGAAAGAAAAATTGGTAAATTTTGCCGGGTTTACATGCACAAAAAGTATAGATGAACATTACCCAGAGTATGTATCTTTCTCCCTAAGAAGCCCAGTTTCCAGATCACAGAATCCCAGAATCCCAAAGGTTGGAAGGGACCTCGAAAGATCATCTAGTCCAATCCCCCTTCAAGAGCAGGGAAGCCTAGAGTACATCACACAGGAACTAGATCAAACGTACCTTGGACTACGCTCTGAAGCAAAGGACCAATGTTCCTTCAATGCAGTATAAGCAATGCTTAAGGAAACCATTTGTTCATTGATGGAACTACTCAGAAACAGAATAAAAACCAGGAATCAACAGTTTTTCACTGTTGCTATCCCCCACCAAAATAAGAAGGTTTAACACTATCATTCCTCTTTCAGAAGAACAAGATTAAGTAATTCCATTTATTCATAGAAACCCCTTATGGTCAAAATCAGTGCAATGTTGAAAAGGTCCAGCCTAGTTTAGGGTTTAAAAGGATGGGACAGAGAGCAGAAATGTTCTTTTGGAACCCTACCACCTGTTCTGCCTCCATTACTCAACTGGTTGACCTTCAGGGTTGTTTTAAAGTCAAGGAGTTTATCACTTAAATGGAGTGACCTGGGTTTGTTGAGCAGGTGCTTTCATTACAATTGCTTCTAATCAGCCTATCTGAAACTATTGTTCTTTCATGCATATAAAGGAAAACCAGAATAAATAAACTAAAACCAAAATAAAATCCTTTAATACAGGTATGCATTTTACTTGATATTTAAAATATCAGGTTTTAGAACTGAAATGGCTAAAATTACTTTATTTACAGGTTTGGTTTTTTTTTGGGGGGGGGGGGGTTGAAAGCCACATGCTTTCTTTCATGTCAAATGCATGCTAGCCATTTCTGGTGGTATAAATCATCTGTGTCAGTACACACAGGAGGGCAGGAGGGAGGGCACTACTAGTGCAGCTGGCTTCCCCAGGCAGCATGGGACCTCTGCAATAGGTCTGTACCTCTCCTTCTTCGGTTCCCAGTGTGAAAGAGGTTGAGGGAACATGGCCAGAGCATTGCTCTATTTCAGCTATTCTTGGCCACCATATCAGCCTCTCAGGGCCATAGGAAGTGTAATGTAATGCTGTGCTAAATTTACGTCCCAGGCTGGACCAAGATTAGGGGAAGCTTTTAGGTCTCCCACTGTTTTCAGCTCTGTTTCCTGGGGCAAGGGAAAGGGAAGGGGAAGGGTGAAATACTGACTAGAGAGTTAAATTGATTTAACCTGAAGAAGGCAGAAAATATGGATCTCCTGAGCAGCATGCTTAAAGACTGATTTTTAATAGAATGCCTTTGCTTTTCACGTCACTTTCAGAACTGTCTCTTTAACCCCTCTCTACAAGACACTTCTCTCCCACCTTGCTCCTCCTGCTTCTGAGTTAATCCACGTATAAGAACCAAGAAGAGATGCAACTCTGGAAACTCACAGAGGATGAGCTACAGTGACAGCAGTCAAATGAAATTACATGTGTTCAACAAAATCAGCTCAAATGTATATTGATTAGGTGAATCTTTATCTCCGCTTGGTGCTAAGTACAAAACCAATACTTTCAAGGTGAAGAAACTACCTGTCAATGGCATGCTACCTACAAGGATTAGTTGTGAGAAAATGTTATCTGTGACCAACAGGCATTTATTCTTTTAACATTTATGCTGTTTGAGTCAACAGTAATAGATCTAAGTTAAGCTGGGATCTGGAGAATCCCTATAGAAAGAATGCTACACAGAGGATTTCCCAGTAAACTGTCACTGGCCAAGCTCTGGACTCTGAATACTCATAATTTACTTGCACAAGGTGATACGTGCCAGGCTTTATACAACAGTAGATGGAATCTAGAGACATATGTTTAATAACATAATGAAGTTTGAAATTTATTGTAACTTTAATATTGAAGGATTTAAAAACCAATTAAACTGCTTTAAAATAGCAAAGAGTTTATGGGAATGTAACATGGATTGGAACAAACAGGCCTAAATCAACAGTGGTTTGGAAGTCTAGTAAGGCCTAGAACTATGGGAGGTAATTCAGGAACAGATGCATCAAATTAATTCCAGTAATACTGGAGTGTTAAAAATGGCAACAGAAGCCAGCTTTGTTCAATGGAATGGAAAAATAATCATCCATTCTCTCTTTCCACCCCCAAGGACTTGGATTTTCCCGGCACAGCCATTCACTGGTGGCAGCAGATGCACCAAAATGTCTGGCACCGAGAAACTGAAGACAAATAGAAAACATACATGGGGAAACAGGAAAGAAAAACAAAAGATGTAAAAGGCCATCTCAAGTGTATGTAATGCAATGAGGTGAAACCGTGTTTCATGTTTGACACAAGACTTAAAACAGATAATGCACTTGAAATGCTGGTCAGTAGAGCATAGCTAACACATGGTAAAGGTTAGGAATAAGGCACCTCTAGAAGCAATTTAACTTACCTTAAAAACATTGTGTTTTAGACACTGTGTACACTCAGTCCCAATATTTGTTCTGCAGATGTGACTCCTTACCACCACTGCCATGGTCAGGTATCCAGGGATGACAGTGCTTCGAAGCACCCAATGATCCCATATACTGGGGATATACACAGCCTTGATGCTTGGCTTAATGAAAGGTAGGTCTTGGGTAACGTGGAGATGGGGACTGCTAATGACTGGAGTTTTCAACAGAGACTTTCACCCAAAGGCCTCACATTTACTTGAAAGCTACACTGAAACTGCTCCTCAGGTTACTCATTCACACCATAGCAGCAAGGGTGTGGAGTTTCACAACTACAAAATAGTTTAGGAGGAAATGAAAGAGGACTGTATCTCAGAGGCTTCTGTGGAACGTACACCAGTTACTCATAGTAATTTCTGGTCACAACTGGAAGTGGACGTGCAAGTCACAATTTGTTCAGCAAATTCATCACTTTTCTCAAGAATTGTCTATGAACAGACTGTGACTTTTATTAATCTGTCTCCGGTTGGCAAGGGTACACCAAATATTTTATGTGAATGAATCCTGGCCAACGGATTGCTCACAGGCTTGTGTCTGTTCTAATTGCTTCAATACTCCCACTTTGACGTTCAAGCTGAGGAGGCTTAGATCAAGCCCTAGTTACAACAGATATGGTTTCATTCCTAAAGTAATGAGAACTTTACCTTTTAGACTGAAGATAGCCATAGAAATCTTCCCCTCATTTGAAACAAAGCATAGTAAATTGGAAACAGATCTCTGGCACTGACAGAAAGGCAAGGAGGAAATAGAGAAGATATTGATTAATGAGATTTACTTGTGCTGCGGATGGTGATCAAAGGGGAGTGAGTGCAGCATGTAGCACTCACCATTGCTTTTAAAACCAACATTTCTTTGATGTGCAGCACAGTATCCGGCCATTATGAGAATTAAAAGAAAAAGCCATGAGAACATTATTAATAAAGGTTTAAACTGAGCTGCTTCAGGCACCAGGCACACAGAACCAAGGTTTTTGCTTTTTAAATTACTAGTTGGTGAATAATTATCATAAATTATGTTTAACTATCATTCAGTTTAGTAAACAAAACCTCTTGATGCAAACAGTAGTATAGTTTCCATACAGGGCACCCTGAATATTTGCAGAGTTGATAACCTTTTAAGCCCCAAAAAACCCACTCCAGAGCAAAGAAAAGGCTTGCTAAGAGCAAAGTGGCCATGTGAATGGTCCCCAGAAGTGCTGGGGAAGTTACACCACAGTCATCAAGGAAGAACAAGCATCACATCACTATGTGTGCTGAAAGGATTTACAGTTTTTACACATTCCTCTCCCATTTCCTCCTTGCACATCTCTGCTGGCTTCTCCTTTCCTGGTCTGACCGGAGTCTGGGCTTCCCCATGGCCCACCCAAACCACTTCCAGTCCCCACTGGTGTCATTTAACCCATCCTGTGGCAGCTGGTGCTGCCCTCAGCCCATAAAGGGGCCACCCCTCATACTTTCCTACTCTGCAACTCTGTGAAAGATTTCTTCATGGCCATGCTGAACTCAAGGCTCCTTATAAGCTCAGATAACAATGAATTTTGCTAATGCCCAACCTAGACAAGACTCTTCCCTACCATGGAAAGGGACAGTGAGCCAAAGAGAGGCTTCTGGAGGCCCAGGAAGGCAGCAGCTCTCCACCAAGGAAGGCAGCACTAGGTTGGAAGCTTCAGTGAGGAGCTCCCACCAGCACAAGCAGCCTCTCAACATCACCACCAAAGGAGTCACGGAGCAATGACAATAAGCTGCCTTGCCAAAGGCTGCAGCCAATCCTACCTACAGTGCCTGTCCAGAAAGCTGATCATGCCTCCTCTCACCATAGAAGACCTCACCCATACAGGCACTTGTTGCAGCAGCAGGTGTCCCTCATCATGCTCTGTGAAAGTTCTGACACATACTCATTTGCATAACATGCATACAATTACTTTGGAAGATGCTATGGATAGAGATTATCTACTTCTTTGAAGCTGCCTATCAAGCAACAGGACAAGATACAGGAGATTGACAGGTACTTTGCCACCTTAAAAATTACTTGATACCACCTTAAATTTTGCCTCTTCTATTGTTAATCACAGCTTATTCTTTGCCTACAGAAAAAGAAGCTCTTATGCTACATCTGTACTAATGCAAAATACTGAACTGCATCTTGCACAAAAAAATATCAAGCGAATTATGGGAAATCTTGTAAACCAAACCCACTGTAAAATATGGGCTTTTTACAAAGATTATCTCACAGTTCATTTGCTTTGGTCAGTATTGCACAACAGTAGTGTGCTATGTTAGTACTTGTGCTAACCTGCAATGCAGACTATGAAGATGATAAGTGAAAAGGATCTAATAATGAACTAAATTAAATGCATTTCTTCAACACATCGCATTGCTTGGTAGAATAGAGAGAGAATCCAGAGGCTACAAAATCAGTTCATTGACCTTAAAAAAGTATTAAATGATTAGTTTCATCCAAAGTAATATCTTGAATATATTAAGCTGGGCTTCACAGATCCTTTTTGTTCAGAATTTGAATCAAAAATGTACTCGTGTTGAAACTGTAGAAAAGACTTCCATTATCTTACTGGGGGTGGGAAGGAGAAAGTAAAGAAAAGAGGGTGAGCAAGAAAAGTCTGGTTTATGTCAAATAAACCATCACCTCCAACTGAATAAGAAATCTTTTCTTTCAGAACCAAGAAAAGCAAAGCAAATAAAGAGTTACACCTGAAGGTCTTGTGAGTCACACAATCATGAGGTTTCACACAAGAACAGAGGAATGATAGGATATGACCAGGATAATGAAGACTGAGATTCACCTGTCTGTTTTCCTTTTCAGGTGTGAATGCTACCTTCTTACACTCTCACCTAAGCATGGGGTACATGTTTCTTCAAGAAGATCAGGGTGTTTTGCTTAAATAATTGAATATTTAATTGTAGAAAGAGAATATATCATAAATGGAATACACTTGGCTTCCTATTACAGGTAAATTCTGTCACTGGTCATGCAGTGAATGTGCAAGACTGAAGTGGAATGTCTCAAGCAGGATGAAACATATCCCACATAAAACTCTGGAATACACCATTAAAGTCAGAAACCCCATGGGTTAAAGGTGAAACTGAGGTGGGTCTAGGACATGAATGCAGAAGACCAATAGAAAACAGATTCTGCCATCAATAATCCTAGCAATTAGTCACTTCAGAGAAGTTAGCATTAGTTTTCCATAGAGGCAGGTAGTGACCCAAAACACCGTGCAGAGAGAATGTTTTCTCTCCTGCAGTGCTGGTGCTTGCATGAGCAGGGCACCCTGAATCCCCACAGCAATCAAACAACTACTTCCCTTCTTGGAAGAGCATCACCATCTTGCAATGTACTCCTAACACAGGGCTGAGGAAGATGATGCTGTTCCCTTAGCAATGACTTTTATAACATATGAGATCCCTCAGCAGCCTGGGCAACTAGAAAAGGCCCAAGATCATGTCACTGTTTCTGAGAGAGCCTGGGGCCGCAGTAGGAAGTTCCACACACATCAGCTGAAGCTGATTTGAAAACAAAGCAAGCTATTTGAACAGCTTGATTAATGATGGCCAAGCAGGCTTCATGTCTTGCTAACTGGCTGGAGCTCTCACAGGGGATGTCGGCCAGGGTACACTTATGGGGGATAGCTTAGAGAGCATTTCCTGAGAAACTCAGAAAACATTTAACAACCTTCACAGAAGATTAACGTTTCAGATGCAACAAATGTCTTGAACAGCAGGGACAAGAGAAAGAAGTGGTGTCTCCGTGAACTGAGACTTGGCTAAAGAACAGAAAAGAGAGTCATCGTAAGGCAGATTATCACTGGCTGACAAAAAGTTACTTGAGGCAGTGTAGCTGTTTGCAGTCGGGCTGTCATTTCATTAATCTTATTGGAACTCCCTTCAAAGCAGCTGACAGTCATCAATGCCAGACAGAGTTGTGGAAAAGGTCGATATGCTGATCCTTGATTATTTTAGTCCAGGAACAATCTATTATTCCCAAAGTATCTGTCACATATTCCTCCCTCCCACCCTCATCCCTGGACAGAAACAAATGAGAAAACCATTTAATTACAAGACAGAAGGGGTAATACAGAAAATGCAAATAGGATAGACTGGGAGAGCTAACTGGCCTGTTCAAATTGCCATTCAGACAAGTGCTAGACTGAAACAGATGCAGGAAGGGGGACTAACTTACTTTCATATGATGGATTGTTCCTGCAATAGAGGCTGCCTACTACTCATCACAAGCACATGGGTTTACATTTGCCTAGAAACACTTCTGTCTGTTGTCCCAAGTATTGTGGCCATCTGAGCCTCGGAGGATAACCCTGAAGAATCCCCAAATGATGTATGGAGAGGTGGGAACCCATCTGCTTTGAATCCTTTTCAGCAGCAAATTTGCTTCTCCCCATGGAGCAGGATAGCTGAACCCTCACATGTTATCCTCAGCCAACTGCTACCACCAAACTGGGTTGAGGACAAAGATCAGGAACAGCTTCACATTACTTCCTTGGTCACCATCATCCAGTTATATATTGTGTGATGGCTGAGTAAAACCATAATTTTTAAGTACTAAATGAGGGCCTATGAACTCAGTTCAGTTCTTTGCTGTATTTTCCCCCCACTTGACACTGAAGTCACAAATTACGTATTTTGGCTTGCTGATGGGAACCCAATTCAATAGGCACAGATGAATGTTTTGCTTCTCTGTATCTGCTAGTTCATCCTACTTCAGGCCTCATTAGGTTGGATTTCTCCTTCTATTTCAAAACCTCAGCCCAGCCTTCACACTGCACTATCTACCCTTGCCTTTCTAGCCTTAACCAATTCCCTGCTTATTATGATCTTTCTCAGATTTTTACACCATCAATACAATACATCAATACAAGTACCTGAATAATTTCACCATTTCAAATTCATCTCTGGTATTCAAAAACGCCAAACTTACCTCGTATAAGCCATTGTGACATTAGAAATAGTATAACTTGACTGAGCCTAACACAGCCACTTTGTCTCCCACTACTTCATTCAGCAGCTTTCTTGGGCTTTGCATCAGCCCCTCCTGGAATGAAAGAAGTAATAACATGATCATTATAACTACAAACACCAAAAGAAGAATACACACTGTGCTTTCTTTGAAGCAGTATGAAGCTTTAGTTTGCTTGTGTAGCTGTACCATATGATTACTAGCCTGTGTGCCCCTCATAATGTGTTACTGTCAGAAGAAAAGTCAAGAGTAGCAAACTAGCTGCACCACAGAAATAAATAAAATGAAGGTTCACATTATTCCAGTGATCAATGCATGTTAAACAATTTATTTACCAATTACAAGACTGCATTTCTTGGCTGACAAGACTGATGCAGCAGACGTACTGCAGTTTGAAGCAATTCTGATGCCACATCTGGAAAAAGATGATGAAAAGGGGTTTTTGTTCTGGTTTGGTTTGGTTGTTGATAGAGATTTCCCACAAATAATGTAAAGTTAAAGCAACTTCAAAGAAAAGATTCTGTTTCAGTTCAAGAGTGAGCAGTGAGTTCTTATTTTGTTGAAATCACTTTTCTTCATTCTTACTACAGAGAAATGGAGACTAAAATCTCAGATTCAATAATTTCAGACTTAAGCCAGAAATCTGATCCAAGTTTTGCAAGAGATATCTCTGTCAATCAGAGAGGGTCCTAATCTTTTCTATTTGCCACAACAATTCAGGAGGCAGAAAGCCTCTCTAGGAATGTGGGTATGTGCTTTTCTGCCATCTCCATCACCTGCCTCTGCTGAGGGCTCACAGCTACCCAGTTTGACCCAAAAGAAAGAGTTCCAGCCCAAACAAATGCTGTAGACAAATGAGTCACAGGGGGAAGCAGTGGTACCATTCATCCTGGGGGCAACCTACAGCTACAATTTAAAGGTACCCTCCTTGGCATAAAACCTCAAGTGAAGGTGACAGCTCAAGCAGTACTCACTTCAACTGTTCCACAAAAACACAGTTCTATGAGTAAATGAAACCCAACATGAATACAGTGAGTTGAGTGTGCTTTTATAAGTGTTGCGGTCTATGAGAAAAGACAAAGTAATTTGCATCTTAATTTTCATTTGGGACAAGGCCAGTTTGTAAATGAGAATTGAAAGCACATGTAATTTCCTTCTTTTTTCTTCCTCTCCATCTCTCCCCCCACACCAATCATGTTTTCCTGTGCTTTCAGGCTCTCCTTTTGTTCTACTACAATAGAATCCCCAAAACAATTGCCACGTCAAATGCCTTCTGTCTTCCTTCTATTAGTGTAACAGCTGGTGCTTGTCTCTTAAAATTCCTTTACTGACAGCTGATGCATGCCTTCCCATTCAAAGAATTTCTACTATGACTATCAATTCCAGTCCTTTACTGTTCTCTTGCCCTTACTTTAAAGATTAGATGCGTCCGCACCAAACACAGGTTCAAATGTCCCCATATGATGTTCAGATCTCAAAACAAGCACCATTAGATTCCTTCTGATGGGTGAAATGAAAATAGTAATGTGAGAAAAAAAACAGATTCTTGCTGTTTCTTGCAGAAGTTTAGATCCTGAATCATATCTCATTTTTCCAGCAGAAATCCCATATTTCTCAAAAGAAAACCCAAGCAAGCAAACAAAAACACTACACCAAAAAGACCCCACAACATCCCTGTGCCATAGATGTTCGTTTCTTCAGTATATTCCAGATCTATCAAAGTACTTGAATGCATGCCAACCATTCAATAAGCAAGTAATAGTACTTATTTATGCCTCATGGAAGACAGAGCCATTGCCACCTCCTAACCAAAAGTGGCACTACTTCAGATGTTTTCCAAATAGCTTATAATTTGCTGAAAGAACTGGTTATTCAACATAGGTCACACTTTTTAATGGGATGTCCAAGAAGAATACAGAATAAAGGCAAACAAGCACTGAAAACTAATAAATCTCTCTGAGACAAACAAGCAACAGGCTACTTACGAATGTTTCTGACACTTAAGATGGGTAGGGCTAAGGTAGAACCTCCACAATAGCAAAGGGTAAGTCTTCAATGGTACCTTGTTTTTCAGTGTTAGAACTGACATCTCCTTTCACTCTGACACAATCACAGGGCAAGCTTTAGCTTGACAGATGCCAAGCAGCCCGGGGCAGGTTTCCTTATTGCCCTTCTGCGAGGCAGAGCACAGCATCTACAATGCAGCAGAAGAGACCAAGGAAGCTTTCAAACATCCCAGTTCTAGGCCATAGACTTCACCCTGTTGCAGGCTACAGTGCTGCTAGGACTCAGTCAAGTACTAAATGTCATTGTCTACACCTGACACACTCCTCCCTCACCTTCCTAAAGCCATGGATTATAAAGACTTTTCTAGAGGTTCCCCATAGTGTATTTGCCCTGTCCAGGAGCAGACTTTTGGTAGCCACATTATACTATATCAGTTTTTTCACACAACATAAAGGGACAAAGTACCTCTCAGTCTTTATGAGCTGCTTCAGACTATACTCAGATGGGATAAAGACCTGGAGGATCTAAACCTGTTTGACCATAGGTTAACCCAAACCCCACTGAGACACATGCTGTAGAAGAATTCACTGACTTTAGTGAGCTTTGGATCAGGCTCCACACACCCCTTTAATGATATTTTCTCTTTCAAAGTATTACAGCTATTTCAGCAGATGCCCAGCATCTGTAGCTTGATGGGGTGCTAATCCTATTACAAGGTGATGATTGGAAGCCTATAGCTTATACTTCCAGATGGTTTCAGGATTTGGTGACCACATATGCTCAAAGAGGGGAGAAGGAATGTTTAGAGACCTGTCTGGTTGTGAGAGTTTCATAAGGTATTTGCAGAGCTTGAGAGCTTCCGGATAGCTACGGACCACAAACTGTATATACATTAAACAGCAGAAATTCACAGCACTCTTCAAACTTTGGAAGCCTTTACCCAGTCCTGTTAATATTCCCACTGGAATGTGTCAAAGATCCTAGCAGTGGTATACTTGGCAATCAGCCACTCAGGTTTCTTTGCTTCTAGGAAAGTATGGAGGCCTTGTACTCATTTTGTCTTTCATCAGAGTGAAAGGTTCAGGTGACTTCATGTGTTCCAATCTGCCACTGCAGATGTGACAATCCATGGGGGACACATTAGGGATCTCACTAATTTCCTGGTCTTGATTAACTGGAATACATTGTTTATAATCCACAATGACTTCCTAATATTGCACATCTTCATAGCTAAAGGGTCCCACAAAACATTCCAAAAGAAAGACAGGAGCATGGATAACCATTCCTGCATGCTGGAATGTGGAATCCCACAAGATGTGATAATTGTCAAAGCTCCAGCTGCTGAAATGTGTGCAAAAGATTATTTTCTAAGAAGCTTATCTTGCAGTAAGTGCTATGGCCCAGGAGGAAATAAAATGGTGAAAAATGGAGGCCTGAAATATATTCCACTGTTAGCAAACCACAATGCAAACATTTACAAACAATGCCTACTGGTAGCATAAGTAACAGCAAGAAGCTTGTTTGCTCATGTGCTTCATTTTGTTTTTGTAACACAACATGTAAGCTAGCCAAGGCAAAGTAAAACAAATACAATATTTGAGCAAGTTATCAGTAGTGTTACTCTATATCTATCAGTCTCACACCTCTTTTGACTTACCTGTATCAACAACATTTCATCATTAGATAGATGGTCAGTCAATACATCCTTATCTGACACATAAAACAACTACATTGGAAACATGGAAAAGGAGAGCCTGGAAACCATTTTCTATAAAGCATCAATAACTCAGTAGGCTTCAGCACAAGCTTATATTAGGACTAGATATAAAGACTTTAAAACTGGGTGTACAGAAGTACAAACTGCTCAGTTAAATGAAATTCCTTTTCCACCACAGGTGTCCTTTGCTAAAATGGAAGCATTACTGCTGTCTTTCACTAAGTATCAGTATTACCTATCATCTCAGCTGGCTGAACTGATACCAGTTTCTAAGAATACATCTGTGATCATTTTCTATTCCACAATTATCACCAAGTTGCAGAAAAAAACATGTTTGATCTCAGATAAGCAAAAAAATAAAAGCTTCAGAAAGTAGTTTAAAATAGTCTTTGAGTATTGTCTCTTCTATTGCTATTAGAGATGTTGTCATACAAATGAGTTGGGTAAAATACTAGAAATACCTTCTTCCCTAGTAAGGGTGTTTAGTATGTTTATAGTCATATGTATAGTGCTAAAATCACCAAAACTACATGAGAAAACCATCTCTGGGAATATTTTTCTACACATGTTTTATAGGAACTGATATGGGAATACCCACTTAAAAGACTTTTAAAGAGAATGGAGCAGTGAATTAGTTGTAAGTGCTATGGACCTTTGAGCCTGCTAGAAGTCATAGAAAATACTTACCTGTTCAGAGTTCAGTTACATGTTTTGTTCTGTGTGTGTTGGAGTTATCACACCGGTGCTTGCTTCACCTGGTGAGACTTCAGTTTTATAAACATAGGTCTCAGCCTCGTAACGAAACCCATTCTTCGAGCCCTCTGAGTATATATAGCTGTAGAAGAAACACTACATAGTTATAAAGATATCTATGCCACCGACCTTGTTGCAGAATCAGTCCCATTGAGAGCAGGCTGAAAGGAATAGCATACTTTATACTGCTGCATTGTGCCAAGAATCCCACTTTTTATAAGTCTTAAAGCTTTGTGGTCTATGAAACAGGTCTTCATTACTGATGCATTGTAAAACATCTCGAGTTCCATTTTTGACAATCAGAGCCTTTTCAAGCTTCCATTACTGCTCATTACTTACCAACAGTTTCAAGACTGTTCAGGGAGCAGGTTTTTCTGCTACCATAAGATTTTCTCTTCTGTCATGCCAACCCTCAAAACACCCTTCAGAATCATCAACATTTTATGTATCGAAGTACCTGTTAGAAGCAGTTTCTCATTTAGTTGCCATAGAAATTCATGGAAAGTCCCCTGGCAGTTTTAGAGGGAGTGAGATCAGATTGCTTTGATGCATGAGATACTGCCAACCTAGGTAATATGTGGGCACTATATCTAATTAGACTTGCAGAGCACTAAGAAGGGCCAAACTTTTCTTCACAGAACTTGACAACTGATTTTAACAGTAACACAACTTTCTGAATAGGGACTGTTCACCACTCTTCTAATAGGCTGTAAAGGCAACAATGTTTGATCCTTCTTTATTTCCATCTCACCCCATAAACTGAGGCTGAAACCTTCCTAGAAGTGTATAGTTAAGAGGTACAAGTGCATGAAAGAGGATTTTCACTCAGCTTTTGGTTATACAACCACAGATTATTGCTGTTCCTCTGACCAGTTTTAAGGGTATCTAGTATTTGACTGGAAGTGCCAGTGATGTCACAAGCAGGGAATTTGTCAAAACCACTGAAGGAAGAGTACTGAATGGAGATCTAACAGGAAACCAGGATGAAGCAACAAAAGCCCTATACTACTCTCACCAGAGTGGTCTGAATCTCTCTGATTATACAGATTTTAGTAGTAAACTGTCATCTGCTTTTTGCTGAAGATATATACTAGTACTATGGGGGAGTGAAGGGTAACTGCAACACAGCAAAGAAGGCTAAATGCTTGATTTTTCCAGTGTGTGGTGGTAGGAACTTGGGTCAAAGCATGTTTTTAGACCCTCTGCTTCTCAGACTCAAACTGTCATGGTAGTCAGCATACACTAAGAGTGGATTACACTGATTCTTTAGGCAAAGCAACTGGAAAGCTCTACCTGCCTGCCTTAAGCAGCACTGTCTTGATTTGAAAGGAATGAGCATTCATGGCCAGGACAAACACACAAGGGAAAAATCTGCCCTATTTTTAAGGCATAAGTATGCATCTGCAAGCAAGTTTATAAAGTATATATACATAGAATGGGGACAGATGGATGGGTGCATTTATCATGGTAAGCATCCCATAACACTGGGGTATTCACTATGGATCATAGTAGGGCTCTGTACTTTTGATCTTTTCAGACTTTAGCTATTACAAAAGCAAAACCATGCAATCATGAATTTACATTCGTCTTTGACAGATTGTAAGAAGAAAATCTGCTCTGAAAGCATTTAGGTATTCCAGAAGGTATATTCCTTTTAAAGGATCCCACACAATTTTAGGCCTATGTTAAACAAACACTTCTCTAGTGACTGCCATTTTCTATCATGTTCTTGATAAAAGAAAACACCTATCAGGTTAGCTTTATCTGTAATTACAGTGAGAGGTTACTGTGTCCATTTACAGCATTTGATAGTAAAGTGCTGTTCATACAATTTGCAGTATTTGTTTACACACATACATTTTATCTCCAGGTACATAGAGTTTAAAAGCCCTAGGAAATGTGCCAGTTACAGTACAGGATTATAGTCCTACGAACATCTCTGATCTTTGACAGTATAGGTTATGTTCCTGTACACATATAAACAAGCAATGCTGTACAGTCTCTGAAGCAATGAGGTTCTACAAACAGCTTATATAAAGCATCCCTGAGATGCTCTCAGGACAAATGCCACAGAATCTTTCTCAAAAGACCAAATAACCTCAAGTGTTCATAGAACTTTGCAAATCCAAGATTTGAAAAATGTTAATTTAATTTCCCTTAGGTACTTAAAATTAATCTGCATATACATCTGGAAAACAAAATCCAATTGCCGCATGGAAGCCACAGGAAGTACTGAGGGCTGTAACTGAGTTTTGCAAGCAGTGACTGAATTTAAAATGCATTTTCCAGAGCTGTGTGTTTCTGCAAGCCAGGGGGAGGCAAGCATGAAGCTTAGGTATTAGTTAAGCTGCTTTATATTCTGAAAGCAGAACTTAGTGGAAGGATACAGAGACTTCAGTAGCAGGGAGAGAACATAATACAGAACTTCAAGGTGGAGGTTAAGTTTGTAAAACAGTTCTGGCAGGGATTTTCGTTTGTATTTTGCAATAGCACCTGGTACCAAAAAATTCCTAACTGCGAGCTTCTAGTCACTATAACATTACATACATTACAATAGAATGGAATGTATTCTTTATTAGTTGGTACTTAGACTGAAAGTATATATCTTGTTATATATGCTCTCCTCATTTATAAAATAAGTTATGATCTAATGAATAACTGAGCCCAGTATTTCTGCACACAAATTTAATTCTTCTGGGACTTGTCTCCTGAGAAAGTAATTCCCAAGAACCAAATGTAAAGGCTACAGAATATAAGCGACTTCAGTAAGAGTTGGATGCATCATTATGATCACAGTTTTCAAATCAGCCTTTTCATAACTGTGTCTTATTTCAGGCTTATGCTTCGATTCAAACAAAGCAAAAGCAACTCGCATGTGAAAACAAGAAAGCTGTTTCATCTAAACACTAGGCAGTTCCAGGCACTTTCAGCACAAAACTTCTGGTTGAAGTTTGTTGTAGCATTTGGTTTCTCAAAACCACCTTCATTGCACTAACACACAGGTCACATGTTCCATTATTCTTTTTTAGATGAGCAGAATTGAATTAGTTTTCCAGAGCAAACAGTCTTTATTATGAGCTTAAAATTCCCTTCCCACAAATATTCTTTTAGCTGCGTTCAGTGATTGTTGCAGTCAGTCCCTATAATTCTACTTACGACGTGAGGGAGATTTAATGAATATGTGACTTTATTCACTCAACAGAAACCTCAGATAGAGCTGGAGTTAATTTTCTAGCTGTGAAAGTCTAGTCTAGTGACTTTCGTTGCCAGCTATGAGAACATGAACTTTATAAAATCAGACATACAACAGTTGTTACTCAAAAGTCAACTTTAACAACAGTTACCACAACACAGGATCCATGAAAACAAGGGGGTTTTCCATTTCTGAATGCAATATGGAGAAACGCATGTAAAGACAGAAGTTTAAAGTTCGAACTTCAAACAATGCCTTCATCCAACACACTTCTCAAGCCTGTATTTGTCTCCCTGGATAAATGCATGCATTGGATTTGCATAAATAAACTAATTTCACAAATACTGTTTCTTCAAAAGGTTACTTCAGAAGTTACTACTTGTAGTAACTACTACTTTACTGTTACTACAGAGTTACTACTCCCTGAAGTCAGCTGTGAAATGTCCAATACCTAATAAATTGGAGCTATTATAACTTTTCTCTTTTGAATTGCAGCAAGCGAAGTATCATCTTGACAGTAAACTGTTGCAAATACATTTCCTGTAAACCATGAATAGAAACAAACATTGCAGGTGAAGTCTACATGGAATTAATTTACTTATGACTCTGTCATATCTTTATGGCAAAACCAACTTGAAGATTATCTGGGACAGCTCCATACTACTTCAAATTACTGGGATTTAAAAATACCATACCATGACAGTTCCATCTGCAAACAGAGTATCACATCTCACCAGTTTTATATAATGGCTCAGGTGTCCAGAGTGCTCCAAGGAACTGGGGAAAAGACTAGGCTCTTATCACAAATGCTCTTTCACTCTCTATCATGGCTTCTAAACTGTAATGGTCCACAAACAGGCCAGGGGAACAAAAAAGCTTTCCAATTTGGATTTGAGGAGTAACTTGATAGTTGCTCTGAAATTTTAAAGAAAACTCTAAATAAATGCTTGGCACTGAATATCTTTCTCCAGAAGTACAGATTCTTTCACCATTTGTCTATTCTCTTAATCCTGGTAATTTTTCTTCTTTCCCCAGACAAATTGACTGTTGCTTTCTGGCCAGTACACATTCCTCTGAAGTTGGATCAATATACTGTGTTAGACAATCTAATAACATTTGCTAGTTTCCTGAACTATGTATCATTCCACAGTACAAAACTGAGATTTTTCTTAACTTGTTAGACAATGCTAATAGCCATCAAGGGTTATTGAGGTTTGGAGGTAGATTCAATGGTGTACATGAAGAACAATCACTCCCTCAGACCACTTCTTAACAGACAGAAGTGATGTCCATTAACTTTTTCTATTAGAATTCACTTTAGTCTGAGCTGGAGTCTCAGCTGAAAACATCTGGATCTGAATATATCTTGCTCCTAAACCTCTTACCTATAAACAAGCCGTTCAGTAAGTAAACATGAGCTGTGAGACACATTGACAAGATGGCTTGCAAGCATCTGGAAGACATTCCCACTTATCAAATACCTTTCAGATACATTAAATACACCAGAAGAATGGGTGGTGTAAAGCAGATTAGTATTAATGAAAAAGCTGTGACAGCAATTAGACTGCATCTGTAACATGCACACATAAACTAACGATGTGAAGGGATGCACGTGATAAGCTGAAGCTCTTAGCACACGCCTCCAAGCAGCACCTGTTCTGAACTAAAATACCACAATGGTTTCTGCATTTCAGGTCTGGCTCCTAAACAGACCAGTAATTTTAATGGAATGGATTTCTGCAACATACAGAAAGTAAACTGGAGCAGCAGGTTACTCTTGAGAATAAAGAGGTAGGAACTGATGCAGTTATAAATACTGTTAGCCACACAAAACAGCAGATAAAACCCAAATCCTTCTCAATGTATGGCATTATGGCTATGAAGGAGTTCACTTCATAACCAAGAAAAAGCCTATTCTAAGGGTTTGATTTTGGGACTCCAAGCAGTATAAATAAAAATACTGGACACATTGATCTTTGTCGTGGTTTAAGCCCAGCCAGTAATTCAGTACCACAAAGTCTCTCTCTCACTCCCCCCCCTTCCTCCCCCCTGCTCCTGGAGGGATGTAGGAGGAGAATAGAAAGAATGTAACTCCCATAGGTTGGGATAAGAACAGTCCAGTAACTAAGGTATAACACAAATCACTGCTGCTACCACCAATAATAATAGTGATAAGGGAAATGACAAGGGAAGAGAATACAACCACTCACCACTCTCCGACCGATATCCAGCCCAACTCAAGCAGTGATCTAGAGCTTCTAGGTAACTGCCCCGTTTACATTCTGGGCATGATGTGCTGTGGTATGGAATTCCTCTTTGGCTAGTTTGGGTCAGGTGTCCTGTCTCTGCTTCCTTCCAGCTTTCCCTCCTCCCTGGCAGAGCATGAGAATCAGAAAATCCTTGGTCAGAATAAACATTACTAAAACAGCAACTAAAAACATTGCTGTTATCAGCGCTGTTCCCAGGCCATAAGTCAAAAACACAGCACTGCACCAGCTACTAAGAAGAAAATGAACCCAGGACAATCTTCTAGCTGTATTTCCAAACACTTACAGAGGCTCTTACTAGACAGAAAGCACAGATGGATAAAAATCCTTTTTAAATGGTATGGTATTTAATGGGCAAAAAAACCCAACTGTGAAATTAATGCTGAATTTTATGGTACAGAAGACAAAGTGTTCTATACTACTTCCATTGTAAAACCAGAAAAACTGTGACAAGCAAATTATAACAACATAATAGGAAAAGCAAAGACAATTGCATGATTTTTTAATACAGATCCACTTACATACTTCAGTTCTGATGGTTCAGGCTCTATAGATAACAATTTCTTTTCTAATCTTAAACTTTCACCAGCTGATAACAAAGGTAGTGAATCCTGCAGTTGAAATATCTGACTCTCCACAATTAACTTTGCTGAATCTTTCTCTTTTACTCAATTTCATTTTTTTCAGAAAACAACTAAGAAAGTACCTGCATCTGTACAAGGATGTTTCACCCAGGCTTAAACATTGTTTGACTTAAGATATCAGAATTTGTGTTAATAAAGCCTAGATACTGTAAGGGGTAAAAGTAGGTTACTCTCAGAGCTGGCGTTTTTAGTGTCCAACATCAGATGCATTTTTAAGAATCTGGCCCATACAATAACGTGTGAAATACTTACTGAGCTGAATTTCAGAGATGTGTCAGGTTCCTACAGATCTTTACTTGCTATTCTCAGCCTCCCTATGACATCCTTCAGGTCCCATATCAAGGTCCATTTTTTTCATATGGTCAGAGATTTTACCTCTGCTTCTCATGCTGTAGTATTAGGGATGCTTATAATACTTCTTATATTTCTTTATTTCCACCCTCAATCTTTCTGCCATAAGCAGGACAATTTATTAGGGCTCAAAAGGGTCTCAAGATATTTTACAGACTTAACCAGAGAATGATGTGTAAAAATTGTATGAACTCCAGTCACTTACATTCTAAGCTTTGCAAAGGTTTCTGTGCAGTTAAATCACGTTTCAGTGTCTAAAGAACTTTGTCTACACAGCCAAAAGTATCTGTATCTACTTCTACAAAATTAATTTGGTGTTAAATATGCCTTAATGAAACCTTAAGTTAATAGATGACAAAGAATCAAAGACCTTTATAAAACTGGGAGCTATCCACTTTTGTAAAGCCTACTGCCTCTGCTCATAAGATGCTTGCCATAAAACTGTTACCCTTAAAGAAAAAAGGTGAGTTTTAAACAGAATAGTAGGTAATCACACATTTTCCAGGACTGACAGGCCAGGTAAATAGCTCCATTACATTGAATCAGCTCATAATATTTTCAATTACTACAAGCAAGAAGAAACCTAGTTTGATAGCCCACATAAAACTGTAGCCACACAACAACCTACAAAAAAGCACCAAATTTGAACACCATGTACTAGTTAGGAAATGTTGTATATGTACAAAGCAAGTTACTGGAAGTACTGAAAAATTGCCAGGATGAAATATGCAAATTTCACATACTGTCCTAGGCAAAGTAATTTTGACTAATTCTTCCTGTTTTCTAACCAAAATTCAAGACTTCAACCTCAGTTGAGACTGCAGGACAAAAGAAAGTGGCATTTCATCTGAAAATGTTCTCTGAACACATTTTGCTGAAATTTTACGATTTTCACATGATATTTATGATATTTTCACCCTTTCCACTCATTTTTCTTTCTTTTCAGAAGAAAAGATGAAAAAGCAAAAGGCTGAAGTAGTGAAGGATAAAACATAAAACCTTTTTTCTTATTCTTTAGGCATTTTTTCCTTGAAAAACAGAAATAGAAAATTACATTGTCTCTCTGATCTCATACTTCCTCTTCAAAACCATTTTTGCTTAGAAGCAACACAAAAAGTTTTGCTATGTTTCAATATTTCTGATGGGAAAAAACACAACATTTTTCTTATCAGAAAATATAGGAACTAAATACTTCCCATTTAAATAAATATTCTGGGCTCAATTTAAGAGCAAATGTTTTCCCAATCATTTACAGTTCTTTCTGATTATAAGCTTCAATTTCTCATGTTTCAAACCTATTTTACCTACCTAGAGTTCTAATGTGACATCTTCAGTACAAGTGTTACACACTTACATTGCAATAAGAGGAACTCCTCTTCTGAAATGGATGATCAAGCAGCTTGAGGATTTAAACCATGTGTTTGAACATGGCTCTTAGCTCATCACATTCAATTCATCATTAAAAAACAAAAAAACCCCAACAAACAACACAAACAAACAAAAAAAAACCAAAAAAGAACATTTTCAGTAACACCAGAAGTTAATAGAATGAAAACACAAGCTTGACAGCTCTAGTGACCCATATTCTTTATTATTCACAGGATAAGGGCTGTATAAACACCTGTAAGAGCTTGTCTAATATTAGGAAATGGCTCTAACTAATAACTTGGCACTAGCTTACCATATGCAGGTTCTTATTTCACAGTCAACCTGCCTTCACACTATTTAATTTACTTGATATCCAAAACTATCCTGAGCTAAAATGTAAGGCAAACATCTATGTGAAAGTTATTACAGAATAACGATTCTGACCTGAGATCATACTTTGACTTATTTTTATAATCGTTTATTCCAAAGACAAGATCTATCCCTATATTTTCCAACTGAGACCAAGCCAAGCCAGCTGCAGAACCAAAAAAGGAATTCAGTCTCAAAAGCCCCTTAGGCGCCTCTGCTAAAAATGCCAGCAATTGACCTGATTCTCTTCCCACTCTATCCCCAGATTCTGATGAGTTGCACATTCCCCCACCAGCTCTCCTGCTGCGTTCAAAGGACCACCTGTAGTTCACATTGAATCCAAGGTAAGATATAGAGAGCAGTCTATCTTAAAATATAGGCAGAGTAAAAAGGGTTCCTATTTCACCCAAAGTTTGCTGTCAGAAGGTGGGAAATGGGCAGATCCATGGCTGTGTTTCATGGCATGCATCAGCCTGCAGACCAGAAAATACCTTTTCCTTACAAATAACACCACTTGAGCCACAGTTTTTCCACTGCAATACTTAGGGTTGCCATGGCAAGGTTATGATCAAGGAGATGACTTACACCGCAGTCTGTGCAATAGCACAAATCTCTTCAGTCCTAATCAGAAGTAAAGGAAACTCAGGACAGGATTTTTGTAATACAGACCAGTGGGACAACAGTGTTTTTCTTGAGTACACCCACATGGGTGCATGGGAAAGGGTAAGCAAGTGTTATAGATAATTCACCACTCTTGGCAATTCTTATTGTAACTACTTACACTTAAGAACTACCTTTGATGCAATGCTTCGTTATCTGTGTACCAGAACATCTCTTTTCCTGGCAGCATTTTAGACAAAAACAGTTTAAAAAAGAAACAACAAAAAAAGATTATTTCTGATAACTTCAGTGAGATGCCATTTTCTCCTAAAGAATTCTCTCTTAATAGATCAGCCTAATGAATATGCACAAAGACTTGGCATATCATCATTTTCCTTTTTAAGTCACATTGACCACAAGGCGCCAATGTGTTCAGCTGTAATGAGAAGAAATGCTGTGGTCCAGTATCCATGACACCTCTTAGAACCACAGGAAACTCATCTGTTCTCTGCTTCACAAATTGTCACAGCGTAAGATCAACGAGCAGCAGAGAAAAAGTTCATCCAAGAAAATGTCCTTGATGTTGTTTGCAGGATATTTATTCTTGGACTATTGGACTAGTTCACAAATACACTTCTTACAATAGAAATAACAGTTTAACTTCTGTATGTACATAAACATACATAGTTATCATATATGTCATGTTTGAAAAGAAAACCTATTGATCAAAGATGGGGAAAGATAGCCCTGAAAGAGCAGTGAGGTGGTTCTTCTACAAGAAAACTAGTATCTTGCCAACATATAGCCTCACACCACCCTAACATGAACCTATCTAGTGAAAATTCAGGTCATAGCAGTTTATGAGCCAAATTCACTCTTCCAAATATTATTTAATCAAGTAGTCTTGCTACCTCATTCACCACAGGTCATTAATCTTTATTGTGTTACATTGCAAAGCTTTACAACCACAAAAATAATAACAGTAAAATCCAGTAGAACTGATTAACAAAATAGTGACCTAGAATGCAATCAAAACTGTTGTAAAGAAATGCAACATAGCAACAAAGCCTAATAAGGGCATTCAAATTCACTACTTGAACACATTTTTTCACATACCTCTGATATATTAAAGACCAGTTCTCATTTTCCTCTTCATTTACAAAATAAAAGAATGCATTGGTAAATTGTATCTGCATATAAAATGTGTGTCTTTATCATGTCTTATGATAGGAATATCTCTCCTGCAATATGAACATGCCTTTGCTCTGTCAAAACCAACAATGTATTCAAGACTTATGAGGTGCAAGGCTGGGAAACATAGAAACTCTAGATTGTGTCTTCGGCCTCAATCTTCTTGGATGAAAATCATATTGAGTCCAATAGTTCTGACTGTAATAATACATATAACTAAAAATATCCCATAGATGTTTAAAGCCTTCCAATGAAAGAAACTTCACGGCTCATTTGGTGTTTAAATAACTTTTGCATCTTTGCTCTTAACATATTAACTGTATATGCAATTTAAGGGGGTTTTTTTCTTCTTTACAATTTTGTGATACCTTTACCTACTAAGTTCAAGAACCTGTCATTATCCTCCCACCATGCAAGCACCCATACCAAGAATAAGTTATTTCCTTTACAAGCAACATGTTTCTTAATTCTTTCTCCATAAAACAAAGTATGAATCATCACTGTGATCTTGTCTCCATTCTTTTTAATCCAGTGTCTTGTCCAGACAATAGTACCTTGCATGTAATAGGAATTTCTCAGAGAAAGCACAACATACCTTTTTAACCTTCCAGTTTTGGAGATAATTTTATCAGTGAAGCCTGTCTTTTCCCTCAATCTACACAATCAGTGTTGCCACAGCTAAATATATGGATTTGCGATTCTGTGTTCCGGTCTTCAAATCCAACTGAGAGAAATGTGCAAGTGGTAGTTAGCAGCAGATGTTCAAACTATAATTCACCTTCAGTATCCATAACTCTTAGCAGAATATAGGAGCATCAAGGGGTTTGCTTCTCTGTTGAGCTTGGATACTATGGTCAGATTCCTAACATCATCTACTAATTACTCAGTCCAAAGGATGCGCCACTGTCCACTCATATTTTTCCCTTTTCTTCCTGTTTAATACAGAAAATGAAACAAAACTCATAAAAGCTACCCAGTCTTGTAGGTATTTTTCACTGGCTGCATGAAGATAAGAACATATGCAAATTGTCCTCTATTCATCATGTCACTCTTCAATTTTTTTACCCTGCAGCAAAACACTTAATGTTGACATTTAAACCAGATATTTACATTTATTCCAATGAGGTGGTCTGTTCATTTCCAGACCAACTGATTCATAAAGCTTTCATTTGCAGGCAGATGTGAGCACTTCTGTCATTTTTGTGGCAGTTTTTCTCCCAACTACATTACCAAAGACTTTTGGGCAGGGAGAAAGAGGGAAAGAGAAAAGGAGAATCTAGAAAGCATTCTGTATTCTGTATTATCTGCTTAAGTTTCCAACACAACTGTATACTCAACAAGCTTCTGTTTGCTTCTTGGTAGTCTATTTCTTCTGAACCTGAAGTCATAATGCCAGGTTCATGACATCATGCCGATTTCCACAGTGACTGCATGCCATGGCAAAAACATGGGCTTATAAATGTCACTGAAGGAACAAACAGAAGTAAAAAACCCTGGAAGAAGGAGATGCCAATTTTGAAAACAACTCATGTGAAAAACCTACAGCTTAACTCATATTTTAAGCATCTTGGAGTTCAGGTTCCAATTGTAAGGCTTAGTGCCATGACTGAAGCAGCAAAGTAACAACAGAAGTACTGGAGAAAAGAAAAACTACTCTAGATCAACACTACATCTGTGTCATCACTCCACTGTGAAAACTTTCCTTGAAGTCAAGCAACTGGTATGCGTAATCCTCTGAAGATACATCACCAGCACCACAAAAACAACCTGTATTTGCTTCCTCCAGGCACAGCCAACAGCTTAAGAATAATTAAAATCTATTTCTTTTTAAATCATCAGCAGATGTTCCAAAGTAGGGGAGAATAGTCCACCCGTTGTAAGTACATTCAGTCATCTCTCACAGCCTTCCTGATCAGCTCCGTCTCCTGAAGTCTAAGACAGTAGAGCATAAACACACTCTGGGAAGCTTTCCATATTCCTAAAACAGTGAGTCATTCAACAGTTGTTTTAAACAGGATCTGAAAGGGTGCCACCAGCAACACTAAGGTCATCTCCAAGTGCACACTAATGAAGCACACAGAAAAAGGCAGAGATGTTTGCCACAGATTGTTTAATATTTCTTGACATCTCAGTACTTATATGGCCCTCACAACTTTAATAGGAATGTTTCAAAATCATTAATGGATTTTACCCTCATATCACCCCTGAAAAATGGAGTTATCTCCATTTTGGAAATGGAGAAACTAAACTAAGGAGTAGGTAGGTTACTTAAAGCTACAGAAAGGATATGATGAATGACAATGTGATCACAGATCTCTCGAACCTTTGAAACTTCATGAAAACATAATAAAGGCTAGATAAGGGTTGTCTGAAATACCCAACTCCAAGAAGGAAAACAAAATAGCAATCTGGTGTATTTTTATAAATATGCACTTTTTATACATCCTGGTGTCATTTATGATATATGATTTATTCCTTTGTTGAGAGACACTCTCTTACACAAAAATCAAACCAAAAGCTATATGCTTACACTAAGAAGAGTCACACAATTTAAAGTGGTATTAGTAAAATAAATAACATTTCAAGGGGTTTTCACAGACTACCTGCAGGGCATGGCATGACAAATACTGGTGGGGAAACAACAAGGAGTTTGGATTCTCTTTACCCACCTATTGCTAGGCAGTTATAGTCGCCTGGTTTCCCATTCATCTTGGACAGTTAAGCCATTTGTTAAGGCTCTAGGCTTTTTCTATCATTCTTAAGGCAAAAAAAAGGAAAAAAAGAGAAAAAACCACAAACAAAAAGGGCAAACAAACAAAAAGAAAAAACAATTAATGGAGGAATTCTTCTCATTGTAAAAACTGTTTCAAGACAGACAGGAAAAAAGGACATCTTTTCTGACAGTTTGATGGCAGATTGATGACTTGCTTCAATTGTACCCGTTAGGCAGCTAATCTGAGGTTTCATCACCCCTTCCCAAGAAATCAGTGGTACTGTCAGAGCATATTTTAATCTAGCTTATCTATCTCAACGGGGGGGGGGGGGGGGGGGAAGCAGAGGGCTGGAATTATCTCACCCCTATCTCACTTACCCCATCTCATGAGAGGTTCCTGGATCTATATTTATTAAATGTATTATCCAAACTAGAAGTTAGAGAATGATTGCTGTAGCCAATGGCAGGTATGACAGTACCTTGGGTAAATCATTAAAGTTTGCCCAGTAAGACAAGGATAAACTTAATTTAGATTTGGAAATCCAAAGCACTTAAATTTCACTTCATTTTTAGCTTTATCAGATTGAATATTTCTCCAAGCTTACAAACTTAACCAGAAAACTGTTGCTCTTACCCTTTGACAAGTATGAGAACAGGCTGTTAACACAGGATTGCCTGTTCAATTTTGGTTGACTACCTGTTTTCATGGAACAAGCTGCTGGTTACCTGTTTTCATGACAATCAATTCAAGCTGCTGATTTTAACATGGGGATATGTAGATGCGCAGGCCTAAGGTTCATCTCTCACCTGTGGAAAGACGAGATAGAGCAGCTGAAGTTCATCAGTCACTTCAATTGGACTGACCTACGAAGAGGGAAGGTTGCCCTGGAGCAAGCGGCGTGTCCCGGGTGCCCTCTTGTGGTCCTGCTTGGTACAGGAGGAGGAGGGAGGCACCCAGGGTAGGATGCTTTCACTTAAACTGCAAACATAATACAAGAAATTGATAACTATAAATCCTAAAACTCCTTACAAATAGACATAAAAAGAATTGCTTTTCTTATCTTGCCCACTAGAGCTTACTAAAGATTTTAAGGGACCAGAGTGCTTTGCACTGAAGTTAAGTACAAAACTCTGCTTGATAGCAGTCTCAATAGGTTGAAGCCTAGTATGGATTCCTATCATGACAATGTGCACGTACTATAAACAGAATTAGCTTAAAGAAAGGTATGATCATATATATGTGCTAATAAATATATTGCTTTCATATACTACCAGGAACAGCTAAGTTTACTTCCCCCAGCAACAATGATAAAGACAGATAGGCTACAAGGATGCAATTACTATATTCACAAAACTGAGTGTCTTAACTCACATATGAGCCAAGATTTTTGTGTGTAAATGTCTATACAACCACTTGTTAAGTCACACAATGGCCTGTCTCACCAAAACAAACCGAAAGAGAGCAGAAAAGCCCCCCTAATCAAGCTGGAGGCTCAACAAGATATGGATTGCAAAAAGTATGCTAGCCTTCTGCTCTTTCTTTGGGTAACATAGTGCTTTCATTTCATTTAATTATTGCCTCACAAAATTGCATTGAGCCCAATAACAAGAGTGGAAATAGGGCTTGTATGGCCAACAAACCCCAAGTGCCTAGCATCACATGTCATACTGCTGCAAAGAGCACTCTGACAAGACCCCATTGCTCCCATTTTCAGGAACATGGGAAGTAATTTGGCCCTGGCTTGTTCACAAAAAGTATATCTGGATTATACGACTGTCCATGCCCATGACAGATCCATGTAATTGTGTAAACAGATTAGAAAAGAGGCCTCCCTCTTTTGGTATCTCTCCCACCATAATATCACTCAATAGAAAACTGCCTAGTATCAAACTGTCACATTAGAACATCACATGTGGTAATCTGTACCATTTCTGCTGTGAAGTTATGAGGAAACGTGAGGGAACAGATACAGACTTTTATAGTGTTCTAGTTGTGGTGAGGATGCTGAAGAACTGATGCATGGTTGATCTTTCTACCACATCTTCTCAGATACCCTACAGATGACCCCCAGCTATCGATTACCCCTTTTCATGTTTTTAGCAATGTGCAGTCAGCTAAAATATGCCTTTCTAGCCTATCTTGCTGCTTCATCAAATACATGAAAGCCACAGGGTGTTCCCCATTGCCAAAGCAGCAGCCAGGTCTGCTCTACTAGAACCTATAGACTTAAACTTCTACATTATAGTCACATTTTCACTTTTCTCTTTGAAATTAAAGTATCTGTTTAATCTTCTACCCTTCTTTAAAACACTTCTTAGGATTTTGCAGGCATCATAGAGCTGTGGGACCAAGAATCTACACCTCTGCCTTAAATTAACCCAATGTTTAAAAGAAATCAAACTAAATAAAATCACATTCTTATAAGTAACATCTTGACTCAGTGAAATTTTGTTTGACAATAGAGAATTACATGACTTGGATTAGGTCTGCATGTGATTTGGTCAAAGAGAGGTCTCTGGAGAATGCATTTTGGTTTGGTGTTTGACACATCCCTGAGGAGAATGACTGCATTGAATAGACTCTGCCCAGTGTTTCTGGCAGGCTGAGGGAAGAGGGTGGAGGGGGGTAGGACTTGCAGCAGGAGTGCCTTCTGTCACCACTGCAATATGCCTCTGGCTAGACAAACATTAGGGTAAGGATCTTAAGGAGCGGGCTGACTTTGGGGAGTTGAAGTTGGCTGTCAGAAAGCATGAGACAGCATTACACAGTACACGCTTGATATTTTCTGTTGCTCATTCAGCAGCAAGTGACATCTGTTCCTGTCATTATGGTGCTAATTCACAGATTCAGTGTGTTCCCTAATTGTAAAGTTAATTTTAATAAGTTAAAGCCTCTGTGCATGTACGCTACTAGGTTACAAATAAGTGGGTTTGCCTATTCTCTTTTCAAATGAAGGATATTGTAGATACTGTCTGAGGTTATTACTACCTGCATAAGCATGGACTTTGAGTATTTGGATAACATTAAATCCTTGATGCGCTCAGCTATCAATCTGATCTCCTTATGTCCCTGTTTTACAAGAATTACATTTGGTTAGTGCGTCCCTTCTGTTTCCCCCATGCTCCAATTTCATGGTACTAGGACAGATGTTTAAGTAATTGGGAGGATGTTTATTAAGGGATTTTTTAGATAAAGTCTTAAATCACAGGGGAATAGGACATTAAGCTGCTTATTCACTTTTGTGAACATTTAATGGCTTATGATCATAGAGCTGAGAGCCATTGCAAAAATCAGAGCTAGAGATGGCCATTTTAGCAAACGCATGAGAAAGGATACGAAAGGGAAAAAATTAATCCCTTTTTGTTTAAAAAACAAACAGGTTTTTATCTTAAAAACCCCATACTAACAGGTTTTATTATAAAGTAAGTTCACAGTGCAAAAAAGGCTTGTTCTCTCTTGCACTGCAACAGAATTCCCTATGAGATATACATATGATGGAGTAAAGAAGACTTTAGAGAGATTCCATTAACCCACTGTTGAGTTCAAGGAAAGCCATTTGTAGTCCGTATATACCCACTTAAGGAAAAACTGAGCATTCAGCAGCTCTGAGCTGTAGTCTACAAACAGAAACATATGTAGTGGGAGAAGACAAAAGGGTGATGAAAAGTGATCTTGATGGTTTAATCTTGGGCAACTACAGATATTCATTAGGCTTTTTGAAATGACCACTGGGGCTAGAAGGACAAGAACACTGCCTGAAGTCTACTGTACCCATGCACTTATGGAGCAAGAAGAAAAGTAATAATCTAAAAGCCGCTTCCAATGTTTCCTAAAGGCCTGGAATCTACTGCAATCACCACCAAAACAAGTATCACAACCACTCCTGTGCAATGGCTCTTACATGTGATTGAAAAGCTTGCACTAGCAGCATCCAATGTTTGCCAATTCTCATGTCATCAGTGAAAATCTTATGCTGTTTTTTTCCCTTAGAGCTACAGTTCCTTCAAAACAAGCAATTACTTAATGATCTTTTATTTTCATATTCTAATGAAAGCAAAGTTTTAAGCCCTTGTAATTGTAGAAAAGAGCTTGAAAATGGGACTTGAGGGAATTTTAAAGGCTTTATGAAAATACCCTCAAAAATCAAATAAAAAGAAGCAAAAGTGTTTATTGCTGTTATTTTGATTTTTAAGCCTTAAAACTGAGCATGAAAACACCTCAGCAAAAAAAGAGAAAGAAAAATCTAAAACTATGGATACTAACATGAGCACCTTATATATAAGATTTTAATCCTATTGAGACTGGATAGAAATGTTTTCAAAGGAAAGCTTTATGCTTCCCACACTACATTTTGCACAGGAAGCACCCAAACCCCTAACATGTTTTAACTACAAACAGTGCTGCTGCACTTTCTTCACAAGAGCTGCAAACTTATCCATAGCCTCCTCTATGAGATACTTTCTCTCTGAAGGCATCACAGTTACTACACTTCCCAGACCATGATCATGCCATCTCCAACAGCGGATACTGATGTTTGAAGTAGATTGATTAATAGAACATGGAGCAACAAAAGAAGAGACCATTATAAACAACTCTCAAGTAGTGGCCTGAAACAATGCAACAACTTAGAGCCATTGACATGCTGACCTAAAACAAACCATGGATTTCAGGATGACTTGACAAATATTTGTTTTCCTTTGGCAAAAATGATGCATTTCCACAGAAAATACCAAATTTGCTGTAACCACAAATGTCTGTCAAACCATTTCAACAGAGAAGTTTCCAACCAATGCTAATCATTATTCACTTTAAAATGTACACTAAAACAAAGGACATTTTGGTGTACATCTGCAGCCAATCAACAGACTAATGTGAAACAAAAGAAGTCCATATACAGTTGGAAAAACAAAGAGACCAGCCAAACTGAGTTACTGCCAAGAATGTTGCCTTGAGAGAACGTTTGAATGACACCAAGATACGGTGTTCTACACTAATTTTGGGAAAACCAATTGTGATGGATTTCTACACTGTATAATAACTTTTGTGCTCTGTTACAGTTTGGCCATGTTTAGAGCTGCCTAAACCTGTGATCACTCATGTCCATCTATTCTATTCCTCGGTGGCTTTGTTCAAGAGAGATTTGCTCCATTATAGGAGAATATAGGGAAAAAATAGGGAAAAAATAAAGGAAAAAAATAGGAAAAAAGAAAGGGGGGAAAAAAAGGATAATACCTCTCAACTAGGGCAAGATTATGGTTCTCAAGGATAGATCAGTTCACACTGAAAATGGCATCACTGAAAAACCTTCAGACATATTTAATGTGTCCTGCCTGACATTCTGTTTAGAAGAATTATAAGTTTAGCAAAAAAAGATCTTAACAAGACTCCACTGCCATCCAGTTGTATGTCAGAAAACTAATAGCAAGTGACATGAATTTTTACCATTCAATCAACAGCTCATTCTGCTGTTGTACTTCTTTTTGTCTTGGAAATCATTGCTAATGTTGCTGTCCTGTACTAATTTATAACTAGCCTTAGAACTGGCATAGTAAGGCAGAATATAATACTGGGGAAAATATAAGACCATTTTTAACTGCAGTGGGGATCCTTCCCTTTTGCCTATAGTAAGGGTAAAACAAGTGTGCTGTGTTGAGATGCTCCACAAAACTTCTCAGCCTCATATTCTCCCTGTGAATTGAAGTCATTTCATATGTAATGCACAGCACAGATAATTCAAAATCAAACGAGAGAAGAAAGCAGCCCCTGAACTAGAAAGGAACCAGCTTTTATTTGCAACTAAATTTTCATGACAGTCTAAATACTTCTAAAGTAGTGAAATACTAATTGAACAGCACAATGAAGTAAAAGCTACATTCAGCATGCTAAAATGCTGGTTATTAAAATGTCTTCCAAGAAAAAGAGGCCATTGTTTGAAAAAATAACCAAACAACGTAAAATACTCCTCGTGGGAGTTCAAAATTACTTCCTTGCTCTTGTTTTTCTAACAAAGCAGATATCTGCTTAAGTAATAAGTAAAACGATTGGCAGCCCCTTTTTTTTCCTCAAACATACCAAAGATATGAAAAGAAATGGGAACACTTCGAATAACCCCATTACGAAGAAGCAAGATGAGAAGAAAGACGACAACAAGTGAAGTATCCATCCAGAAGCTGTAGCTGCATCACAGGTAGAAATGTCTTCAAAACCCAGCATACTGCATACAGGAAGGTCTACAATAATTTGGAGTATGGACAAGTTGTGCACATCCATCTACAAGGGATTTCATTTATGCACTGAGAAAACAGAAAGGGAGACTAAACATCAGAAGAGATACTGTTTTCTGAAAGACAACTATCATTCTAGCATGGAAAAAGACACCCTCAAAGGTTTCTAAACAGGTTTCTAAAACAGGTCCTATGAATTTCAAGATAACACCAAAAAGTGTGACTTTGAAATGGGAGTTACATATGCCAGCCCAGGATTTCTATGCACAGTCTGACAGTGGGACACAGAATTTAGTTGCTTGGGACAAGGAGGATGCATCGCAAGAACATTACAAAACTGTGTTTCTTGACCTGTTTGTTGACATGGTCATTTTGACAATCACTTAAAACTGGTCCTTCATTTTGACAGCATTAGGGTAGCCAGTCATGAGGATCGTGTTTCTCAAGCTCTCATAGTTCAGTCCTTTTTCCAGCACTGAAAAATCACTGTGTCAGGGACCATGAAACATGCAGGCCTATTTTTTATCTTCTCTTCCAAAAGCTGCCTTCTTGTCTCTTCCCTTCCCTTTTCCCCTCTCAAAATATGGTGATTCATCACCTCTCAAGCAGCATTCAGCCATAGGACCTGGCAGGATTGATCAAATACTGAAAGTCAGCTTTGCTATTCTGGGACTTGTGATTGCACAGGAGCAGTAAGTGGGAGCTTAGGGAAGAGATCTGATGAAGCTCTGCCCAATAGCAGGATTTGAATCACAAACTGACTTTGCATTCAGATCAGCCAGGCTTTACCATTGATCAAGGTCAGTAGCAGTTTGGAAAGAAGAGCTCTGAAATATGCACACATTCACAGGAACACCTTCCAAGTGAGCAGCTCCCACATAATATTCTCCTTTATAACCTGATTGAAATAATCATCACACAGTCAAGCACAGTTTGCTGGTTACTCTCAAAGCAAAACATGCTTCCAGCTGTGAGAGATAATTACTGCTTACTGACTGGCTTTTGAGAACTTTCATGCTATATTTAGTTGTAGGGTTGTTTGGGTTTTTTTATGTGCATCACAAGCATTGATTAAAAAAGGCTATTGCTTAGACCAGTCAGCTGCCATCTAATAATTAATCTCTTCTTTCACTTCAGAATATGTTTCACCTGCAAATGTGCTTCATTTTTTATTTGAAGATTAATCCTGGTCAAACCACCATGAGTGCTCTGTTGAATCAGCAACTGCATTCATCAGCATTAGCTACTGATAACACTTTGTTCTTTGATAATGGATTTCTTTTATTTAAATATCTTCACAAACACTAGAAAGGACAGTTAATTATAGCCATCTTGTTATGGACGGAAGACTTTAGAAGCCAACCTACCAGCTTGAACTAGTATTCTATATATTTAAGTGTTACTACTCGTTACAGTGGCCAGCACAGTTGACCAGAGGCAGAATCAGACACCAGAAAATGAGCACAGAATAGAATCATAGAACAGTTAGGGTTGGAAAGGACCTTAAGATCATCCATATATATACTTCTCTGTCCATAGTTTCTCCGCCAACAGTTTATAACCCTTTAATCTCCAGCAGTTACAGTAAGAGTAGGATTACACCCTTAAACCAGTGACTGTTAAACCTCTTGCAGGACATTTTTCTTGGATGCAATTTCTGTTAGCCTTTGTCTTTAGTCCATTTGTTCTGCAGATGACTGAAGCAAAGCCCAGGGAGGTAGCTCCAGATATGAATTTGAGTCACAAGGCCTGTGAGGGCACTCAAGGAAACTCTGACTATCCAGGCTCTGCTTTCAGTATTGTCTTCCACTCTGGTACAATGTGATGACAACGCAACTGGAACTATGCAATAAATGCAGTGGCAAACAGTAAAGGCCAGATTACAAGTCTAGTGCCACAGTTCTGGCACAGTTCAGATATATGAAAGAGAAAGGCACAAAGGACCAGTGAATCAAAGTAATTAAAAGTTCTTGCTAAATACACTTTCTTAAACCAAGATGCTTTTCTTTGGAACTGGGCCTGAAGTTTGTCACATAAAACAAAGTATTTCATTTTGAATCCAACAATTTTGCAATGGAAGCACAGACAACATTTCTCTTTCTCCTTGTTTTGTTTTGATTTGCTCCTAAGATTGTCCTCTGATAAATCCACAACAGTTTCCATTTCCCCCAGGCTGTTTAATATACTCTTTAGGGTCCCAAATGGAGTCATCACAACATGACAATTGCAAAACTCATCCCTTGTCTGCACAGAAAGGTTGATTATGTTTCAACACAGCTCTTTGGAGGACACATGACTAATTAAAGAATTTAAACATTCAGATAAGAGCAAGATCAAGCAATAAGAATGCTGACTGTTTAAAAAGATACAGGACCACAGGGTATTAAAAAGGATGGAAAAGTAAAGTTTGCCAGTGATTTTGAGGACTGTTGTAATGTATGGGAAGAGACTGAATTTATTATGTCATCCTTGTGAATTAGACATTCAGAGTCAGATAGTACATTGTAGAAATATATCTTTAGAGTAGTATTGCTATCAGCAGGGTAAACAGAGAGTATTAATAAGGAGTCGATTTAAAGCTACTATGAGGAAAATAAGAAGTTTAGAGTCTACTTGCAGTGATTATCTGCACTGAATGTAAAGGTGGGAGAAATAAACAGAAGAAAGTGTTACAAGGCAGCCTTCTGGCTCTTAAAAACAACAAATCACTTTGTTCTGCAGAAGACTTCAGCATCAGACAAGTAGGGACCTATGCTTCTGTCAAGATTGGGATCCAGCCTGTATCTGGTTTACTGTAAACTGAGGTTTATTATCAAACTATAATCTCAACTGTAATTTCCTATTAAGGGCTCAGGCAGCAAGCAGGTCTATGAACCAGGTACTGTTTTGAAAAGGATTAAAGTTGGCCTAATTCTGCCTCCCACTGAATTTAATGGAAGCCTTATTGTTAACTTCAGTGGGAGAAGGATTAGACCAATAATGAGTGTTTGTGAAAATCATACTGTAGGGCAAAGTGAGATTAAAAGATTTTAAGCACTATGAAAATTAATGTATTATTATTAAAACTACTGGAGTGTTCAAAATAAGATTCAGGATGATTTGTGGGGTAAGGGTATTTGTAGAATAATGCCTCATAACATTTTTAAGGAGAATAAGCAGACATTAAAGATTTTAAGGCAGAACATGCCATGCAAATAACCACCTTGTCTAAACTCAATCAAGCCACTGCCACTGAAGCAAATAAGATGAACTTGGGATCAGTGGGTAGTCAAGACTGTTGCAGAGCAACACATGCAGCCTTCCAATAGTATTGCTAACAGCAGAAAGAAGCTAAAGACTTGAGGCGTATTCTTTACAATTCTCTATTAAATTGATTCTAACCATTTTTCTCTCCCTTTAGCAAACCTTAAAAGAATAAGAGCAAAAGAAAAGGTCGGGGGTGGGACGGGAGGGTTCCCCTCTAAAGTTATAACATTTTCCAGTGCTGGTTTTCCAACCACAGCTGGTGGCATTGCAACATGGTCTTATTAAATGTGGCCCAACAGAATACGTCAGGTAGAGTATTGACATCTTTCTCCCCTATAGGACAAAACCTGGTATACTCAGTCCATGTGTAGAACTTCTCCCATCTAACTGACTACCTTACATTTTTGCAAGTGCTATTTCCTCAGGTCCACATCTGTTATTTATTACTTGTGGGATCATTTGTTTTTATTATCTGTGGAAGAAGTCCTAGAATGGGTCAAGAGTGGATAGTCTGAGCTTTCTACCAAACCGAAAGTCAGCTTTCTGCAGGGAAAAGAATACTATAACATCTCTCATTGTTACTGAGGTCTGTTTCAAAAGGCTTTCTCTTCTCTGAGAGGCATCCTCTTCTCTATCGCCCTGGTTACCTTCTCATTGAAATCAGCTGCAAAGATCTGACCCTAATGGGAACAGGAGCAGGATCTGCAGTAATCAGTAATTAAAGCAAGTACTTATGTTCTTAGGTGCATATTAAAAAGGCTTTCACATTTACCCTTCACATGCATAAAGCAACTAGCTGGTGTGAGGGCTATGCACACTTCAGGAGATTTATCAGTAAATGCTCTTGCAGCTGTGATAACAGCACATCAGTAATGACTTATTCTGTCTGTTGGTAAAGGGGCAATATGCACTTCAGTACTATTAATAAGATGCTGCATTTGCTGCATTATTAAAAATCCATTCCATTTGCTCATTCTTAGTCATAGTCTCTGTTTTGTTCCCTACCCCTAAAATCTATAGGGCAGATGTGACAACGAGGTTATCATTTAAATATTCTGACATCATACCACATAACTGCTTCAAACCAGAGGGATTGAAAACAAAAAAACTATTCTAAATACTGCATGTTCTGGCACTTACTTGATAAAACCTGTGAGAATTCATTATATTAATCCATTTTGCAGTAGGAAGGTGGTCACATCATCACCACTAACCTCTCCTCAAATCACCCAGAAATTAAAAGGTCTGGAGAACAACCTATTTTCACAATTAGATATCAAAGCTGAAATTACACATGAGAGTGCATGTGTGTGTCTCTGTAGAGGAAGAGGAGAAGGGTGAGCTAGCCTTACTTCTCATTCGTGCTGTATCTTGCCTTCTAATAAATTACTTGTTCTAATTACCAGTGAAGTAAACCAAACAACTCACATTGTCTTTGACAATGAATCTAGTCCAGGAAATCATTTCAGAACGTTTCAGCACCACTAAATGAATTCAAGAAGATGAAGAAAGAAATTACCCAAGAAAAATATTAACACTAAATTCCATCTTCTGGTTTTAATATGAAATGGTAGGATGCTAGCTTGTGACTGAAAAACTGGCTTCACTTCCCTCTGCTGTTCACTTCATAAAAAACCTCTAAAGGAGGAACTGAATTCAAGCATCTTCAATACATCAACTGTTTTCTGATAGCTGGGGCACTTTTGCAAGAACAGCATACCTACAGCACTTGGACTATCATCCCACATACCAAAGGGAAAAGTCTGGACTTGATCTTAAAGATCTTTTCCAACCTAGTTGGTTCTATGATTACCATCAAATGCTCTCACCACAGAAGTGTTGTGTAAACTGGAGTACCACCATCTAGTCCTCTACACATTTTTCTCATGAATACCAAGGCTACTGAGGCACTCCATGTAGAGCCTTGTCTAAGAGATATATCTTGACTGATATCCTAATAGGAGCCACACAATGCACAGTGTTCAAATTCTGCCTGGATTCACATAGAGGTCCAGCAGATTACTCTAACAAACCATAACAGAAGCCACTGAGCACACTAGTTACTTCATGTGAGAGAAAACTGCACTAGGAAATGTGTCCATAGGACTAGCTGTGCAGGTAAGATGCTAGTCTTGGACTTGGGCATCTAAATCTCCCTCCCCTCTGTCTTAAAATCTTTTGCAATTATCAGGCCATAGCTCAGTTTCCCCCATCAGGAATGGAGATATGACAAATTCCTGACCTTAAAAAAGTGACACAATGACAAATACATATTAAAAAGAAAAGAAAATATTAAATTAATGAAACTCTGAAAAATCTAAACAGTTGTTAAATTTATATCAGAGAAAGAAAAAAAACCTGAAAGGTGCACGTCTCTATTTCTGTGTGAACCTCTATGAACTTCCCCCTTGGATTATGCCTTTCTTGCTGTGTTTACAGGAAACTGAAAAATGACTGTATGGAAGAATAGTGCGGAAGAGTATTATTTCTTAAAGGCTTCAGTTTGCAGATACTATAGCAGATAGCTTAACAGATATTTTAATGCCTGACTAATGCTGTATTTCCTAGTAAATGTATAAATATATCATTTTTAAATAAACAGTCCTCTAACTTCTTGTAATTGCACACAGCTGTAAAAACCTGTTTGCTAAATGTCAGGAAGCAACATAGAACTTTTTGCCTCTTCAGATTTTCCCATATCACTAGGCAATTTATCCTGAAGCTTGAGCTGGTATATTTACCTTTTTCCTTTATTCTTTTTTAGTTCACCATTAGAAATAGGATCCCTTTTTTATTCTTTCATGGTGCATTCACTACAAATGATACTTATGTTTTACCCTTTCCTCAAAGATCTTTGCCTAGACAAAGCTTTTCATAAAGACTGTAATTAAAGCTAAGAGGGTTGAAGGTCAAGGTTGACAGTCACAAGCATCATCTTCCTATGATATCCACAAGATCATTATCTGCAGACAGCTCTGCTATACACTTTGACAACTTAAATCAATGTGATGCCTAAAATGTCTGAAGTTTATTCAGTTTCAGAAACAAAAATAGTGTGATCATAAACCCACAGAAGCCATTTAGAATGAAAGATAGCTCTAAATTAAAGCCTTCATCCAGACCCTTGACTGCTGCCAAAATCTAGATCCAAATCTATTCACTCAAAACCTACTGATAAGAGACATAACAATATTTTAATACATATAAAATATTTTAATGCATAGGAAATTTGTTAATACCTATAACTTTCTGCCTGGCTTCTTTCCTTAAAAGGAATGGAATCAAAATTCCAAACTCTGTCAAATCTGGGAAATTTTTAATCCAGCTCAGGACTCAGAATTTGCCTCGTTGTTTGAATTCTGTGCCAACTAAGTAGTAAGATTTCAGTTTTCCACTCAGCCCAAGATTTAAATGTCCAAATGTCATCGAAAGGAAAAAACTGTCATAACAAAAAAATGCAGTTCCTAAAGCTCATTTCATTATTTTAGAAGAATTGTTGCTTATCTGTTCATTAAATAACATTAAATAACATCTGTTCATTAAACTTTATCTGTTCATTAACTAACACACTATTGCAAAGCTTTATTTCCTTTTTCTGTGCAGTACAGAGATGCTCTTATTAAAAATCAATTTCATTAAATACTGATAATCTGTTTCTAAGCAGAAATTTTAAGGATAATGAATTCCAAAGACAAAGAGAATCTCTCACCATTTTCAGATGAGATTGTCTTGACCAATGGGAGAGAACCATAAACATTTCAAAGTTGAATTGAGCTGCAGGGTTTTAACGTACAAGGCTGTGAATTTTGTCTCACTGGATACTCACATTTTAACCACACAATCCTTCCACTGCCTATCCACAAAGTCCCATGACTGCCACAGATATGGAGGTCAAGGCTGAGAGTGCTGGGACTGAAGAAGGGAGAAATGGTCCAATAAGAAAAGTGAATTGGACTGCTTAAGGCTGTAATCTTGGAGCATCCTCTTTTACCAGCTCCAAAAGTTCACTCATAATACTCCTCCCTGCATAGCCCAAGAGCATACGGCTGACAAATTTCAGGTGTAATGAAAACCTTTGGAAAGCATCTTAAAAACACAAATCCTTCCATGAACTCTAACTCTTGACTTCCGTCTTCCCTTTAGGAAGCAGAGCTTTCACAGCAAGCACCCAACAAAAATTCATTAGGATGCATTCTCCCTCTAGAAATAATGAGCCATGAGAAAACTACAATCCTCTCAGCAGGAGAAATACATTTTGATCACAGGAGTTTTCTGTTATAGATAAGCCAAGCACTGTTTTTGACGATGCATAGAGAACACAGAGTCTGAAACACTGCTCCATCTTTTGATATCTACTAATACATTTCAGCCAAATTCTTTTCTTTCTTTGTATTTTGTTTTCAAGAAAAGCCAAATAACATCTTTGTGCTAATATGCAGATTGTCAAATAGATTTCTAAATAGATGCAGGTTGTTTTGAGCTGGATTCTAAAGCAGATGGGAGTCAACATAATTGTAGGAAAATGAGGTTGATATTCATGTTTCCTGACACATATATATGAGGACAGACTGCAGCATTCTGCTCCTGCTGAAGAGCTGGGATCTTGGCCAGAAAGCTGCAATAATCAGGTTGAGAGGACGTGAAGGTAAAATGATGCCGTGCAGGGGGAATACTGCATGACTTCCATGATGTAGTGCAAACAGAGGAACAAGACTATTTCACTGCTATTATTTACCAGAAAAAAAAAATCTGGGCTTCTTTTCCTCAGATACTGAACTTTAGACTGTTCTGTTTGTCAAAGCTCCAGGAATGCCTATAGCTAATGAAAGTCTTCCTATTTGCAACTTAACAGTAACAGGATTTGAAACTAAGTGCATTAAAGAATTTGGTGAAACATAAAACAGCTTGATAATGCAAGTCCATGCTCTTTTCCTTCATTCATTATTTTAATCACAGACACTTTCTTGAACAAGCTGGAGAAAAGTCTGCTTTCCCTGTCCCAGGACTTGTGTTTCAGTACAGATTATCTATCCTTTGCAGAAAATAACACAAAAGACATGATGCCTTTCTGTGGATATATATGCCAGCTATCTCATCCAGACAGGAAGAAAACAAGCTACATCGAGATTCTATTCAGTTCAGATACAGTTTGCCTTAGGAAACAGTGTTTTGGGCAGAAGGGTCCTCCAGCTAACATGGCCTACAGTGATTAGAAACTGTCTTCCCTTAACCGGGGACTCACAAATGAACATTTCTACCATCACACTTTTTGCCATCTGCCTCGCAGTCACATGAGCAATGCACTCTTCCCATCAACCCAAATCCCTTTTTGTGCTCATAGTCTTTACAAGGACCAGATGTTCTCAGGTCTCACTAGACCTAAGCCATACAGATACATCTGGCACTAATCTAATGAGGCATAAACAGGTCTCATCTTCCCTTAAATAACCATTCATTTTATGACCAACTGGTATGTTCAGACACCTTAAAACTTTCAAGTGGCTAGTTAACTTGCTTTAGCACCAAGAAGGGGATGTATATGTAAAGTCTCTCCATTCAGTAGATGTCTGGCCTTTAAGATACATAGCAAGATCACAAAAATACACCATAGACTCAGAGACCTACTCTTTCCTCTGTTAAAGCAATGCACATCTACAATAGCTCCTCCAAATTCAACTTAGTGATCTAGGAAGTAGATTACCTTGTTACATTTCTATTTCAGCATTATCCTACTATGAAAGTTATGAACATATGGACCTCGTTACAAAAGGTTTACCTTTTGGTTCAGTTTGGGTGGGAATCATCTTTTCTTTCCATTACTCTTTGCTTGTTTCCTTTCCTTTGAGTCCTTCTTTCATTCTGCAGGCACTTACATCATTTCACAAACACATTTCTCTCTAATCCACAGAATTCCTTTTCTGACATCACCTGAACTGCAGGACATAGATGCTTTGGTCAGGACAGGAGCAAGCTGCACTTCATCCTCTGAGCATGCAGATGGGGATGGAGCATTGCTGTCCGCTCCAGCAGGCCTGGATAAACACAAACATGAGCAATATGTACCAGAGTTAAGCAAAAAAACAAGGTGTTCTTTTAGAGATCTGTGTTTTGTGCAGAGCAGGCACCCCCAAAAGTGTCCTGGATCAGAGATTTGATGTTCCTTATCATTGCTGCTGTATTCCTGAATGCCAACTGTGACACTGAATTACTTATGCTACTTTACCATGTCCTGGAGAGAGCAACCTTCACTGAGTTGGGCAGTTCTTGCCACTGGTTATTCAAACTTCTATTATACCAAAGCTCACTTGATATTACCTATTTCTGTTTAAAGAGGTCCCTGAACTCCACCAGAAGCCTTAGCTACTGCAGACTGCAGTTTTTCAGGTGAGGCAGATTGCCATGAATGCATAAAACATATACTGCAACCTTTCCACACGGTCATCTTAACTGAAGCACTATCTGTATTTAAAATGCTAATTATACCACTTCAGCTGCACTGAGAGTTGGAGAACCTGAGGGAGAAGTGGGTGACCTGTCAACTCCCTATCACAAATGAGCTTGTTTCAAGAGTATGCCAATCACCTAAGCTCTCAGGACCAGCTCTGGAAACCCATTAACAACCTGCCATGGGGTGGTTCACGGGAGCTGCAAAGAAACCTCCACACTTTTATAACCCTATAGTGTTCCCCTCAATTTTTATAACATGGAGGATCTTAGTTTGTGCTTCCCAAGATGACAGAAAACCTGGCTTAAATTTCAGAGCATCTGTAGGCAGAATGGTGGATAACTCCTCTATTGCATTAGCCTAAGGAGCTGAGTTTGCCAACTTCAGAACTCAGGATGTGTAGCCATTCCCTCACAGCTTCTCAATCCTTTGAACAAACTCCACAACCCTCTTGGCACACAGCAGAAATCATAGGTATCTGCAAACCAAACCATCTGTCAAGCAGGTACAATCCTTGCTTTTTCCAGTGGACCTTATTCCCTTATTGAGGGAACAGTACATTTTGCTTTTTTATATCACATGCCTTCTTTTCTTATTGCATCCCATTTCTCCTAGCCATTAATCTGTTGATTTTACTGTTCTAATGTTATTTGTATCGTAAAAGTACAAGGAAAGGCATAAAAGCAGAACAGCAAAGCCTGTTAAACCCATATCTGACAGGTATAAATGATTGGATGTAATTTAGGGAACTGAAGAATTCGGACCAGAGTGCTCAAGCCCTGAATAAAACAGGAACTGGAGCTGGCCAAATGATGTTCCGAACACTGCATTTTTCCACTAGGAAATGGCTGTCTCTGAAATGTCCCACTGGAATGAATTTGTTCAGAGAGAACAGCTTGGAAGCTGACTCCTTCCTTACCCTTAATGCCAGAAGTCTTCCTCCAGGTGACAGGGAGATGAAAGCCTGTTAACAACCATAACCAGCCTTCAATTCTTCTGTTAGTGCCACCTCTCAACGTGGTCTGGGATCCCAGACTTTGCTGTAGGTCAGCCTAGGCTCTGACATCTTCTTTGCAGATGGCTGTAGGCCTGGGAGTCTTCAAGACAGGGGCATTTCTTCATGGCTAGATGCTTTGACTTTTGTTTTCTTCTGAAGATCAGGAACTGGCTTCAAACTGAGCCCTTAAAAAAAAGACATCTATAAAAGATAACTATAATGCAGGAGCAGTTCCAAAACCCCTGAATTTTTATCAAAACAGAAAATTCCATGACTTCTCAAAACCAGCAGGGAAAAAACCCAAATCCCTTCTTCCGGTCACAGACATGGAAATATCAACATTTCAGTGAACAGGGGCACAGAGAACACCTTTTCCTGTGTAACCCCATAACTAGGGATACTTCTTACCTGTTGCAAGTCGTTTCAACCATGGCAATCAGAGAGCTGAACCATCTGAGCACAGGGTGTAGAACACAAGCAATTTCCCTTCACGTGACTTGACAGCTGCCGATTGTCAGCAGTGACTCCTCTTTCAGTCTACACAAATACTCCACAGCTGATCAGTGGAAGTGCTGAGCTGCTCGTACTTTTAGGAAGATCCAATGTGAAAGCAGGACACAAAAAGATCAAACCCAATCAATCAGCCTCCTGTAGGTGAGACTGAGGAGTGACTCTGAACTCAGGACAAAGTGCTTGTGAAGTGAGAAAGGCTTTAATGTGTTCATTCAACCTTCTGCAGGCAATTGCAGGCAATCTGGATTCCATTTTGAGGTTAAAGGAGTTTGCGTATGTGATTCGTCTTTAAGTAACATCATCTAGAGAACTTCAGTATTTACAACTGGAAGCAAGCCTGTTAATTGTTAATTGATGAAGTGAATACTGTGTAATGTTTTCAAATGAGATATGAAAAGGCAGTAAAGCAAATAAACAGCTCTAGGGAAAAAGCCTCCTAAAATATCAAAACAAAAAGGAAAAAATAGATGGAAATTACTTAGATCAGGGTTAGTTCTTGAGGAGGACAAGTGGAATACAAGAAAGTTTTTATAGTATGTTTTCCTGTTAAAGTAATCACCTACTAATTAGCACATATGAAGAGCTATTTGCATCACGTGTGCCCGCATCCTAAAATTACAGCTGACAAAGAATTCTTCCTTCTCTTGTAGTATTTGGGGAGTTGCATAAACATTGACTAATATGAATCTGGTATTGAAAGGCAGCCCTGGGTAATGAGAGGAGCTTGGACAAGGAAAGGTTCTTGCCTTGAATGTGTGTCTGGGGAGAAGAAAACACTCCTAAGCAAGAAGGAAATCCAAGCAATGAATCTGTTCAAGAGCATCAAATCTTCTCACTCCCAGTTGTTGGCTTGGCTAACAGAGACAAAAATTATGCTTTCCCTGCAAGGCACATAACAGATTATTCCATGATAAGAAACTGCACCAGCTGAGGACTTGTAGGGAGAGATAAAACAGGAGAACAGCAGAGCTAAGGTCTTAGAACAGAAAACCTAAATCTCTGTCTCAAATTGATGCAAGTCCTCCTAAGGGAAACCAAACAAAAGAGACTTACTAAAACTCTTCTGTAGCTGTTCTTAGTGCTCCAAACTGGGAGTGGATGACTGAAAGTGTGGACTAGTTCTGGATGTTACTGGGAAGGAAATAGCAAAGTGGAGTCATGCTAACATTACAGGGAAGGGATACATGCATTTTATTCTGTGGATTTTCTTATGGATTCAGTTTCTGGCTTTACCAAATGCATTTGACATTTCTCAGATAAGAACTATTTTGTATCTGTGTGTGCACAAGGCCCCAGGAAGGATGCACGTATTTATTTGGTTTCTGCATGAGGGCTCAGCCTGATTTAGAACACACTTGGGAGGCAGCCTAAATATTTTGATTCTAACCGATTTTGCTGTCACTAACCACCTGAAAGCTTATAATTACAATGAGAGACATCTGTCCAAATCAGATGCTATTTTCTTTTAGCAAGTTATCACAGGGAATACATCTAAATAAAATATAAACATCCCCACACAGTTCTGCATCAGTACAGACAAGACACATCATCTTCCTATCCCGTCCCTATGGACCGCTGCAGTGGGAAAGGGAATTTATGCATAGCTTTTCCCCTTTTTCCAGCATTACTAAAGCTCTACCTTCTCTCCAAGTCCAAGGAAACTTAACCCTTTTTGCAGCTAGCCTGAGTCCAGAATGGAAAGACAACACAATGCAGGGTAGAGACAGACAACATGGAACTGTATGAGCTGATATGGGAACTAGAGTTAGGGCTCACTCCCAGCTCACATCCCTTCTTGGAAATATAGTACTGTATGCGATACTCACCTGAGCTGGTGTTGCCAACTCAGTGTCTGTGGTGTACTGCTTTGTTCAGTATGGCCATGGAAAAAGGAAACAACCTTCCTTCAAATGTATTAACAGATGTAGTGTCCAAATGGTATTCCCACCCTTCTTTGAGTCAAGGTCTCTATGGAGGAGAGCATGTCCTTGAAAAGTGGATTCCCCCAGGACATCAGCTGAAATCCTGACTCTTCTGCCCTTAGAAAGCCCTCTCATAAGGTATCATCTCACAGGTCGGAAGCACTGGCAGCTGGCGATGAATAAATCATGCGCTATAATCTCTTTAATACTAGTCTCACTCCTACCTCCTAATAAATTAAAACACTATGTTTCCTTTAATAAGAAATGCATGAAAGTGTGCCATTCATAAAAAGATTCAATCAAACATATGAGGCATATCCTGCTGTGACCCACATTTCTCTAACAACGTGATCTTCCTTCTTGGGTGGTGGTGGGACTTGTTCAGGCAACTTTTGGGTTTTGTTGGTTTGGGGGTTTTTTGACATACGAGTCACCTCATTCAGAAAACCTGCACAAATATTTAGGGCTAATTCTACAAACACAAAGTCATTCTCCCATTCAAAAGTGGTAAATACAACAATTTCTTTGAAGACAAGCTGACAGATCATGCTTCTTCTTAGAGCAGAAACAAAAAGTCCCTTTTCTTCCTCTTACTGGAAAATATGGGGGAGTTTTGCTTTAGGCCAATTGAATCAGAAGGAATAATGGAGGAATTGTTTGCCAGAGAAGGAACCCCTTCCTCAGGCTTTTCTCCTATAAATAATTGCATTCAAGTCTGAATGTAAAAAAATAAACTGTTATTTTAAGAGCTGAAATATCTTAAACATCTTTTGCCATCTTTGATTTCAACAGCTGAAGACAGAAGAATGAGAACATGAATGAGGTTGATTCACCAGAACAAGGGAGTCCAACATCACTGACAAGAGAGAATACTCCACAAATAAGTAATGTCTTTTTGGCTGGTTCCTACCACCCCAAATCAGCTAAAGGATTTACCCCATTTCTGTGGCAGATGCCACAGTCTTAACTACAGCAGAACATACCCAGACAGAAAACAGCTCCCAGTAAACTCTGATAAATACTGTGTCATCTCTACAACTGAAACTATCATCAACAGCTCTGCTCTACTCTCCCATCGTGGCTTCCCTCATTAAATAAGCCTAATGCCAGGTCACCATTCTTATCTGCTCATCACCAAGTAGATTTTGGTTACTGTGGGTATACATTTAAGACCTCTCCCAAAGCTGCAGGATGAAAATCACATTGTCAGCAGCAATGACACACTAGCACAATCAGCTATGATTCTGTAAAGGTGAAGCTCAGCTGTGCAGGATACCAACAGTTTCCTGAAGGACAGTCAAAAACTTCACACAGAAGCTAATGTAAGCCTTACACATCCCAGTCTGTATGCAAAGCATGCTTTAATCTTGCCCTTTTCCCTTTCTACCACAAGAACACAGCTGTGGATTGTTTTGAAACAGAACCCATACAAAAGGGTACCAATAACAGCAGGGGAAAAGCTAAGACACTAAACAAAATGTAACAGACATTGGCTGCATTGCTTCTTACAGGCTGCAGCATGCTTGGGGGCTGACAGTTGCAAAAGCCATAGGGGCACAGAACATCCTGCTCCATGAACAGGCTGTTCAGCCCACATTAAAAGTATTGACTTGGAACCAGCATGCATTGTCCATAATGAGGATTTAATACTGTAAATACTCAGAAGATAACTGACCATTATGAAAAGAAGCCATATGCTTTTATACATAACTCAGCTCCTCACAGCAATTGTCTCATATCAGAGGTACATCCCAAATGAAATGCTCAAAGATGCCCATATCTAAATGCCAACCTGATTATGGCACACAGGCAATCAGAGTACCTGTGGGCAACTTTCTCCCTAATGTGTCAGAGCCAAGGTATTCATTTACAGGGAGCTAAGTGACCACTGGAACTGTCCAGACTGGGGTACAGCACACTAAGGTTGTCAGGTTTCAGTGAAATCACTTGGTTTACCATACCTTTTTGGTATGTTCCTTCAGCAAACACCAAAGACTTTTATCCTTGCATTGCAAATTCAACACAAATAAACTGTACATAGGGAAAGCAGTTTATGATTAAAGTACAGCTTACTAAAATGTAAACATTTACAAAACTAAAGCATAGCTATAATGAAATATCTGATAGTGTAAGTTTAGGTACTACTGGCGCTAAAATGTGCACTAAAAAATTGACCAAATCTAGTAAAACTAAACCAACATCCTTGGAAAATGTCACCATATTATTAAAAATGCATTATTTTAAAACTCTAGCAACAGTCATTGAATGCCATTTCAGTCTACGGAGCCTAAAACTCAGTTATAACAGAAGGTGAATGATAATTCAGCCACAAATCATTCTTTCAATGCCTTATTTTTGCCACTGTGTTCAAGCAAATCTCAGCATTATCTCATAGGCTTTGGTGTTGCTGAATTAAAGGAAACGTTCACCACAAAAATGCTAAGGCAATAACCTGTTGCAAGGCTCAGTTGAACTAAGACAAACGGAAAACGCTCACTGGAGTTTATGTTAAAAGTCAGCATTTAAAAACAATATATATATATAAATATATAAACAGGAGAGATATTCAGAAAAATATAGTTCATTGCCATGAAAGTTCTGGGAGAGCTCGATGGAGGCAGACTGAGCTCCCCAGCCCATGTCTAATGGTCCCCAAGAACATGAGGACAAAGAAATCATCTGCTCTTTGTGGGAGCTTAGTGCTGCACTGCACACACCGAGCTGATAAAGGGCTGCACCCAGCAGAATAATATCTCTTGCCACATGGACACCCCTGGTGCACAGTGGGGGTCCTGGAACACAGAGAGATACAGTTTGCACTAGAATGGAAAGCCAGCCCAGAGACTGTCAAGCCTGCCCAGGCAGTTATAATACCATAGTTAAACACCATGAAATTTGCTTTAATCTCTTTTGCTTTTTTGCTCTTTCACTGAAATTTGCTTTTTATCTCTTTCTGAATACAGTTTAAGTCTTTACAGAATGGGAGAAATAGTTGAGTTTATTTTTGCTTGCTTCTCTGGTAAGTTAACATTCACATTAAACTATATGAAAACAGGCGTTCACTATTTAGGGCCTTTTATGTCATTTTGATTGTCTTTTTTAAACACAAGGAGTCACCCTCACCTAGTTGCAGCTATATGTGTATGTATAACCGCCACTCTGCCCTTTGCTATTCAGTATTTTAAGGTCATCTACAGCAGTAATCCTGTTTCATATTCTATTAAACTATCATTCTCTTCCACCAAAAAATGTTATGTTGATCTGCTAAATCCCTTATGGCTTCAGCTGTAATTCTCTTCCACCATGGATTTAATCTGTTTCTCATCATTACAGCACCAAGTACGCTTGCTTTAATAAAAATAGGAATGAATTTAGTCTTCAGTTAGCAGTTGTACCAAAGGGCAAGGTAATGAATAGCTAAACAGACATGAGTATATAACCATTCATGTAAAATGAGTAGTGTGGGATACCTGCTTGAAATCCTTATTAAACCTTTACTTGTTTTATTGTAGTATCAACAGAATAAGGCAGAGTAGTCAACTAAGCCTTTGTAAGAATGATTTCTACAACAGGCTTAACACAGACCCTTAGCATTTCAAGATAAATCCACAACTGAAGCTTCAGAAACATAAGCAATTGTGTTTGACAGCTTTGGGTCAGAGTTTTACCTTCTGTCTAGATGAAGGATATTAGTACTGCAGTCAGAGACATTGCAGTTCTTGATCCCTTACACAGTACTGTCATGCACACCAGTGCCAGGTGAAGCAGGTTGAATGAAGAGCTTAGTACTCAACCTGCTGCACACATTGCTCCCTTTAATCTGAAAGTCATTACCTTTGACTCAGGAGCTATATCTTTGCCTTACTCTTCTATTCTGCTTTATATTCCCACTACAGTCGCTATCAGAGACAAGGTACAGGATTAGATGGATCTAGCCCAGACACGTTATTCTTATTCCACATGAAGTTTCATTGGCAAACTCATAATGTAGTAAAACCTTGAGCTTTACAGAATACTAACACTACTTTTTTATGCAATTGTTAGTATGGCTTAGTAGCAATTAAGCCCCTCATATCTAACAGTAAGAAAATGTCTGCAGTACCTTCAGAAAGGAAATTTAGCTAACTACCAGTGGTTGAGTTAGAACAGAATCACAATGGTATTTGATTCATTTTTCATCAAATGTTTCTGCTCTTTCAGCTAAAATTTGACCTTAAGTCTTACTTATTACCTCTAGTATGTTATTAAGCCTTCTCAGCATTGTGGGAGCAAGGAGAGTTGGATGCCTGGTCTTCACAGAAATACTGACAACTAGAAAACCACACAGACACACTAGAACGTCAAAGACCTGAGACCTATTCACATCTATAAGGACCACAACCTGAAGAGTGCTTACTGCAAAACTGATCTGAAACCTGTTATTATATAGTGCTGAGTTTTGGAAAGAAGTGTTGCATAGCAGGCATACAGGAATACAGATTATTAACACACACATTTCATGAACAAACCAAGAAATGCTATGTCTGCTTTATGTGAGATTATTACAGAAACAGGTAATCCTCCTAGTCCAGTCAAATGCTATTCTGCTCCCTAATTGTACCATCGTATCAATTAATGATTTGTTCATACCTTGAATAGTATAGGTTGTTCTAGTCTCATTACCTCAAAAAGAATATGTTAGAGTTCCTCTATAAGGAAGAGGGGTTTTCTGCCTGAGAAAGATGATGTGGGGGATGTGTTTGAAGTCTATGTAATCTTGAATGATAAAGATGTATGTCCACTGCCTAGAGACAGAGTTCTGGGGTTTGTGGACAATTTCTATAAACAGTTCTGAATGTTCTTATATCCCAGCAGGCTTGGAACATTGTTCTGAGTTCCACTTGTCTTGCTGCAGCATATCAAACCCTTCTTGTAAACATATTTTTCTTATGAACATGAAGAACTCAAAAACACTTCAAGATCTGACTTGTCTTTCCCTGTTTGAAGTTACCCTGTTTCACATCTCTCAAAGTGTATATAACAGGTCATTGAGAATGTAGTGTGAGTTTTCCGTGCAGAAGTGTCAGTTCTGCACATTCTGAAGGTTACTGTAACACTTAAATATTTGAGTTTAAAAAGCACTGTAAAGATGGAAAAGGTGACATTTTAAAAAGTCAACCTAAATAACACAGTCCTATCATCATCCAAGACAATGTGTACATAATTTAACAATCTGAACTTAAAAAAATGCTGTGTAAATCCATATTTAATACATACCACATATTTGCTAGGAATGTTGAGCAGCTGCTGAGTTACTTTTACCAAGAAAAATTCAATAGAAGTGTATCTAAAATACAGGCTATAAAGCCAGTCTTCCTTTCTTCTTCTTTAGTACAGTTGCTATTTTGTTTCCTGACCATTTAGACTTGTCAGGTATTCTCCATTTCACATCATGCTTATACATGCACTTTACACGCACATTTTTCTCTCTTGTGCTCAGCTAACAATAATTAAACACATTTTATCAAAAATGAAAAAGATCTAATTAAAAGTAAGAGGCCAATAAAATCCTCCTCTTAGTCTGACTCTTTGGTTCTCAGCAATTTCATCTTCCAAAGCTATTTTCTTATTAATCCAGTCCTAATTTGTGTACGTGTGTGAATCCACACATAGATTATGAATATTAAAACCAGTCCTACCACCAGAACTGAGTAGAAAACATGTTTCAGAAACCTACAGATTCTTTGGCAAATAATTGTGGTGTCCGAATGGAAGTTTTCTGTTTTCACCCATATGTAGGTGCTAGTGGTTTCCATGACAACTTTGTCAGTTTTCCATTTGCAGTAGTATTTTTCATTAAAGCTTACATATGTTATTATTCAAATATTAGCTTTAGTCTTTACAGAACCTTAAAGCCTTCTTAACAAAGGCTGTTATGCCAATAACATTGGAGAAATGTTTAAAGTCGATTTTGACACGAATGACATAGTCCTCTTGACAAAAGCATAAAGAAAAAGCAGTGATGACGTATGTAAACATACATTTGATATCCTGCAGCCTCAGCAGCCTATTCAAAGCATACCATGCTATCAGTCAAGCATATCAATACTTTGAATGCAGTTATATAAGAGAGAAGTGTCTCTGGCAGCATTCTGAGCCATGACAATCAAGACTGCAGCATTTTCCCTGGTTTGCAGTCAAAAGCTCATAGATTCTTTAAGTTTCATTAAGTCTCCCTTACAGTCAAAATATCAACTTTGATTCTCCCAAGCTTATAATGGGTGGGCTCATGGAAGTAGCCCAGTTTTCAAATGGAAGGAGAAAAAGATGTATATACAGAGAAAAGTGCTTCTGTACAAAATAATTGAGCATTCAACACAGGGAAATAATGATGAAACTTCATTCATGGCAGAAAAGGGGAGATACTCAATCAGCAGTATTGCAGCTGAACCACTGAAATACTCAAGCGGGGCCCAACTTACCCATGCTTGGATGCATCTGTTGTCATGACAGACATGTCATTCTACAGTGAGATATCCCATAAAATCAAGCCACGTGAGGTCGGGTTTTGGGTTTGGGATTCTTTTTTGTGACTTGGTTTTGGGGGTTTGTTTTGTTGCTGTTTTTTGTCTCAAAGCAGAACATTGGAAGTGATGTGCAATTCAGATTGGCTTGAATAAAAACATAACCCTGTAAAGCATTTAAAATTGGCACACAGGCTGGGGTGAGCATTCAGGCAGCACAGTTGGGTGCCTGAAAGGGGAGAATCCAATCAGCAGTGACTGCACATGTATAAATTGTGTGAAGATGGGGAAAAAAAGGGATGCTGGCAATTTTCTACCCTGTTTAGAACAGGGAGAACCCTGTACTGACCCCAACCAAGGGGAACAGTAACATTTAGTGATTCAGACTATAAAGGGCAAAATACCTCCTCTAATGTTTAGTGGTAGATGTCTTTCAGGAAGCATCTGGACGCATGAACTGGAGGAAGGAATGAAAGCACATTTGGGAAAGCCTCAGATAGTGCCCAACTGTGCACATCTGTGACTGTGCAAACAGTTATGTAGTGCCTCATATAGCTAAACCTCTTCTTAAAACTGAACATGAAGATTAAGCAGTACAAAGCCAAACCAGAGAAGTGGAGAGTTTCAAGTTTCCTAAAACCCAAAATAACTAGCTTCAAAACCCTTCTAATGCCACCCACTGCCATATTTGGGTGATGTGCATTAGGTTACGTGCACAGAGATGCACAGTTGCTATAAAGCGCTTTTATCACACAAGGATGACAGGACAACCGCTCCTCCAGTCAGAACCATCCAAACAGGCCTTAGGAGCATTTAAAGTGTGTTTTAACACTTCAGTTCATTAACTCCTGCACACTGGAAAATGAATAGGAAGACAGCATTAGCTAAGTAAGCCAGTGTCTTAATATATCAGAGCTAAGTCAGTTCTTAGGGTGAAGGTCTGAGCAGGGATTTTACTACCTTGTGGAGCTGCACTTAAGCTGTTTCCAGGAAGTCACTAGCTGCTAGTTCAGTACCACAAGGACACTTTGCAGTGCTTGCAAGTTTCTCCATTCAGCCAGAAGACAGAACACAACTGTAGCAGCTCCAAGGGTCTTTCCTGTTGCTTTTGTCATAGATGGTTTTCGAACTTTATCAAATAGTTTATCTATTATGTTATGCCTCTTCTGTTAGCTCCATTGTATCCAAGCCAAGTATTGCACACTCCTTTTCAAAACCTCAAAACACATCTGTGCTACTATTTACATTTGGGAGACTAAGCAGAAACCAAGCTACTCATTTTCAGTGTCTTAGAAGTCAGACCAGTTGGCTTTATAAGTCAAGGTAGTTATCATATTAAGCAGAAAGGACTCAATGATCTACCCCTGAACACTAGAAGGGGGAAGGGAACTGGACTGAACTCACTCTCTGAACTATCATTTCTCCTCCTTACAATATCTAACTAGAACTGCAGATAACAGGCAGATAGGGACAGATTGCATTATTTGATTCTCTTCTCCTAGGTGAGTCTGTTCAAAGGTTAGCATTGCAATGAGGTTTTGTTGCTCTCTTTGCTTGCCACCAAATTCTGCTCCTTTCCATTAGGGGAAACTATAAAACACCACTCTCATAAGCACCTCTGTTTTATAAGAAGCTAAAAAAGAGATTTCAAACAAACAAACAAACATTAAAAAACAAACACAAACATCAAGCCTTTCCCTACCTGTTTCCTCGGATACAAGAGACTGACCTCCCACGAAGACAAGGAGTCAGCTTTCTGCATCTTTTAACTTATAGGTCTTGCACCAAAGCTGTGGGACTGTTAAAAGGACACAAATCTCAAAAACACTAAACGCATTATTTTCATATCACTCTAACAGCAGAAAGAAATCCCTATTCCCTTTTCAAGTCAGCCTAAGCAGTCCAGACTTGCCCAATAGAGGTTGCTTCAGCATTCTCCCCAATGGTTTTTCTTTTGCAGAAGATTTTATTACTAACACCTGGTGCAAAACCACCTACCTTTACTGAAGATCAAATACCCTTCACATCTATTCCAGACAAGGCCATTGCTATACATTGTTTATATTATCCCTATGATGCTTGTTTCACTTCCTCTATTGCTAGCATAGATTTCTCCCTCAGGGAGCTGCTCAGTCCCCTGATGTTAGTATTCAGTCTTTTCCACTGCTTCACACCAGCTACAACCGCACCAAAGAGGACATTGGGTGCCAGTCAGCAAATAACTCCTTCTGCCTGACCAGTGGCTGAAGAGGCCATTACAGAGCATTTATGTTATCTGGTTTAGTAAATTATGGAAAAATTTATTATTAAACCTTACTCACAGGAGGTGAAAAACAATAAATACAACCTTCTCTTTTTCAAACCTACCAGAGAACACAAATATGGGATTGGTGAAACTGGTTCCTTCCATTTCTTCATTAGTCAGCTCAGAACAAACAACCCGATTCTTCCAATGACAAGCGCTGCCATGGTGTTTTTGTATCACCATGGCAGTAAAATAAATGTTACATATTTGGAAATCTTCAATGAAAAGAAGGCAGTGGTGGTGAAATATGAAGATGCTGATTCACATTTAAAGTACTAACAGTAGGACACTGCCACCTCAGTGTCACCTCTTAAAAACACAGCTTCTATAGAATATACCAAGAAGCATTTGTGCTCCTGTTCATAGCCAGAGTAGTAGTTCAGTCCCACGTATCACAAAAGAAATTATTGGGGGGAGAAGAGATGCAAAATGAAAAGGAAGAAGGGAAATTCTTCCCAAAGACATCTCTCAGTCCTGACACCTGGCTCCCATGTTCCAAAATATGAAGTAAGCCTGAATACACAAGTATGCAATTCTTTCATACATTAAAGACAATCAGCTAGGATAACAAAAGAATAATGTGGGTTGTGGTTTGTCATCTTTTTACAGAAGTGTGCTTGAAGTTTATATAGAGAAAATATTTTCCTTAAGTAGGCTTGCTTACAGAAGATACATATTGAATTTTGCAGAATTAACATATGGAAGGTCTCAGACTATATTAACACATAATCTAAATATAATCAGTAGTGATATATGATGTCATCTGAAACTAATTCAGTCCCCTTCACAGCAAGCCTAGAGTTTGAGCTCATATCATACTGGCCATGTGCGTTCCAATCTGTTGTGTCTCCTGTCTCCTTCTTCAAAGGTATACAGGTGCCTCAGCGTCACCTTCCATGCTGCCCATTTTGCACAGGGCATGCTGTCCAAGTCCATCTGCCAAGCTACCTTCTCTGTCAACATTTGTTTCCCATGCTGCCTGTAGGAACAATGACACTTAAATACATCAAGTCCACAAGTGAAACACACACTTCCCTAAATTGACCATATGATCATTTTTCTTTGTCCTTGTTACCTTCCTGTCTGTAACACACAATTATTTTTCACATTATTTTACATCACAGACTAGGTTTATTTGGGCCAGAATCCGCAGACTGAATACGTGGCTTGCTTCTGACCACATGAACAGATTACATAGTACAAAACCAACATAACGATTATGGCACCATTCTTAGTTATTTCTTTGCTACTAATTCTGCTGGTGTTAATAGCAGTTGATGAGTACTTGATACTTTTAGAAAACAATCTTCCATATTAAGTAAATAAACATTGAATGAGGAGCATATCTTTAGAGACTCACTTATTGCAATGCCTTCCACTGTATGCCTCTGTTTTTCAAGCTAAATGAATTGCAAGTATTATTGTACTGTTAATATCTACACCACTAAATGCCAGCATCAACAGATTCCACTGACAAGCTGTGTTTGGGTTTCCGCCTGCTATCAAATATGCCAGTGCTTTAAAAATGTCCTCAAGTAACTGGAATTACTCATTCAAAATAGAAGCACTTATGAACTCCCCCCATGTCATAGATCATTAATTCTGGGCATCTCGTCCATTTTGCCTTTGGGCATTTTCTGCAGATGCAACCTAAAGTCCAGAAAATGGACTTTTCAGTCAAGAATCACAGAAAGCAGCTATGCCAGGGGCAGCCACAGTAGCCAAGAATGCTTAAAAGAGGTCCTCTATCCAGATATGGTTTTTGTTAGACAGTGACTCATTATTATGAATATGTGCATATCATGATGCATTTCAAGTCTAATAAAAAAGTAATTTAAATTATTAAAATCTTTAAAAGGAAGCACACATGCAACACATGCTGAGGAATAGCATTTGGCAACTACGTTTAAGCCATGCTGTTAATGTCAAAGCATTACACTGCTATGAATGTAAATAACTGTAATTATAAATACTACATAGTGTTAAGCATGAAATGTGTGGTTTGTAGATTGCACATATCTTTACAAATTACACTGTAAACTGAAACTGTCTTCACTTATCAAGAAGTATATGAAGGCACTTGTGAATCCTAGTTTTCCCTACTGCTCAATGCACAGGCAGATGCAAAGGGTTGCTTCACCATACTTGTTAGGCTCGTGTGGAAGTAGTAGTTATTTTGCTAATTCTTGTTGCTAGCTTTCTTCTCAAGAAGACAACAAACAGAATTATAATAGCTTGGTGCTTGGCTGCCTAAAAATGGCAAATTTGTGGAAAGGACTAGGAAAGCAATATTAAAAACTAAGAAAATATTAAACATATGATCAAATTGGTGATCTGTGGTATCAGTGCCATCACACATAGGAACGTAGTTCCATATCTGGAGAGAACCTAGTCACAGCAACATGAAAACATCTGAAAATGTTTGAAGATTGACAATACATTTGACAAAGCAGAATATGGTGAAGACTGAGGAAGTGTTGGAAGAAAGGAATGGTCAGATATTAGCAGACGAAGTCAATCATGAGTATGATGCCATGACCCCCAACCCTCCAAGAAAAACCCCAAAACCCCATATATAAGTGTGAAAGAAACAAAAACCCAACCAAATTTCAGATAAGTCTGGACTGGAAACATATGAACAAACAAAAATACAAATAAAATAAACCTGGACTAGAAATGCAGAACAGGCTGAAGATACCACACTAAAGACAAAGCAAAAACAGATCCATGAAGACACAGGGAATCCTTTACTATTAAGGTATTTTACCAAGTCTAAATATTTCCAATTTCTAAAACAGCTTAAATCATAAAGAAAGTGAAGAAGCAGCAGAAAGCAAATTAGGACACTCTTTTAGGAGTATCCAGATCAGTTATCTCTAATATGTCATTTCTTGTGTTATGGGTAAACACACTGGAGAGCTATTAGAGGATTATTATGGGAGACGGTTAAAACTATTTTAGTAATAACATTTATAATGACATAGAATTAATCATAATTCAAGAATACACACAGTATGTAGTTACAGAACACAACATACTGTCTATGGAACAAAATGTCAGATGGAGAGATTGATAAGATTCAGGATTGGCTTTGAAGGCTCATCTTGGCAACCCTGAATAAGATTGGCAAGAGGCAAACACAGAGGGAAGGCCACTATTGTTCTAGTTTATTAGAGACTTTTAGTGCTAATGCTTGAGATGTCTCAGAAGAGGCTTATGTGAGTACCAAGAACAAGGAAAACAGGCCCAGTTTATTGCAGCTGAAGGATTTCTGAGTAAAAACCATAAAGAAGTATAATGGAACGGGATGGTGTTACCACCAATGAGATGAAAAGGAGCTGACAAACGTGTGAGCCAAAGTGGCAAAACCTTAGGGAAAGCCTCAGGAATGGCTGTTTAAATTTGATATTAAGCTTGGAAGGAAATCCTGCAGCTTGTTGAGGGACATGGAGCTTGGCACAGTCAAAGCAGGATCAACTTCCACAATTAATGAACCCACTAGAGGCTCCTGTACAGCTCTGTAATAGTACTCCCCTGCTTCAGCTTACTGCTACAGCTGTCCAGGCATACAACACTCAGTGGAAATCTTGGCAGGGTGCTTTTTTGGAAGCCACAGAAGAGGACTTAGAACAGAGACTCAGAAGTTGCCTTTTTCTTCCTTCATCTTCTTTTATTTCTTGTTGGTTTGGATGCAGCTTTAGTGAGAAGAGCAATAGCAGAGGGTAAGTTTCAAGGAAACACCCTGAAATGCGGCGAAAATACAGCACAGCTTCCAAAGAAACTGTATCAGCAACCGTTTCAATCCATATATTTGGATGAACTGCACTGAGAGCTGGAGCAGAAAGACATTCTTCAAAAGCCTTTACACAAATCTCTCCAAATTTGGTCAAAAGGCATCTTTAATTAAATCATGTTTAAAGAAAAAGATAAAAAAGGAAAAAAGAAACAGAGACTCAGTTACCACCACGCATTTCAAAGTTAGATATCTAAGCTACATGCTTAGCTTTCCATTTTGCAGCACAGTGGTACGTTAATAAAGCCAGAATCAGTCGTTGTTGTTTGGTCTGAGGGGGGTTTTGTCTTCTCTTCCTCCCCTAGAAAAGGGACTGGTCAAGGCTACACTGGCCAAAGTCCGAAGGAAATCAGCTCTCCAAAGGCAGGAAGAAAGGGATGAAGGGTACTGAACAAACCAAAGCAGTCACTTCAAAATACAAACAACAATATGACACTGAAGCACAGCCAGGACTGCCACATGCCATTGTAAACAGAGACTGTGCGAACAGCCCCATCACTGCAGTCACAAGCAGATGCTCATGTCTCTGCATGGACAGGTCACAGAAGGCTGTGCTACACCCCAGGGGGAGCAATCGATGACGTACATCCATGACAGTCCAGCACAGCAGGATCAAGTCACTATGGGACAAGCATTCAGCATATCACTATGTTGTCTTATCTAGCAAGTTTTATTCCTGGCTGACAGAGCTGGCCTTTAGGGCCTCCAAATACGCAAGTCCCAGGCTGCTTTGATTTGCAAAACTGGGAATGCTTGCTCTAATCCCAGCTTGTTTAAAAAATAAGCATGTTTCTATCCCTGGTCTATCCTCTATCTTTCAACATAATCTTGACAACAGATACTGACTGATAGAGTTGAAAGTGTCATAAATGTTTCTCCACAATCAAGTTATTTTCACAGTCAGGACAAACAACTGCTCAGAGTTGACCTCAGGGATTTTTCTCAAGTCTTTTAAAGGATCTCTGTTCATTTCAGCTGTGAAGAATAGCACTGCACTGGCTTCCAGGGCCAACTGCAATTGCTCACAGCTGTAACAACTCTGGTGTTCAAGCTGGGTGATGGCAAACCACTAATTCCAGGCCAGGGCTGTGGCCTGAAAGCTGGGCATAGATGGGATGTTGCAGGAGTCTCATTCCTCTTAAAGTACTGAAAACTTAACTGGGCCCAGCAGGAGCCAAAGAAAAGAAAGCACTGATCACAACTCCTGTTGTTGCTTCTTCTTCCCCTTTATCCAAATCATGGGCAAACTCCTCAGACTCTCTGCATCAACAGCACTCCTGTCCAGAGCCTGTGATCAGCCCATCCCTAAGGAGTCTGCATTATCCGATTTGCTGAGACTCAGAAACAGCTTCTTTTTAAAACTGTGGATGATATTAGAAGTGAAAAAACACCAAAACCAAATCCACAACCACATCTCTATCAAAAGCTCCTTTCTCTTGCCAGCTTTGCTGCTATTCAGCATTCAAACACTGGCACTGCAGCTTTTCAAGTCCCGATCCTTTGCAGCGAGGACTACCATGGGAAACAATAGGTAAAAGGGTTCTTTCTAAGGCTGCTGCTAATGAAAGAAAACTGAGATAAAATACTCTAATGAACTGAACAGTAAAGCACACACAGATGGGCCTGTACAGAGAATGATTGAGTGTCCAAGTGCTTTGATTTTCCACTCTTTTAAGAGCACACACAGCATGAGAGCTTTAAAAATTCACCCTCATACAGGTTTTCTAAACCTCCCTAAATTCAGACAGTTTTTGAAGGATGTTATCAGAACATTAAATGTTATTGCATCTTTCTTGTTTCTGAATGTTAAAACCATTTATATATGCTATATAAAGAAGTTATACCTTTCAGCACTGGCACGCATACTGAGAGAACTGCTCATATATGAAATGAAATGGCACAAATTACCAGAAGATGTTATAAAAAAGAGAACACCTCAGACAGGTGTTTTTCAATGCAATAGTAGGTATATTTTCCTCCATTATATATATATGTACCTGTGGGATTCTTCCAGACAGTACTTTTGGTGACATATCAAACCCCTTCAGTATCCTCATGAACACTAGGACAGTGAAAACAATCCTCTGAATCAACCAGCCTACTCACAGGATAAGAGGACTTAACTCCTCCAAGTAGCAAATCTTCTGTTCCATAACCTAAATGCCACAGCTTGCACTGTACAGTAAATCAAATAGTTACCTATTTCACATTTCCACTGTCATTATATTATCCCTACACACTCTTATCTACAGTAACAGTCTGCCACAGCTCTTCTATAGCTATTACTCCTATTTCATTTGCCATATGAGAGCACTGAAGAGCTGCTGTAATAGGAATGTATCATGCCAGATCCAGTAAAGAGCAACAGAAACAGTCCACGTCCTAAAGATTTTCCAGGTCAAAGTAACTTTCCTCTTAAAAATATATAAAGTTAAGTTCTCTAAACCATATGGCTGAATAAGATGAGACTAGGGGTCCCTTTAGCTCAGTGACATGTAACAACAATTAAAGAGAGTAGCTCAAGAAAAATGGAAACCCTTCTCCAAACAAGCCCTGTGTACAACTTTACTGGACAAGTATTTCCAACATACTAAGCAACTAGTAGTAACCTTCCAAACTTGTGCAGCCATCCTAGTGTAGTTCTCTCTACTCTCTCTAGAGTCCTGAGTCACTAAGGAAGGTTAACTGATTGCATCAGAATAGTAAAGCAGACACCTTGCACCTTTTAGAACAAGGATGAAATGCAGGGAACATGGGTGAAGTCATCATTTAAAATTTTAAACATAAAATGCCATAAAATACTAGAGATGAAGTGTGTACCTCCAGTCCCTTTGCTGCATTGAAAGCATCAAGAAAAAAGACAAACCTCTGAACTTTAAAAGCACGTTCATCAGCAGGTCCAAACATAGGTCACAATTATCCTGTTCCCATGAAAAGAGGGAAAAAAGAATAGAAAAAGGAAAGGAAAAAGAGAAAATAACCAAACAAATTGCAAGGATCCTCAGCTGTGATTCCTCTGACCTAATACATTTCAGAAAACAAAGATCAGTAGATCTGACAGAACTTCATGATGAAGCCTTCCTCAGATCTCACGGATAGTAGAATGAAAACATAGTGCAAAACACTCATACTATTGTCAGCAAACATACTACCTGTAGGAAGCCTCAATTAAAGTATGGTGTGATTTTTCTGGTTCTACCGTGTTAAATCTGTGGATCTTAGTGACTGGTGACAGAATAGCATCACATTAAAATGTGCCACTTGTCACAAGTTTTCTGTTGTCTCATTTTGGATTTCCAAGGAATGATGACACACAAGCCCCACAGAACTTGCCTGAGAGTACGTTATAATGTGGAAAGAATCACATACACCATTGATGAAAACAGCCTCAGACAGATGTCCTCAACTGCTATATGGGTTGCTCAGACAATTGAAAAGGCTAAAATAATGATGGCATCCACACAAATCATTGCATACGTTGTGGTGCCAGCTACGTTTAGTGTAACCTACAGGCATACAAGGCAGAGAGATTAGCTTTTTGGAGCTATAGCTAGTTTAGCAATCTCTAATGAGTTACACAGGTAGGTTTTATAATGACAATGATAACACATAATCCATCACTGCCATTTTAATTCATACAGAATGCTTCAAGGATATCTTTTCCCCATAGAATGAATTCAGGGTGGATCTTCTACTTGATTTCCTCAACCACTGCAGTCAGGCACAGGAGTGAAAAAAACACATTAAAAGGATCTTTTGCAGGAGCTCAATGTCTTCCATCTGCTTACTTTGGACATAGCCAAGGTCTATACAGGTGTATGCCAGATGGGCACGGTTACACCGCTTCTGTTGACAAGTGCAGTGTTTCCAAAGGTTTCCTTGTTTTCCTTGGACAACCTTCTGGAGAATGCCTAAGACTCCTGCCATGTACTTCATTAAATCCTGGAAAATGTTGAACTTGCCTGGAGAAGCCAGGAGAAGATGAGAATATTGCAGCTGGGACTGGATGTTGTTCTGCTGGGGTTTGAAGTTTCTCTCCATCCTGTCAGATAGCTGCTGTTGGAGAAACAGGGTTGTATGAGAAGATTTAATGCACCCGTTGAAAGTAAAGAGCTGGAAACAGTGGGAAATGCTGGCTTTTTGTGCTAACAGTAAGTGGTATAGCTGAGTGAGAGGAGATGGCAGCTCAGCCATGACAACAAACACAAGGAACTGCACAGGGGGATATGCAATAGATGGGACAAGTTCCCAAGGAGTCCTTATGAAAGCCCCTTTGTCTTAGTTCTGCATGGCTTTGCTGGAGTTTTTCTCTAGGCATCTTCACGCACTTATATGAAGTGCAAGATATTAATTCAACACTCATTTTCCTTCTTGGTCTAGGTTTGCTGACAGATTTGCCCAGTAACATCCAATCCAGCCTTCACAGATGGCTCCGTTTCACAAACACCTAGCACTGTTTGAGAGTTAGTTTCTCTATCATATACAACACAGTTACAGTTTTCCCTTTGCCAGCCTATCTGCAGCTTCTACAAATGTTTATGTCTTAGGAGAGGCCACACCTTGGCAAAGGATCGTGTCCTGTCCATTGCTGCTGCAAAAAAAGCAGTCATTTATGCTTTACTAAGTTCCTACAGGAATGTTAACTTGGATGTGCCACTACAAACCCAGTCATGAATTAATATATATTGTTTCAGCATTACAACAACTAGTTGAGTTCAAGTGACTCTATTTATATAAAAATAGACATAAAGGCAGACAATGTGAATAACAAATATAACCCCAGAGCACTGACACTGGTATTAAGATTGATTGACTATAGAGGAAAGCACCATATGAAGGAAGGCACCATATGTGCTGTCTTGGACATCAACACAGGGAACCTAAAAAAGAGCTTAATCCTTTTGGCCAGAAAAAGCCTGTATTTGCAATGAACCTTTGCCTCTTTCCATACACTAGCAAAAACAACCCATGCCTATAATACATGATTCTTTATACCCCAAGCTAGCACTGACACAGATGCAAAAGAAGACTCATTTGCCTATACTTATCAGTCATAAATAAAGAGATCTGAGGCCTCACCAACAGAAAAAACAACCTGCAAACTGAGGTTATTCAAAAATTCCCCCTTCAGAACACACCAAATTTCCTAGCAAAGTTTTATCCTCATCTCAGATAAGGCATTGAGAGCATTCACAGTTGAGCTGTGCTAGATTTGAAACTGGTGTTTTCTTTAAATCATGGGGAGAAAGCTTCTACTTACACATTTAATCTTCAGTTCCTACGATATCAGACACTTGGAAAAGAATTTAGTTCTCATTAGAGTTTTGTGTGTATTTAAATATATATATATATATATATATATGCAAAAAATCACTGTAAATTTAGATAACTATATATTCCCTGACTCTAAAATCTGGTCTATTAAATATCACTATCCATAAAGATGTATCTACCATGTTTACCCATACTGAGCCTGTCTTCTAGTCTCCTGGAGACTAGCAGTACTTTTCCCCCTTTTCTGAATTGTACCCCTAAAGGGATTCTAGGTTCCTTGGTCTCTTGCATAGTTCAGCAATTACTCAATTGCTAAAGTGTTCAAGGAGACACTCTTTCTTAACACAGGATCCAAAGTTTTCCAACCTCTTAATAGCTTCTTCAAACCTAAAGGGTTGGTGACAGTTGATGAATTCTTGTATTTCTCAGAACTTTATGTTAGCAATTCAAAGTTTTTAGACTTCCTGCATTTTTAGAAGACCTACAACTTTCAACTAGGGTTATTAAAATGGAACACTGAAGATTCAGTGATTCACTCTAAACTGCAGATTTCCCAAAATACAAATCAAAGCTGCCAAACGCAACCCTGCCTTAGCCAACTTCTGACGTTTTCATGGGGATATGACTGCCAAGACATGCAAACTGAGTAACTTTTTTGTCTTTGTCTAGATCTAGGTCCCAATTTCTCATTACAATTATTTGTAGGGTTCTTCACTCTTCTGCCCCCCAAAAACGAAGAGCAACTCTCTCTTTTTTTGGGTGATTTTCTTGTTTTTCTTGTCACATCAAAGCGCTACGTGATCTACATGGTATTACTCCAGTATACTGTTATCAAAGCATGCAATGACTCAGTGTGCATATCTGCAAGTTTTCTCATAATGAAGTCAATATGATGCTATTTACTGGAGGTAAAAGGATGCATTCAAGTTTGATGCTAACATTTGAAATGGATCAATTGTTCAAGCTGATAATTAAGAAGAGCATCAGACCTTTGTGCTGTTTTTCTTGGCACATCACTCTAAAACATTCCTTACTGGATTGTGGTGGAAATTTCTAACCAAAACCTGCAGATGTATGACTGGCTTTCCTCTCCCTTCCATTTGATGGCCTCTGAGGATTCTTACAGAAGAAACCTGGGCAATTCCCGATCTTCCAGGCTGGGACTAACTTCACCTTCTTAACTTTCACTGATGAGGTCTTTTGCAGATTCTTCTCAGGGATGCTGCATGATATTGCACCAGTATTTGCCATAGTTTTCTTTGGTATGTAGGTGGCAATGTCGATTTATCCATTGACTTTCCAGTCCCTTGCTTCATTTAAGTCAATAACTTTATCACTTACCTTGCCTTTGTATACTTCTGTCCCTTTTTACTATTACCTAGTCTTTGGCTACAGTTTTCTCACATTTTAAAGTGTTTTTTCTCTTTTCATGCTCTTAGACTCTACTGCTTCCTTTTTCAATGTCCTGGAGCAATAACACACATGTAGCACCGGCTGAATACATTGCTTCTCATTGCTTGTCACTCCTTCTCTGCAGCTAAACCTTCTTTATTTTTGCTTACCCTTGCCAAATATCCCAGTACATCCAGACATGCAGAATTGGCAGGGAGGATTCTTCTGGAGGTATTGCAGCATCTTCCTATCGCTGTCTTCAGCAGCAGTGTCAGCTTCAATGGTGTTTTATTCATGTACTTCCTTCAAGCTCATCTTCCATGGTAAATTATTATAACAGTACAAACTCATTACAATGTTATTGGAACACCACAACACTCTAGAGACCCAGCAAGTCTTTGCCTTGCAGCAACAGCTTGTAAAAACAAGCTCAGGGTTAGTTGGACAATTCTGCTCCTTATGCCCTCAGGCAGGGTAGACACATAGAGGGCTTAGCTCATACACATAAGGTACCTGCACTTCAAATTGTTTCCTTGGAATCTGTTTGACTAACTTAAAGAAAGCTCAAATATTACCATTCACTTTCTAGTTTCCAACTCCTCTCTAAGAGAAGAGCATTTTTTCCTTTCCCCTCTCTTATCTGCACTAAGTTCCATGCCCAATCAACATCAAGATTCTTCCTTTCTGTTAAGAAAAGTTATTTTTCTAATACTACTTCTGTTGAAGATGACTGGGAGAACTACCAGGACTTCCACAACTCATTTGCAAAGCTAAACCGCATATTGATATAGTACATACATTCATCTTCAATGGAATATACCTATAAAACCTTTAGACATCTGCAAATGATGTGCCTGCACTTTTTAATTATGAAAATAAGGAAGCTATCAATGCTTATCTTCATGACATATTCATTTTATAACTTGTAACCCTCATGACAAATTATCACATCTGGTATTTTTCTTGTCTCAATATTTGACTTGAGATGACAGAGAATGTTTTGAGCTTTTGTATCTTCAGGTAGTTTGTACAATGTTCAGGCATGACTTAGTGCCTTCTCCAAATGCTCTTCTAAGAAACACATAACATTTTCAGAGCACAAAAGTGACATGGAAAGATAAGCCCCATTTTCAGAATCATCTGGAGCATTCAGAGGCTGCTAACAAACAGCAGCTGCCATTCACTTGCATAGCTTAGGTAGACTTACAATGCCTGTGTGCTAAATACAATATGCCAGACAAGGGTTTTTCTATGTCAGATTGCAATTGCCTGTTGCTTTGTAAATGTCACCATAACTATTACATTCACTCTGCAATTTAACCTCCACAGTGGATTGAGATACCCAGCTTCAGTTGAAAACTGACTGATGTTTGACAACATCTGTCAATTCTGACACCATGGTTGTGCATTTCATATGCTTGGAAGAAAGATAACCATATGACAGCCTCTCAAACCAACATTTAACAAGTCTCCTTCACTGGATGGATCTACAAGCAATTAAAATAGATGCTGTTGATTTGAATAACTTCCTGTTGAGAAACTGGGTAAGGCTGGGTCAGGGAGAGGCAAGACATTGGGAAGAGGTGAGACAAAGTGAACTTCAAGGAATTACTGCTTTTCAAAGCACCAGTCCAGACCACCAGCAGAGCTTACATGACAGGCCAGCTGCCAGGCACAAGGGTGCAACCCCATTCCTAAGGATCTGTCTGGTCAGCTCCCATACTCAAGGTATTTTCCTCTAGTGAAAAGATAGGAAGGGCATAAAGCTTCCTCCAGAACCTGTAATTCTCCATCTGTGGAGTCCACAGCCCAAGAAAAGGATCAGACACACAGTTAGCACCCAGGGGTACTTCTACCTGATGTGAATCATGCCATGCCTATTCAAACCACCGGGAGAAGAGAAGGGAAGAGGGAGTGGGAAGTATTGCATAGATTAATTTTCAGCACCTTGGTGTAGTGACAAAGCAGCTTTTGTAAACCAGGCCAGATCAAAATAGCTCCCAAAGTCTACCTGTGAGAGACCAGCATTCCACTTTGAGCTTCTGTGGCCCAGGAGAGAGAAATCAAAGAATTTAAGTGATTTATCAAAATCAGGGTTTATCGGGGTCTTTGTGTCTTGGTCTGGACTGTTTAAGTTGATCTCTGTTCTGTTCCTTTGTCTTTGATCTTGCGTATCCTCAACTTTCTCAGTCTTGCTTGTTGAATGATCGTGTTACTGTGCTCACTGGTGATGGTGATTTTCCAGGTACTGCTGCACGGAGGTGTAAATTCTCAGTACAGTTTGTCATCTCTATTGCTGATACAGTCTAATCCCAGCAAAGCTCAAAGACACTCTGCTTTACACCTTTTGGCATTAACACTGCTCCTGCCTCACGCTTTGATTTAGAAACTTAAGGTGACTATTTAGACTGATTCAGAAACAGCAGAAATTTTATATCATTTTTTTCCTACCCAGAAATGCACAGCCTCATCTTTCACTGTGATACTGTCTTTTATCCCTTATCCATTCTGCATTCACGTTGTACCATCTGCCCACTCCTAACCTGGATTCGCTATGTCTGTGCATCACCATCACTCTCTCAGCTGAAAAACATAAAGGATTTGCTTGAATTCAGTTAATTAGGAACTACACCATTCAGGGAGCTGTACCAAAAATAACTCGATTTATGAGCTGGCACTTTAAGTGGCCCCTTAGCAGCCCTTAACAAGTACTGCTGATGTAAGATGTCTCTACTGATTTAGGACCATCCAGGTTTGAAGTGAGTAAGGTAGCTCCGGCTCACATGTGCCAGCTCACGTCTGGAGGAATATATCTGAGACAGTTTATGAGTGAAATCCAGTTAGAGAGCTAGCAAAATTTACTGTCAAATCACTGTCTGGGGTGGGGATGGGGGGAAATAAAAGAAAAGGAAAACAACAACAACCTACCACACCCTACATCCGGAGTTCTATTAGCATTTTTGCCTTAAACACCAAATGAGTATGGGAAAGTAAATATCCCTGTTCTGTGCACATTGTACTTACTTTTCCTGTTGATATCCTAAATTATAGAGAGATGGAATATATTAGCACTACTTGATTGTTTTAAATATAGCTTAGATAGCTGGTAGTTGCTTTCAGGACAGCCACTGAAATGTGCTTTAAAATGTAAGAAATAAGCAACTTCTGCTTCCTCAGTTTCAGATCACGCTCACTTAACACGATCCCATATTATGATGGGAAACAAAAGGAACAGGTGAAAGTTACTGGGTGGTGACTCAAAGACCACAGGATCAAATCCCACTGTCACTGGTGATCCCAAGAATATGTGTCAGTCAGGGTAACATTTACTGAAGTACATTGAGAAAAGTCAAGTGTTGTAATGTTTCCACACATTCTTCTTCTGCACACCTTCCCCAGTGCACATTACTTTTTCCTACTCAGGCTTTCATTGTTGCAGGCACAGGTCAAAGCCTGAATTCAAAGCCTTACCATCAGTCTTTGCAGAAGATGCAGAGACCAACAGTCCTTCACTACCCTTTTCACAGTACCCCTCTACCTACAACTGAATGAGAAACACTGAGTAGTCAGTGGTTCATCCACCATATATGTATTCACACCTGGGTTTTGAGCACTGGGTGTGAGCTGATTCTGAGAACAAAAGACACCCCTTTGCATGCACAGATCTCAGAGCACTGTACTTTCAGTACTCGTTTGGCCTGGGGTCCCTGCATAATTGGGGTTACTGACATGGGAAAGGAAAGGGCATCTATGGAAAGACTTAGATTTGTAGCTGCAGAGGCTCAAGGCTGGGGGAGAAAACTTGCCACCACCACCCCTCCAAGCGGGGTGGAAGGAAGTAGCACTGTGACAGTTCACTCAAGAACAACCTGAGATCCTAAGAGCTCCAGCTAAACCCTAGAGGAATGTAAGTCACTCTAAATGAATCAGATGTTGTTCAAAAGTCAAAAGAAACCAAAAAATCCTGGAAGGAATCATTTACAGCCAAGATATATCCCAGACAATGTCTGAAGACAGAAACAGACTTAAATTTGGGGGTAGGGACTACTATTCTTGCAAAAGCAGGAATAACACCACCCCCATGCCTGACAGGCAATAAAACACATTATGGAGCAAGGCATCAAGAGGCTACAGTGACCTGGGAGATCAATGGATGAAAGGAATGAGTGAAAATGCCACTATATATGAATACATGCATCTGAGCACTCTAAAGGTTTTATAATCTGTTACCCAAAGCAAGATTCTGTAAGAATGGATCCTAAAGAAACAGGGACAGAGAAACAGGGAGAAGTAGAAAGAAGACAGGAAATAGTGGCTGGGTTAATTCTCCTTACACATAAGAAAAGTCTGGAAGGAGAGGAATGTGGGGTCACACAGCTTTAAACTCACATGGTGGTAAGCATGAGTCCTGTGCTTCCTGCAGCTAGTCCAACAGTGAACACATCTAAGCGAGAACAAGCCCATGTGACTGTGACATGCACGTGTGCCTCACTGAAGGAGATGTCATGTAGATCACAGATAATTCATCTGATGTGGCATTTGCTTGGGTAACCATGCGGTTTGCTGTGAACAGCAAACTAAGCAACTGTGTAAAATCAGCTGTGCTCATTGCTCTCTTTTTCCCTGTGGTTGAATCAACATTTGGGTTTTTTGTTAATGCAGTATTAAACTATTTGATCCATTCATACTTCTCCCTGTCTTTTTTCAGCTGATCTCCCATTTATGAATTTGTACTGTATACGAGTGCACATTGACATTCATTCAGACATTCTGCATTCATAGGGATGCAGAAAAGACAGACACATTCATAGACAGACACATCAGCGTGGCCTTCAGTCTCATCAAGGAATGCAGAGGCAGTCTTTCAGGAAATCCAACCATTAGTGGGCTTCCTGGGGGCTGATACCCTGTAATTCATCAAGGCATGCATCATACACAGAGCCATCTCTGCTCCAGTTTAATCAGTTTTCCAAGCTCTGGGCCCCCCAGCATAAGAAGGACATGGACCTCCTTGAGCAAGTCCAGAGGATGGCTACAAATATGATCCAAGAGCTGGAGCACCTCTCCTATGGAAACAGGTTGAGAGAGTTAGGCTTGTTCTGCCTCTCTCCAGAGAGACCCTATAGCAGCCTTCCAGTATATAAAGGGGGCCTACAGGAAATCTGGAGAGGGACTTTTTACAGGGGCAGGTAGTGACAGGACAAGTAGGAATGACTTTAAACTGAAAGAGGGTAGATTTAGATTAGTTATTATGAAGAAATTATTTATTATGAGAGTGGTGAGATGGAACAGGTTGCCCAGGCCAGGCCAGGTTGGATAAGGCTTTGAGCAACCTGGTCTACTTGAAGGTGTCCACCTTCCTGTGACCTTCCCATGGCAGAGGGTTGGAGCCATATGATCTTCAAAGTCCCTTCCATCCTAAATCATTCTATGATTCTGTGACAGCCAAATAAGCAAAAACTTATGTAGAATCCATGTTACACCTCTTAAAACCACCTTAAACCACCTTATCCATGTTACGCCTCTTAAATACCACCACCTTTCTGGTACCTTTTTAAAAACTAATACTAAAATCTAAGAGTTAAATTCCAGTCAATCATAATTTTTGTTACCTTTAAGTAATGCTCTCCCATACAAACTGAAGGTCATTATTTACTTTTGATTTCAGCATTTGAGAAAACTTAGACTTGCTGCCTGTTATTTTCCACTTGTGCATACAAAGGTACACACAAGGAAGGAATGAAACACCTAAATCTCCTTTTAAATAGATTCATGCCAGCAGATCCTAGCTTCTCTTGGGAACTCTCTAGAAGCAATTGAAATGTATGAGAGGGAAATACATAAACATAAAAGATTCAGCTGGGCAAAACTTATTAAAGGACTGGGATCCTAAGTTGACCACACATTATTAATCCATTAATATTACGTTTACAAAATGTATTATCAAATGATAATATATCAAATGGCCTGTAACCAGTGTTCAATGAAATTGAAATACTGCAAATAGTCTCCTACTCTTTGACAGATGTTGCAATGATGTTGTTGCATATTTCTGTCTTCCACACTCACATACTTGTCCTCTGGACGTTACTCGTATTAAGCTCATGTTCGTATCTGTTGTTTGCAACAAGTCTCTAAGGCAACCACAGGGTTGGGCAAATAGTTTCACTTTGTACAAGATAATAGGTAATTCAAAACATCTATTTTTTTAAGCAATCAAGTCATCTACACATCAACCATTGCAGCTTATAAGAGTCCAAGAAAAACAAACCAACGTGTCCAGCTAGACAATAACAACTTGATCCCAAAGCTCTGCAGCTTCCATTAATTCACAGGGTCAGGGCTGAACTTCAGGGGTGTGTAAAACTCAGCCATCTGCCAAACATCCACCCGTTGTAACCACAGGGTGAGGAAAAGACTGATTAACTGCAGGTTTTATTGCCAGAGAATACACATAGCACATAGTTTCACCTAAGGTGAGGTTCACTTCTGTCCAAAGTCTGGCACCTTTACACAGCAGGTACATCTCATGCAGGCTCCAAGAGGGTCTGAGCCAGAGCTTGAGCCAGTGGACAGACCACACATAAAAAACATGGTAGCAAACAACTCTCATCCCCACTGAGTGAAGCTCTGTTTTCCTCCCAGTACATAAAGCAAGGGCTTGATCCTAATAAGACCTGCACCTGTGATTCCTGAGCTTGACAGGATGAGTCTAATTCACCAACACATCAAACAAAACTGTCTGATGTCTTTTCAGGTGCACGGGAACAGAGTTAACAACACTGACAAAACTGATCTTTCTGAATGCCTGTTTGTCATGAGAAAAGCAGCTCTGCTCCAAAATTTACAGTTACTCTACAATTCCTAAGAGATCAGAGCAGAATTAAGCTAGGGCTCTCAGGACCTTGACAAATCAACTCTTGCAGGGTTCCTGCATTTAAGACGCTGGAGACAAAGGGAGTAGAAACAAGCCACGTTGATCTGAGTCAGACTCTGCTGGTTGAAAGGAGGAGTGTGCTCTCATGGCTGAGCTGTGGCCAGCACGCATCAACTCATACAGTACCAACAGTACCACAGAGCCCAGAGTATCTAACAGGTGATACCAGTGCCATGGCAGGACTGCCAGCCAGCCACAGGGTCTCCAAAGTCATAGCAAAGCTGTCTACTTACCCACTGCATTGCTCCCTAAGCTGCAATGAACACATGGCTTTATGGTATGGCTTGTGCACTGCTCAGCCATAATGCCGCCAGCAATATTGCTGCTCTGAGCTCCTGTGTAGAAGATTACTTGAAGAAAAAGGATAGTGTATTAAAGAAAAGGTTTCCATTGATTGACATGTTTTGCTTGGGAAAAGGGGGTGTTTGTTCTGCCTCACACGCTGTAAGCCTCCGTACTCACCCGAAGTGCTGCTGGCAGGTTTTCACTTGCAATATACACTTGCCTCAGTGGCTGAAGTACAATCACACACCACGTTGCTACTCTGGAACTGAACAGCTTAAAGCAGTGCTTCTTCAAAGCTTTGCACATGCTTGTGGACAGCTTAAGACTCGATCCTGCAAGCACCTCTCTCACCAAACAAGACCCCCATTGAAATTGGCTTACATCCTAGGTTAAGAAGAATTGGGCCCTCAATATTTTCTTCAATTTCATCATTTTCCTGCCTTCTGTGTATTCAGGTGTTACTAATTTCTAACTCAGTTGGTGACTATGCTTAATGCTAAGACAGTGATCCCAGAAATATCTGAGAAATAGGATAACAGTAGGTTTGCAAGCCAGTTGCAACAATGTCTATGAATCCTACTGACCCCACAAAAGATACTACTGCCTCTGAACTCCAATACTCTGAAATCAAAATACGCATGATATCCAAAGTGTTTGCAGAATAAAGAAGGGTCACTTAGCTTACCAGTAATAGTACCAACTTACCAGTCAGCAAAGGTCTCACCTCTGATATTTGTCCCTCTCTTGGGGCAAACCCAGAACCTGTTGAAACTCTGGTCTATCCTGTGGCAAATACATGTCCCAACTGTGTCATCTCCTCCTCTCATGAGAGGCATCAAGGGTGCAACATCACTCTTCTAGAAGCTGTTTTATTTAACTTCACAGTACCTGAAAGAACAAGAGCAGAGGAAGGTGCTGGGTTCCCCTGCACAAACATCTCCAATGGTCACAATTCACAACAAGGCAACTTATTCCTCCTTCAGTAAGAATTCAGCACAGATCCCACTGCAAGACACAGGTCCCTCAGCACAAGGGGAACCTTGCACAGTTAAATGCAGATGGGAGAAGCAATATTATAGACGTGTTATCTGATCCAGCAGTGCAGCCTGCTTAACTCCATAGAGCTGCTCAATGTATCAGCCTATACATCTGATATCAGTTCTTCTCAGGACACCAAGAAGACCATCCAGATGTGATGGTGTGAGCTTCAAAGTCACCAAGAACATTAATTTTTTGAAATATCCAATGACAGGAGACACAGTATTTTCACAGATGTATTCAAGGGCATCAGCAGCAAACAAGCTTTCCACTTGGTACCCAATAACATCCTGGATGCCATTACGGTCACAAAAGCAACTCCATTTCAGACATCAGCACTGTTGAGCTGTGGTCACCAGAACTAGTGTACAAACTCCTGGTTAGCCTGGAAGGTGGTACATATGAACCAGGATGTAATGATTTTGTTGAGGGTCTCATCTTACATGAGTCTTTGGAATTTGATCACTACCAGATGGTTTTTGAGCCTTATAGCACAATTTTTGGGTGTAGTTTAGTAACTAACCAGATTGACTGCTTGGGGCAGATGTTCCCTTTCTGAATCAAGAGGGATGTCCTGTGACTCACACTGTGACAACCTTTGCACAATGATTAGAGGTTAAAGCACTAGTATATGCAAAATCTCATTCCCTGATCCCCTCTGGATGTTTGGGCTTGAAGTTTAGAAAGAAACAAAACAAAACAAAGCTTCATGGGAGTTTGAGGATGAAACAAACAGCAACAGACGAGAGACTCCCCAGCTTCCATCTTGTCAAGAGCGCTAGGATAAAAATAAAGGTCACAGATCCTGGACAGAAACACAAGGAGAGACATGTTCCAAAGGACATCAGTATTCAGAACACTACAACGCCATCCCCCTGAGGGCATGTGCACACCTACCGGGAGATCCACACCAACTTCTACTTGAATAACTGTTTTCCTTGAAAAGCCTCTTTCGTACATCCGAAGAATGGAATTATTGGCACGTCCTGTCAGAATGAAACAGAGGTACCATTGTCATGGAGCTGCTTTAAAAGAATTCCTAGACTGAAAGAAAAACAACTGGAGTCACACTTGGATCAAAAGCAACTGAAGCTCTTGGGCTTGCATCCATTCGCTAGAGGTGAATTGAAATAAACTCCCCATTCCACAGAGCTTTGGCAATCTCCTGGGAACTATACTCACCTCCACAGCTATAAATAAATAAATAAAAGCAGCAAGCCCAGACCTCCCACACCATCCATTAGAGTCCACACTTGGGTGGTCCCATTCGTAAACCAGCCTCTCTTTTATGACAGTGGAAAACACTAAATCATGCTTGTGAAAACTGAGCATAGTTCCTGAAAAGATAGGAAAAAGAAACAGAATATAAGCAATAGTTAAGACAAGTTAAGTACCCAAGGAGGGAGCTGAATGAAAGAAGCCATTTAAAATTAGACTTGTATTGGGCAGTCCATACCTCCAGTGCATATTGGTTCATTTTGGCACTTCCTATGCTCCCCTCACTTTCTGGAGCATCCAAGCCTACAGTGTTATTGTCCAGGACAGACTCCTGCCCCCCACTATAGAATCTCAATGATTACAGATTTGCCAAGTGTCAAACACTGAGTGTCCTCTGTAAAAGAGAGATAAAATGTCATGAGACCTCTTCTTTCTCCTGCTGACACACACATTCCAGAAAAATGGCTGTTGCTGAGGGGAAGTGCCAAAAGCTGCATGATCCCATTCTTCTGCCTTATCCTCATGCTGCAGGTAGTGCTTTTGCATTTCTCCCTCACTGTTACGTGAACAAGCACTTTTAATTCTCCCTAGAATAACCTACATATGCAATATGAAAGCACAAACCTGGTAAGGTCCTTCTTTTAGTTCTGATTACAAAGCTTAACTGGAGCACATTTAACTACAGAGCTAGAGGCTCACCTCTCACTACCAGAGCCTGTAGCTAAAAACTGTAACATCATGAAACAAAAACCAAACGTAATCCCTCTTGTGAGATTATTCAGATAAAATAGGAACAACAGATATAATGTTTAGAGCTTGACTTAAGGGGGATTTATAACAGCAGCCCTTATCTCTTACATGAAGTGATGTGGGCCTAAATACCATGAGACTGCCAATTGCACGTATTCACTTATACCACTGGTCTGACGGCAAATTGATCTATTGATCATTAAGATTGCTTTCAGTTGCTTAATCCTATCTACCAAAGAGTTAATACTGATGGATGTTACTTCCACCTCCCCTTCCACATGTGCACTTTCTTGCCTTCCATGCTCACACAGTCCTCTGAAGATCCTTGTGTTCAACAGATGCTAGACTATACAAAGACCTCATTTCAGATGAGGTCTCAGGTGCCTACAAGAAAGCCTCTCCTCCATCAAATTCCAGAGTGTATCTGGTCTTCCTTTGTAGCACAGATGACCTTCCTGCAGTCTGAACTTTCAACAGTCATATTTTAATTTCTCATTGCTTTTCTAACAATGCATCCATATTATGACATACACAGTATACTGTTATCAACCAAAATGAAGAGACACCTATAACCACAGTGTATACATTCTGTGTATGTAATACATACATATTTTAGTTTATATGTAAATAAACACGGAATATAAAGAATATCTTATTCTCTATTCTATTAATTATCTTATATTGCAAAATAAAGCTGAAGAGACCCATAGGCAGCTTTATTTGTTAGCACTTTTGAGGATGTATGGCTGTTTCAGAAATCTCAGTAATATAAAGCACATATAATATTTGATTTAAATAATGCATAATGTCATACCATTGAAGACTGATGAAACCTATTTACCTGCAAACACTCATGTCAGTTTATTCTGTGACCTCAAAGACATTGAAGTGTCATCTAACTACAGCCAGTCTCATACTTTATCTGTTGCATGTAACAGCCTGTATATAGGTCTTTGTATTTTGTCTACAGTAAAATGACCGGTCATACAGCTTAAGTTTTGTCATAAGGTCAAGTGCCCAAAATAGAAATTAACCATATGAATTGTATGTAAGCCTAATTATTGTGACTACATGGTCAAAGCCCACTTACCCTTACTGCAATCATTTCTTCAGGCTAAAACATGGAGAGAAGCAGCTGAAAGGGGACAATAATTTTTGTTGAATCCTCAGTCTTTTAAACACATGCACTGGACAAGAAACCAAAATTGAAGGACAGAGTATAGGGAAGTAAATGGCAGGGCAAGTTAATGGTTTGATGATATTTCATAAGGAATTTCTGTTAAGGATTTGCAGTCTAACAGGCATTCTGTACCAATCCACTGGTCAGATAGCTATGCCATGGATACAACTACACCATCTGACATGCAGACAAGGTAAGTACAAAAACATGCTACTAATTAGGTTCAGCTAAGCACCAAGCTCCTGGTTTCAGTGAAGACTAAAGCTGTGTTTTGGAAACCAGTGAATATTGGAAGAGGGGGAAGTTAACCTGACAAAACTTAGGATCCCACACCAGTGAAGAAACCAAAGTCCTGGTAATAGCTGAGACCTCAGAAGCGGTTCTTGGCACCACTGACCTGTCAGAACAAGAATCATAAGGATGTAGAGCAGCTAGGCTGATTTTGGTATTCAAACTAATTCACATTAAGATGGAGAATGAAATGGGCATCCTGATCCGCAGCCTGGGTGCTAAGCACTCTATCGCCTTTTAAGAACCTAGACACAAGGAAAAGTTTTGTGCTGTCTTGCATATATGTTTTCAGTGCAACCAAGAAGACAGGTATGGTTCAGACAGAGAAACAGACATTTATCACAGAACTAACAGTATGATTGTGTTGTTTCTGTACTAGCTCTTTTGTTAACCTGGTTTCAAACCTTATTTGACTTTGTAGTTTGTTCTTACACTACAAGCAGATGCCATTTCCAATGGCTCTGTTTTTAGTCCTCTATTATAACCAGCAGCAGTCTGCTGATCATTACTAAATGTACCCATACTCATGCACTAGAGCCTGCTGTCTCTCATTCTCACACACACTTCAGACTAAGGCTAGTTAATCTATCACGATCTCAGGGGTGGAGAACAAAGCCTGCACTGAAGAAAGCTTACAGAATTTTTCCTTTCACATAATCATCTCCAAGGCAGCTGCCTGATAAAGCAGTATTAACACAGTGAACACTTTGTTAATTTAGAAATACTAGTACAGCTAACTGAAGTGTCAGTCCTAGACATGCTGTAGTCTCTGCTGCTAAAACAGGACTGTTCAGTAACTTCTGTTTACTGAAAGACTCACTTAATGCATCCAGCCCCTGGATTTCTCATGGAACCTTGCTAATAATAGTGAACAGGTCCAGAAGATTGCAATCATTTGGGGTCATTTATCTAACAGTATTAAACAGAGCAGGAACGTAGCAAAAAGACGAATCAGACCAGAACCCAAAAGTTCATGCAAAGGTAACCAAGAGTCCTCTGACTAGTACAGCAAATGAGAGGTGGATTGAGGCAGTAATAGGAAAATAGGTTGCCCTTCTCCCCATCTCAGTGATGATAGAGAGACTTACCTAACAACGTAAGAACAAAGGTATACTTAACCTAATCACTTTTCAGTCTGGCTTGATGGCCTCTCTCACATACATCTAATTGAAGAAAGGCCTTGGTGCCACTGCAGGAAAGTAACTACAAGCAATTCACATCTCACACCAGTGTAAGATTTGGGGCAAATTCACTCTTCCAGGTCCAGATGTGCTAGTAAAAGTGGTCCATCTTTAGGGACTACCATTCCAGCAACTGACTGCAAAGCATCCACATCATTACAGGCTAATTCTCTTCAGGTAGAATTAGGTTAAACTAAGCAGTGCAGATAGCTGAGCTCATGTAACAAAGACACATTTTGTTATTGAAAGACAGTATAGGTTTATCTAATCACTCCTTGATAAAACTGATCTGAAACAGTAAACACAAACTACACTCTTCTTTGTGGGACACTGAGGCTAGCTGTGGAACCTGTGTATGCAAATCAATACAGATACAAATTACAGATGTAGACTGAACGTACCAAAGATGTGGGTCTTGATCTGGTTTTGGTGTGGACTTCTGAAGTCAACTGGGCATCAGTAGAGAAGTTTCTCACACAAGAAAGCCTCCACATCACATTTGTGTTGCATTTTAGCACTTGCAAGTCTGGCTTGGTTTTGGTAGCAATTTTAAGAAGCAGCAGGGAGCTCTTAGGATTTTTACAGTATAAAACTCGCGCTGGAATGGAACAACAGCAGCAATATAATTTTATGTGCTTGAAAACACATTTTTATATCCACTGTTAATCAGGAGAATTAAAATTTCAAGTAGTTATGGATATAAACTAGGTTGTAAGAAGCATATTCCTTCACTCCATCCTCCCCCTCACTTTTATTTTGTGATGCTGATTTTGGGTCCAAATCTTCATGGTTTTGCTCAGTCATGATTTGGACAGAAGTCCCATCAATCTCCCCATTTGTCCTGAAAAGCTTTCTGATAGGGATGTTGCTTTAGCACTGGAAATGTAATGCAGGTCAGTTTGGAAATACACTGGCAATATTTTATGCTTTTTATGTGTGAACCATTTGCTCCTTTCCTGTGGGTGCCCCTTTTCTCTGAAAAAGCAGTACAGCCTCTTTTGTGGTAAGATAGCAAAAAAAACCCCAAAAACCCAAAATAACCCAAAAACCTCCAAACTCATCAACCACCAAAAAACCCCACAAATAAAACAAACTGATGCCAACAGAGCTTCCAAGAGGGAAAGAGGAAAAAAGTGTACACAAGAACAGAAGGACATACTGCCTTTTGGAATTCTACTTTCAAAATATACAATCACTCAAAAGACACATCATCTGTACAACTGACAGCTAAGAGTTTATCCCTTATTATAAAAGAAGCTGATGAAGTGCAGATGGCAGGCTGTGTATTGAGTTGGCTGCTCCATAAACTGTAATTATAGTGGATGCAAAATGGATCACCTCATCCATCTGGAATAAAAATGGGATTATCACTTAGCGATTTTGTTCTATATAGAACTGCAAAATAGCTTGCCCATCCCTACTCTTTGCCATGGCAGAGGTTTGACAATGAAATAAAAGAGAATGCAGAGCCCAGATTATCTTTTATTCACAGAAACGATAAATTAACCACTGGAAAGATAAAACCTGCCCAAGGAATCATTTCTCCTCACTGACCTCATGCTTAGGCACTGCTTGGAATGAAATCAGCTTTGGAAAAAGTCATCTATAATTGAAAACAAATGGTGACAATGCACAAAAGAGATACACCAATAACTGACTTGTAACTCCAAGACTGCTTCCTAAGCTCCTTGAAAGCCTGAACCTTTCCTAAATAGGCAGTATCTAGTGACATACTCACCACCACTTGCCAGATTACTGTCATGTGTACATCACACATCAACCCATGGATTTGTTTGTTAAAAGTCTAACATGAATACTGCACTCTTTTTAGCTGTGCAAACTCCAGCAACATAGGTCTCAACCTAAAGTCATACAGTACATCATACAGCACACATGAAATGATCTTAGGCTTTGTGATACACATGCAAGTAATGACTCAGTTACTCAGCATTTACTTGTATACTTACATTCAGGAAGCAGCTATGGGATAAACAATAAATAGCTACCAATTTATAAAACTATTGTTATAAAACTTAAAAGATTATTTGGTGATGCCACTACTGTTGACAGCAAGGAGTAGAGGGTAAATGCACCATATGCATTTGGCAACAATGCTAATTAAACCTTCTGCAGAAATAAACATCTTACGGATTTTAACCAAAAGACAATCTGATTTCTTCAGTAACCTCTAATGAGCACCTTGATAACACGAATAAGAACTCAAACCCACCTAGGTCATTGGAAAACAGCTTATCTTGCACAAACATACATGGCAAAGGAAAGAAAAATTACCTTTAAATCACCAGAAAAAATACCCCAAAGCATTTCAGTTTTCAACTGTGACTCATTTAGCACTATCCCATTAATAACTGTAGTTTCATTCAGTTAATCATCTGTTGCGTTTCACATCCAGGCAGAACAAGTACAGATATTCTATATTTCTGCTTGTTGGATCTTGCATCCATTCCGGATGACTATGGAGTTGAGCAGCAACACTGAATTTGGCTCAACAAATTCTTGACATAACTGAAACATTTGCCAAAAACACACTCATGTTTACTCACTGTCAAAGAAAGAACTGGATCTGGAGAAACAAAGAAGAGGGCCAGTCTAAGAAACAGCCATCTTGCCACCTTCTTCTTGAAAGTATTTGCTGTAGCAATAATGTGATTTATATTGAAGTCAAGGGACCACCTTTGCATCAGACTTATCTGTCATTAACCTACTGCCAGGATTTTAGCCTTCATTGTGATTAGAAACTGGGAAGTATGATCCAAGTGTACACAATGTACTGATCTCTACTCGAGACTGCAAAGAGCCTCAGAGTACAACCATGAGTAGAGAAACTTCACAATGACATTATCAGAAGCCCTAGAAAGCTACAGAGAGAGTGATGAGAAGCTGGTCACTTTCCAGACAAGTGCTGAGTGAAGGGAAGAGGGCTGTAATCAAATGATTTGGTACAGTTCCTGGGCACAGCCCATCCACTGTGCTCTTCCACATGTGGCCATGGCATGATCATTTCTGAAATCATAGAATAGTTAGGGTTGGAAAGGACCTTAAGATCATCTAGTTCCAACCCCCCCTGCCATGGGTAGGGACACCCCAAACTAAACCATATCACCCAAGGCTTCATCCAACCTGGTCTTTAACACCACCAGGGATGGAGCATTCACTACCTCCCTGGGCAACCCATTCCAAAACTTCAGGCTTCAAGCATGATACAGGCAGACACTGTATGTCAACAGCTCTGTGTTTACTGCACTATCTTGCACCACTCCTGGATTGATGCAGAGTAATCACTTTTCTTCCTGGGAACAGAGCTATGTTGCATGATCTTTTACTTAATAGAGGATGAAGGTTAGGTAGGTCATTACTGCAGAACAGTAGATGCACAGCAAAGTTTGGGGGCATCAAAAGCTATTACAAACCTCACACCACTGAAGAAATACAGTAGAAGAAAGCCAACCAGCCAACCACTTTGTGGAAAAACAGGTTTTCTTCAGAGAAGTTCTATAAATACCAACACATGGTACATCTTGCTGCCACCACTTCAGTGCCGCTATTGCATGATTCTCAGGGCAACTGCAGCTCTGAGTTTAGGAACTTGTTTTTAATCCTGCCTTATGTGTGACTTACTTAGACACCATAAACATATTGGCATCCTGTCATGCCCCTTTGAGAAAGTAATCAGGTGGTCAAAAGTGCAGTCTTGGGTCCTGGCAGTGAAAAGGTATTTAAAGGGTAAAGTGATAAAGTGCCATAGTTACCCATCCATATTTTCCAAAATAAATGTTTTGTACTTGAATAATAAAATATTTCTTTAAATTATTTTCATTTTTATTAGCCAGTTTTATTAAAAGAGAAGGCAGTTTGTATTCTGCTCTGCAATATCTTAAGAGATATAGTCCAAACAGTAAAACACGAAAGCTGTTATTAATAATACACAATTCCATCCTATAGCAACAAAGGCAATAAATTGTACATGAGGAGTCTGGTTTAGGAAAGGAACTAAGCACCTTAAGTAGTATCACTATAAAGTGAAACATTGATGCATATCATAGCATGGTAGATTGCTGCCACCTTTTGGTTACAGATTGCTACAGAATCAAATTACCTAACACAAGCAATGGAAACTCCTACTGTAACACATGGGATCCTAACATTTAAGAACAGTGGGGAGGGACAGGAGCATCATTTATACTTTCCACAAACTTCAGTGTGTGGCTGCATGTCTTGACATCTACTTACCATCTTCCAGCTTAAATATCTTCTTCTATTGCTGAAATTAGCTCCCATTGGAATGCATGTAATGGTTACTAAATTATGAAACACTTTGAAATTAAAACTCACAAATATATTGGCTAAGAAAAAAAATTACTCCAAGGAGATAAATACATCAGAAACTACAACGTGCAGTTTGTACAGCTTGTAGTAGATTACCCAGATGAGACTTTAGTCAGGATAAAGCTTTCATCTTCCATTTTTCCCCCATAATAATTCACTCTGAGCATCAATAAATGCTGTTCATTTTCCTTCACCCCAAACCCTGCTCTCTGAAACTTTTACAGCACAGATTCAACTTTTATTCTCCTCAGTTTATTTTAAAAGTTATTACTAATGAGTCAATGAGAAGTAAAACATGCAAAAGAATTACGGCTACCATAGATTCTACCTATGCATAGATTCTACCTATGCCTTTCTACCTGTGCTACAACTTGGGAGTATGTACATAATACACGAAGCAAACAAATCCAGTTAGTTTTACCCATGAAGAAGGTATTTCCAGACCTGACGGTAACATAAATCCTCAGCCTTCCAATCTACGACAAACTCTCATCACCTGTAGAGGTAACAGCCACAATGAAACTAAGAGATGAGCACAAGACTATTAAAAAGATCTTCATATCTATTATCCTCCTTTCTGAAGGCTATACAACAGAATCAAGTGTCATTCGAATGAGGCAGCACATGTGTCTGGTCAGTGAGGACATGCACAGCACAATGAAAAGGCATCAATACTACATGATGGCTTTGAGTATGAAGCGCAGCAAACTTAGTAATTACACATGAACTTGCTCATTGTCAGCAGAACATCTCTTGACATCCTTTTATGTTTCCCCACCTCCCCACTTGCTTAAGAAGAAAGAATCCAGCTGCAGGCAACTGCTAATTAAATACTTTGGCTTTCATCTCCAGTTGCTGTATGCACACATCTGCTGTGCAATAAACACTGCTTTAAGTGCAATTGACATATTTTCCATGCTCTAGGAGAGAATATTTATGACATGAAGAAAGAAAAAGGAAGCAGGGTCCAAACCCCTGCCTCACATTCACTAGAAAGTAAAAGCTGCAAAGCATTTAAAACAGTTTAAAACGCCTTTACTGCTTAAGGGCAGTCTTTAATCTCACATTCCAATGCTTTGCTCCAAAACCAACATATTTACTAGTTTTTTGGCCTTGAAATTATGTAAATCCAAACATATATTTCAGCACCTAAACATGTTTAAGTGGCTCATGTTGAGCATTTTGGCTTAAATGAATCATAAGCAACATCATGCTCCTCTCCCCCTGATTTCACAATCTGGATTTCAGGCAATGGATTTAAACAGAGGTAGACAAATCACATATCTGTAATCAAGTCCTTCTGAAGTCAACGAAGCATCCAGATGCTTCATCAGACTCTATACGCCTGTACAAATCTCACTGAGCGATGTGAGCTTAGACATAACATGAATGGTACACACCAGAAAAACATGATTGATCAATGGCATTCAAACAAAGAAGATCTCTGAGTTTGGTCAGTCCATAAAATTATAGGTAGGAAAACACCTTAAAGATAATGAAGTCCAACTTCTATCCCAAGTCCACCATACCACTGAGGGCCTCATCTACACAGTTTTGGAACACTTCCAGGCATGGTGATTCCACCACTGCCCTGATCACCCTTTCAGGGAAGACATCTTTCCTAATAACTGATCTAAACCTGCCCTGGTGCAGCTTGAGGCCGTAACCTCATGTCCTGTCACCTGGGAAGAGAAACGGATCCCCACCTCACTACAAGCTCCTTCCGGGTAGTTGTAGAGAGTGATAAAGTCCCCCCTGCGCTCTTATAGGACATTTAGTCCTATGTCCTTATGTCATGCTTTAACCCCAGCTGGTAATGCAGTATCATACAGCCACATACTCACTCCCCACTTCCCCCTCCCCAGGGCAGGATGGGGAGGAGAATCAAAAGAATGTAAAACCTGCATGTTAAGATAAGAACCATTGAATAACTAAAGTATAATATAAAACTACTAATAATAATGATAAGGGAAATAAAAAGGGGAAGAAATATAAAAGGGGAAAGGAAAACAAAAAACCAAGCAATAAACACACGAGTGCTGCACAATACAATTGCTCACCACCTGCTGAAAAAATACCCAGCCTGACCAAGCAGCGATCCGGGCCTTCCAGTTAACTCCCCCAGTTTATATACTGGGCACGATGTGCTTTGGTACGGAATACGTCTTTGGCTAGTTTGGGTCAGGTGCCCCATCTCTGCTAGCTCCTGGCTTCCTGTGCCAATAAGCTTCTCACTGACAAAGCATGAGAGACTGAGAAGCCCTTAATCAGGGTAAACACTCTTAGCAACAACTAAAGCAGTGGTTATCAGCATTGCTCTCAGACTAAAACCAAAATGCAGCACTGTACCAGCTACTAGGAAGAATATATAACTCTATCCCAGCTGAAACCAGGTGCCCTCGTACCCCTTTCAGCTGGGATGGAGGTAATTTTCTTCCTAGTACCTGGTACACTGCTTGTGTTTTAGATTTAGGATTAGAATGACATTCACAAGAGAGATGCTTTTATTGTTGCTGAGCAGTGCTTACCCTAAGTCAATTGATTCTCAGCTTCTCATGCTGTCCTGCCAATGATGAAGCTAGAGGGGCACAAGAAGGATGGGACACAGCCAGGACAGCTGATCAGAGGTGGCCAAAGAGGTGGCAGCTCACTGCTCAGGGACTGGCTGGACATTGGTCACTGGGTAGTGAGCAACTGCACTGTGCATCACTTGTTTTGTATCTTCTTTTATCGTTATTTTCCTTTTCTGTCCTATTAAACTGTCTTTATTTTAACCAAGTTTTACCTTTCCTATCACTAATTCTCTACTCATCCCATAACAGTGAACTGAGAAAATGACCATGCAGTCTTCAGTTGCCTGCTGGGTTAAACCACAACATATTATTACAGAATAAGTTTTTGCTGTGAAGTTGTTGTGCATTACTAATATTCAAGTATGACATAAGTCCCTTTGGAACTTCTGGTGAAACATTTCGCTGGATATTGTTGAAAGCAGCTGTTCTCACAAACAAGTACTACAGAAGAAGAAACACTTTCAGATATTCACCTATGCACCTAATAAACATTATCCTTAAATACAGTGCAATTATACACTCTAAAGAAAAAAAAACATAAATCCCAAACTCCCCATGCCATCCCAGAGTAGAGGGGCAGGATCATCTCCTTCTACCTGCAAGTCATGGTCCTTTCGATGAAGCCCAGGATATGTCTGGCTATCTCAAATCAGAGGCAGTTCTTCATAGTAAGAATGAAGGGATCTTATATCTTTCACTGAGACTACAAATAGAGTGAAGGCATTAAGACAAAAGGATATTAAAATCTGACAAAACTTTTCAACAGCATCCAGCAGACAGCACACAAGTTTTCTGTATGCAAGCCAACCCAAGGGGGTATGCTGATCAGACATTCTCTCTCCTCTGGGATGAAGTAAACAGATTTATCATATTACTTACTATTTGTCAGTCTACTGCCAAGGAGGATTTATAAGACTGAAAAGAACCATTTTTTAGAGTTAGTAAAAACAAATAATGCAGCACAAATCACAGCACAATAATCTTCATAAACAATTGCAGGAGCTGAATTTACCCATAACCAGCTGTCAACCAGCTGGTCAACAGCCCACCTCTAGTATGCAATCAACACAATTTTATTCTCTCTACACTTATAATTACATTTCTTTATTCTGTTGTTAAGCTACATTTTGACATCAAAGACATCTTGACTTTTAATTCTTCTTCAGGAAAGAATTAGAGATGGAAGTGCAAATATGTGTGTGGGAGAGAAAGAGAAATAAATATAGTAAACTTGATGTACAGCTGACAGCACTTGACTGGAACAACAGGCTAGAGCAGAACATTGCTTTTCTTTTTGCCTTAACAGAAAACAGGGAAAGCACAGCACTACTAACTCTCAGTCTCCATCCCTTACCAAACCCACAAGTAACATCTCTTTCTTCCCCTTTTGTTCCAAGTCTGCATGAAAGAAAACATCCACGACTAGTCTGAGTTACTCCATTAGCTCTAACATGACAGCTCAGCACAGTGAGTCTTGTGGATATCAACAGGTAATTCCCAATACTGTTACTGCCCCTGAAAATGATGCTATATACCAGATTTAAATCATTTAAGAAATTACAGATCAAAATAAGATGAAATTGCAAGCTGAGATTTCAAAACTAAGGGCACACAAGAATTATAGGTACATGTGGAACCTTACTGTAGTCCATCTCTATATTGTAACTACTGTGTGCTGTGAATGGATTAATATGGGAAGTACTGGATGGAAAACACACAAGTTGGTTAAATTTGAAGGATTACAAAGCGCTAAGCAGCAGATAACAGTATTCCAACTGTATGTTTCATTAAAATGAAAAATACAAAGCAATGATTACAGGATAAAGTTGCATCAAATCCCAAACATACATGCAGATTACTGTACAGAGTACTGTATACTCTAGTACGAGAATTAAGACACATGGACATGTACAGTCTGGAGAGCATTTCTCACTGTTAGAACAGCTGCTGTAATAAACACAGCAGAAAAACAAATTCTCAATATTGCCATTTCCAGTCAAAACCCAAAACCAGAGGCTGCAGCACTGGTCTATGCCCATCACCGGTTTCTTACCTAGAAAGAGTAAAATCACAGCTCCTGTCTCCTGGCAGCAGCATTCCACTTTAAACACAAAACATTAATCGCTGACGTTTTTCATCCCTCCAGCAGATGAGATTTGACAGCATACCTAAATCTACTTGTTGTTTCTAGCTTGTCAGCTATGTTCACGGAAACAGAATAGATGGCTGAAAAAACAATCTTAATATTCTAGAAGTATGAGGTTTATTTTTGGTCAGATTTCAGTTCATTCTACATTAGAAATAATACTGTGAAAGAGATTACAGTAGTGAAGCCCTTCAGCAATGTAATAATTCTTCTCTTATGCTGACAGATTCACCTCTAGTATTTACACCTTAGTCTTCTCATTTCAAGTGCACAGAATTTTACAAAATAAGGCCCTATTCCAAAGGAACTAACAAATGGACATTATTGATTTTAAAATGTTTTCCATGATACTGATGAAAACAGTAGTGCAGGTGGGGCTTTTTTCCCCAAAATAATGTAATTTAGAAATTGTTACTAGAAGTTGAAGTGACATCATTTACCATAGAGCATTCTTTGCTTGGAATAAGTGAACACCAGGATAAAACACCTAAAGGCCCTTTTACTTGCTAAGAAAATCCATATGATGTTAAGACCATCTTCTGCCACTGGAATGTTTTGTTTAGGATATCTTGGTTTAGGGATCAAACTATTTTATATTCACAGCTGTGTGCATATAGGAGCCATTCATAGAATGTCTCTAACAATTTATGGAAAATGACTGAAAGAAGCCATAGATTCTGCTGCTTTTTTGAAAGCCAACTATCCTGATGAGATTTCTTTTTTCTGTTGTACTTGTCATACATTAATGTGACAAGGAAAAGTTCATACACAAGTTTAAATATCAAGGGAAGAATGCATTAAGTGAAAATATACCATCAATTTCAGACTGAAGTATTAAATGAGACTGGTTTGCTATGATAATCAATTCACACACTGCCCTGAAAAGCTGAAAGGAACAGAAATCAACTGCTTTAATGCCTATAATTTAAAATTATGCAGATTTAAATATAATTAACTTATCTGTTCCCAAATGAAGCTAGTCCAGATTTAATACATAATTTAAATTGAAAACTACCAATATATTGGTATAATTAATACCAAATTATATAAATACAGAGTTATATTAATACTGAATATAATTACTAGAAGTCAAGAAAAATATAGTGTTGAATGTTAAGCAATTTGGCTAAAATCTGAAAAATCACAGTAATTTCAGAGAAACTTCTATTCAATACAAGAACTGATATGTTTCTGCTCCTAAAGTGTTTAGTAGATAGAAAGAGATTAATATCAAACAATCAGCAATATGCTATGCCCAAATGCTAGGATATAAAGCCCCAAATCCAGCAAGAGCTGATCAGTTTTCAGTTCCAACAGCTCCAACTCTAGCCATGACCTATGACCATAGATTACCAACATGATCTAAACATAGCTGATGTCTCCGTGGGCTGGAAGAGAAAACCTACTTACTTCTGAGTGACAGAAACATAGAACTATTCATGTTGGAAGTGAGCATCTGAGCATCCAAGTGAGCATCTGGTCCAACCTTCTGCTCAGTGCAACACTAACAACACTGAATCTAGACGACACTGTTCAGGGCTTTGTCTGGATCTTGAATACTGTCAAGGACAGATCTGTGGCATCTCTGTGAGGAACCTGTTCCAACTCTTGACTATCCTCACAATGACAAAAATATGACATTTCAACTTACGACCACCGACTCTTATCATTCTGTTGTGCAATTTTAAACATGCCTGGCTCCACCTTCTTGTAACTTCTCAGGTAGTGGAAGGTTGCTGTTATGTTCCTATAAACCATTTTCTTTTCAGGCTGAACTTGTACAGCTCCCTTGGCCTCTCCTTATAGAGTACACACTCCAGCGTATTTTGCCATGATTTAGCTGTAAAATTAAGTAATTTTCTTTTGCCTGCCTTCTGCAATGTGTTAAAGATAATACAGAACCTCTAAGAAAAAACACAAATTTAGGATATTTACACAGTTTCTTGTTAAAATGGTCTGGAAAAAGACTGCAGTGAAGGGTAAAATAACTACAGGCTTGTCTTGATGACATTTCTCTACAGGGAAAATAAACACTCTGTAGGAATTTGGGCAGTCTAATTAAAACAAATGTTCTTAGGACAGGAAGAAACCTCTATATGTTACCTCCTGAAAGAAAATACATGGAGCTACTCAACAGGGAAGGGGCCAATTATTTCATCAAGACTTTTCAAGAATAACTGTAAGAGCAGTTAGATTTTTGCTGTGTCAGTTCCGTGTATCTTGTAATCCAATAAAACTGAAATTCATTCAGGGACACGCACAAAAACTGAAGGTAAAAACCAACCAAAAGTCCACTTACCTTTTGACTCCTATGGACAGTTTAATTAATTCCAATGTATTCATTTGTTCACAGATATTTTACATTTAAACTGACTTTTTTCCTTCCAAGGCAGAAGCTGTACCATGAGAGTATCAGGTAATACTTTTCTCAAACACAAAGAAAGAACGTCATGGTTTACATGAACAAAATATGACTTGAAACCATGAATCCCCCATTTTGTAAAGTAAGTGTTTGATCCCATTTTGTAAGGTAAGTGTTACCACTTACAGAGGAAATAGAGATAGCAACGTTTTAAATTTATCTTTAAAAACTTCAGTGAAATCTTACAATGTTGAAGCTAAAGAGGTTTGTTTGCTTTGTTTTATTAGAAAAAATACTCAGGCAAGGTCTACAATCATCTGTCAATTATAAATGACTTACAAGAAACTCATGAAGCAATAAAATTAAAAAAATACAAATACAAACTATATCTGAAACACTTCTATTTGGCAATTTTAGAACGAATTCCAAAGAAGAAACAAAGATTAAGGATTAAAGGTACAGAAAAAGCAGGAGGTGAAGTGCTCAAGCAAAATAAAAAAAAAACAAAAAACCAAAACACTGCATTTTTTTCCAAAAATAAAGTCACATCACTACAGATTTTATGAATAATACCCTTATTAAACAACCATTCCAGAACATCTTATATTAGTGGTGCTTTTAATCTGCACTTCATTTTGCTTGATAAGATTTTGTTTGTATATAAGTAACATTTTTAACCCACTGGAGCTAAGCAAGACTCTCGTGTCAGTACCAATGCAGAATGCATCTGTATTATATTAAGATATGCTCACTCCTGCAACCAAAGGGTTACTTTAAGCTTTATTCTATTTAATAAAAATTTAGTGTAAAAACTGCTGGTTATTAGTTTCACTGTAGTAAATTCCTCCCCAATAAGGAGGACTAACTCTGCAGTTTGACTGCATATATCCATACAAATTTTACATATTAGTTCCTTCCAACAGTAAGGAAAAAACTAATTTAATGTTCACTATTAGAAAGGAGCGCCATGAATTAATTATGGGTACTATTCATCCCTCTAAGATTTCTGGGAAGGATGTTCAATGTATTTTGTTCTTACAACAGATATTAACAGTAGTATATAGTCCCTTAGGTATGTAAAAGAAGGTTTTTTTATTGTTAAGGAAGGTGCTTTTTTTAAACAATTCTTCTGGCAGCACTAGTGAATTACAATATCCTTCAATATTATTTCTACCATAATATATACATTTTAACTTTCATGCCTCTAGAAAAACATCTACAGTACATTTCATAATATAAAAATATATTACAAATCTGCTGAAATATTTACAAGCATGTCCTATTATCTATATGCAACATTTTTGTCTCCATACAAAGACTAACAGGTTAGACGCATCTCTATTTGTCAGTTAAAAAAAATCCATGGCTTCTTGCTTATTAAGCAAGAAAATGATTTTACTTTCCTTTTCAAAGCCAACTTTGGTGCATAAAGGATTGAATTTCTAGATTTTTTAAAAAATACCATTTTCTTTACATCTAGAAAACATTAGGCCAAATAAAAAAAGTATACTTTACAAGTGAATGGGGATCCTAGAGGGTCAAAAAGGTAAAATAAAACACCAATAACACTAACTGCTTACGCAGAGGTTTTTCAAAACCCCACCATTGATACTGATCACATAAAAGCAGATCTCATTAACATACTATACTACTCTTGAAGAGGGGGTCAGACATACTGCAACACTCTTAACATCTTTAAACCGTACTATGTATTCATAGTTGATTGGAAAAGACAAGCATTCCATCAACATTCATTTAAACATTATAATCCAACATATTTTAGGGATCTGCAAAAGGACACAAGATTACAAATGACGAATGATTACTATCCACCATACTCAAAAGGGCAACAGGATAATCCCTTGGTAGCTGTACTACTGTCTGGCACGTGTTGTATTTAGTTAACATTGACAAGAAGCCTAATAGCTTGTTAACAGTTCTGGGAATTGTGAGTTAATGGTGATGGTTACTTTTTCTTTTCATCAAATATAAACTACTGTATTCACTAAAGAAAAAAGCAGCTTAAAGAAGCAAGCATGCAAAGCCTTTTAGTTGTTCCACTAAGTTGCCAGAAGAGTGTTTGCTCAGTCTCCCACTGTACCATTCCATGAAAATGTGGATATACAGTAATATATTAATATATTCCACGGAAGCATCAACTTCATTCACAGAATGTTTACACTAAGCATAAATATTTATCTAAGACAAAAAAAAAAGTAAAAAAAAAAAAAAAGGATGGGATTTGACTAATGTGCAACTTTATTTCTAAATCCATTGTCAGTGACTAAGACTGCAGGTGTCCCCACTTGCTTGGTTTTTACCTCTTCAACCTCTTCTGGGGCATTGTTCTGTAAAAGAAGACAGTAGAGTTTTACATAAAACCCCTGAGAAGTAAATTTGAGTCAGCTAGAGTATACTATGAAAACATGACTATGTAAAATATACTTTCATTTAATTTGATTAAAACTGAAAAACATTTTAGATGATCCTGTATTAGCGTACATTTCACATTATTACTTCAAACTTTCTACTGGAATCATCATTTACGCACAAAATTAATACCTGTCACTGAATTTCTTTCATCATTTTTTTCCCTGGTAAAGTTTTAGTCTTTAACTTTCATTTCTCTGATGTCCCACAATTGGTCCCAACGCCTTTTTTAATTACACTCCAATCCATACTGCTAGCAATCTAGTACAACATTATGTATAAGGGACCTTACTTTTATTTGGGAGATGCAGAAAGAGGGGCTCATTTTTCCCAAGGACTTAATCTCAAAGTTCATTACACTTTTATTTTAAAAGGTTACTTTTAAATTTTCAAATCAAACTGATCTATCAAGGTAAGCAATATAAACATGACTTTAACACCTAAACTGGATTATAAAACAGTCACTGTATTAAGCAGTTTTAAAACACAAAATCCAATTTCCTCGTAACATTATGATTTACAGTTAACATCATTAATTCACATACTAAAGTAAGTATTTTAAATACTTACACTTACAAAGAAAGCAGAAATAGTATGATTATTTGATATTGTAAACCAGGAATTCATTAATTTGATTAGTGAAATACATTAAAGGTGAACTGAAATGCTTATCACGTATCAAAACGTCAGATTAGTGCTCTACTTACTCCTTTAGACACTAGGTTACTGCATGTTAAGGAAGAAATACAGGAGCACTGAGCTTCTGTTATGATAGAAAAAAAGACTTTTGTCCTAAATTCATTTCATGAATTTTTAGCATAAGCCTATAAATACATATTTCTGGGCTTTACAAAACTTAAAAGAGTGAATTAAGCATTTCAATTACCTTTAAAAACTGTACACACACAGAAGTGTGGGTACTGAAAATTATGTGAGCATACTAATAAAGGGGGAAGGGGGAGGAATCAGGAAATGATAAGAAACGAGATGGATCTTTAGGGCCAATCTGAAGCCTTAAAAACACAATGTGAATATAACTTAAAGGCAAGTAACACGTACTGTCCCCTTCTGTCACGCTCTGAAGAATCTTGTATTAAAAAAATAACAGTACTTGTATAAAGTACAGATTTCAAGGTAATACTGCATGTATTACAGCTGAATATAAAATATGGAAAGGTAAATTTGGACTTTAAAAAATTGGCATACAAACCAGTACGTGATCTTAACAGAAGTGATCTTTCAGGATTCCACTGTGTGTACCTCCTTTACTAGAATTTCTGTACACCAAGCACAAAAAAGTAAAATACACTTGGTAAATACACACATTCCCCGTTTCTCAGTAACTAGAGTTCAGTTCAAGTAGTTAAGAAATCTGAAACAACTTAAGACTTCAGAACTTAACCCCTGGACGCTGACAGGATTGAGGCTCCCTGGCCTGGTGTATAATGCATTAGCAATCCTGATTTTCCAACGTCAAAGAGTTAAGTGAGTCTTAAGCCTATATATAAGCTAAGAGAGTTTCAAAATTAAGACGTTACCTGTATATGTTTGGGTCCAGGAGCAAGGCAGTATCTTTTGGTAGTTTTGATAAATGAACTACTTTAGTTTTTAACTGATGTCGCTCACTTTCATTCACCCACACATCAGGAAGACTATGAAGAAATAAATAAAAGAAAAACATTCAAAAAAGATAAACTATTTTTCTTAACATAAAGCTATGTGGTAAACTGGCACATATGCAATTTTTAAAGCAATCTTTACATATCACTGTATGGAAAACATCTTCACTGGAGTGAGAAAAAGACAGCCAATCTTTACACCTTATACTTCAAATTTCTTCAAGTTCTCAGGAAGAAAAATGTACTGAAAAGAATTAAGATTATTCCAGAGGAATGCTAAGCCAAATGTATCGTGACAGCAGCCCTATATTCTCCATTTTAACTTAATGTGAAAATGGGTAGCAGGAATTAAAAACCCCAACAAAACAGATATTTGAAAATACTTTATTTTACTGGGCATAAAATTCTTTGATGCTGTCAAAAAAACAAAAAGCCAGAATACACTGCAAGCACTGAGCTTTGAGTTACACTAATGTGCTTGCTCCAAGTTCAAAGCTTTTAATGTCAAAACGTTCCAACTTCACTGAAGTTAACTGTTTGATTATCTTCTGAGGAAGTACAGGCAATCATCACAAAATAGTCTGGCTCTGGAACAGTTCTCATTGAGATATCAAATAAAACTTGGTCTTTACACAACAAAAGGAAATGCTGCTTCAGTACCGATTGCAAGGAAACTTGGGGAAGAGGGCTGCAGGTAACATCACTGATCCATGATTTGTACTTTAATTCTTTGAAATCAAACATGCCCACTTTAGAGTGGTTTAATACATTATTGCTTCTTTTACTGAAAGCACATTGGGATTTTAAGGACCTGTTGAAGTTTTCAGGTAACACATTAAGAAAAGCACTCAGCCTGCAGAGGTCGTCAGCATCTTACTGAAAAGCTGCTTTCCTGCCTCCTGTAAGTTAGCATTGATCAAAGCTGTGCAGAACAAACAAGTGATTCATTTTGCTTCCACTTTTTAAAATGAGTTTTGGTCTGGGAAGGAAGTTTAAGATCATGATTAAGAATCCTAACATCTTCTAACATTTTAAAACCAGTTTCAAATTAAGAAAGCCAGCATTTAAGACTATCTACATGAAAGTGTTTTCTCTGACCAAAGCTATATGCAATCTTTACGTACTTTTGCAAATTATTAAACTGAGTCTCTATTTTTCATCAGCAAGTGAGCTGTAAATCAAATTCCATTTTTTAGGTAAGTTAAATGAAAGAGGTATGTTTTATCCCAGTAGGAAAAGCAGTTTCTCCAATTACATTTTCCATATTTCAGATGAAGGTGGAAGGAAAAAAAAAGGGTGGGGGGAAGGAGGAACAACACACATACAAAACAGGACAGATGCAGTGCTCATGACAGCACCCAGAAGGCAATCCATGTATCTACTAAGGTTTAATACAGATCATGAAAGGTGAAAAAAAAATGAGATCTTTTTTTAAATAAATCCAAAATTGGTTTTTTTGACAAGCAACATTTAGAAGACATTTTCAGTAGAAACTATATGCTGAAGATGAAAAATGATACAAACCACAAAGAAGACTTTTTACATTGAAAGACTATTTGAAACATACATAAAGAAAACAACTCAGTAAGCTCAGAAGGACTGGCACAAAGTATAAACTCCTGCTCCAAAAAGGAAAAAATTATTTCCCTCTTGTATGGGAAACGGGTGTTTACCTTATTTATAGACTAGGATTTCACTTTCTGGGAAAAAAACTTAATGTACAGATAACCTGAAAGAGTTTAACAGTTTCTCAAGATGACTCAGAATAGAAAAAGTTAAGTCATTATTACTAGCTCCATCTGAAAGGCTGATGAACAGCTCAGCACAATGGAAAGTAATCATCATGACTGCATTCAACTTTCTACAGTGTGAGTGCATTCACTGTGTGAAACAAATGGATGACATAAGCCATGATATCTTGCATTTGCTATTCTAAACTGTAACAATCAAGGTGAAATTGAGTTTACCAAATACTCAAAAATTCAAAGCTATAATATTCAGTGCAGGAAATACATCCTCTACCTAACCCAACAGAGATTAAAGAAATACCAATTTAACCACATTATTCCTTTGACCTGACATTACTGAACAACCTGCCTTCTCCAATGCAGATTCTAATACTATACACAACTGCATGAGCAAAAGCCTCATTTGAATCTATATTAGAAAAAAAGCAACACCGAATCTGAAAGATCCCTTTGTTCTAGAAGTGTCAGAAGAAATAGGTCTTACCTATTTCAAAGAAGTAGAGAAAATACTTAAACTACACTTAACTACTTCATCTGTCCCAAGCCTACCTGAGGGAAGTACTTATGTCAATTATTACATGTGAGAATATTCATTTGGAGCAAGACAGAACTTTGAAAACCCAAGAGGAAAAAAAAGAAGCAGCCAAATATGCTGGCAAAGTACTTGGAGCTTCGGTGGGATAATGCAAAGAAGCAGCAACATAAGGTGCATACCTTACAGGGCCAACTGTGGTTATTATACTGCTAAATTTTGGCACATAGAAAAGATTCTTGCACTTCTGCCGTTACACTGATGATTGTATGTTTTTCAGTACCTAGAAGTATTTTAGTATCATGATGAACCTGAGCTTCCTATTCAATAATCAGAGGACCTTGTTATTAATACCTATAGTGACAAAATGTATTAAGAATACACCTTCAACTTCACCTGAACTGAGAGACTTAAGACTTAAAAGCTGAAGTAAAAAAAAAAAAATCAATTAAAGCAATGCTTATTATTTTTAACAATGACTTCTTTATAAAAAAACATTAAAACACAAATTTTAACTATTCAATGGCATAACATAATTTAGTGACAGACAGTTCATTTACTCCACTGTAAATCCTTCCCCATTCAAATCTATATTGTATTCCTAATAATATACTCACATGTCTTCTGGTGTCCAATGAAGCAAGAGTTTTATTTTTCCAGAATCTTCTTTTCTTTTAGCTATTACCTGATAATAATCATATAAATCATAATTAGAACCAAATCTGCAGACTTTTTGCTCGAAACCTATTGCTCTTCATGTTCAACTGGATATTTATAAAAAGCAAACTGTTTTACTCTTTGAAAGTTGCATTATTCTATATATAGTTAGAATACACCTTGTTTCTTTTGAAATAGTTCACATTTTTAAGCTGCTACTCCAAAACCTTTGAAGAATACACGCTCCTCTACAAATATACTCATGTTGTTCCACAACACATCTATAGAAGATGGAAGAAACTGATGCAGCTTATAGTTTAATTATAGCATGGCATAAGGATAAAAACCTTCTCTCACAAATGCTTTGACATCTGGCCATACTGTATAACTGCCTAGGTAACTTTTACTCACTCCTTTTCAATACCTAAACCAAGCATTGAAGGAGGTTATGGCAAAAGCTACTTGGAAAAACTCACAGGCTTAGAGACTATTTAATGCTTAGGTAATAGGGACCCTTAACACTGCAGAGAGTATACTTTGCTACTATTGTTCTGAAAAATCAAATGACATGTCAAAAAACTGTCAACAACTGATAAGGAATTTAAGCAGAATATAGGTACTCCACTGCTAAGGTCCCAGACAAGAAGTGAGAACTCTTTTCTCATAGTTTCTCATACTAACTCATGGTAGACCAACACATAAGACACTCTCACAGAGAAATAAGTTTTTAGGTGCAGATCCTGAAGTTAGACTCCCAGCTTTAGCCAGGATAAAGTTATAAACACACACACAGGAAATATAAAAAAAGAAATCTGTTCATTCAGATGCAAATTTATTCTTTAACACCAGCATGCAAAAGGTATCCCAAAAATTTCCAGTAACCTGAACAACAGTGAAAAGCCACTTGCTTCCTCTTCTGATTTACCCTTCTCCTTCAGTACATGTCACAAGACTTAATAGAGATTTTCCTATCTCTTTTAAATACCAACTCACCTACCTTCTGCACCTCTGAGCATAAAACTCTTAGTAAATCTCTGAGAGATTCCATACACAGTCACTGCAGATACTGTAAACTCCAAAAACTCTTCAGAAAAGAACAGTGGCAAGCGATCTTTGAGGAATAGGCTAAACTAAAACATAGCATGTAAATACCAAAGTTCGTAATCTGCATGAACCAACTATCCATCAACTCTGCATAATCTGAATATCATGGTTCTTATAAAAGGTATAAAAAGCATCCAGTTTTAACACAATTAGCACTATGAAAGCTTTACCATATCATAGGCAGTCTAGAGCTAGAAATACAGCTATGATAAAAACAGATGCAAAATTGCAAAAAATTTTGGAAATAAGAAATTGAAAAATTGCCATTTTGACACCAGAGATTTTCTGCAAAAATTACAACTAAAATGGGAAAAAAATCTAGCATATCTACAATAATGATGCTCTGAAGACTCAAAACTGTGTTGTGAAGAACTGAAGTCCAATAAGTTTTTCACTTAAAACTAGAATTCAGTCAGTAAATGTATATATAGCTCTATTTGAAAAAATTCACATTGTATTATCTAAATTTCATTCACTGTCCCAGGAACAAAAGGAAAATATAACTGAATTTAGCTCTGTAAATGCATTAAAGCTGTCTCAAATCAGAAATGGAGTTCTGCTGACCTCTTCTGGAAAAAGGAAAAAGCTTCACCCAGTAAACTAGTATACATCTAGTCATTTACTGTGTTTCAGTTTTAAGATTTCAAAACACATGTAACTAGTATCAATACCTGTGACCACTGAATTGAAATACCAAAACCAGCTAAAACCAGTGAAAAATAGTTTAACATTCAAATATTATAGAGAATTAATTCTAGCATTTCAATAAGCAGGGGACAGAGGAGGCAGGGATAGGACACAGAACAGAGTTACCTATAAGCTGTATTTTTTAGTCACAGTAATACCTGCTCTTTAAGTTAAATGGAAATGATGGAAATTTTCCATCTGACAATTTACAGGAACAAAGTATCAAAAAATTAATTCCAATTAAAAAAAAAAGGGCATACAAAAACTCATAATGAAGTCAAACATGAACTCTGGACAGCAAAACCATGTCTTCAAAAAGGCTTTATTGATGACTGCATTCTACAGCTTTCCGTATCTATAAAGAAGAGCTTGAAAAATAAATATATATACAGAAAAGGAATGACTTTTCATAGATGGTGAAAGGTATCTATAGTGACTGCTTAGAAACTCTTAACATTAGTAATTTTCACTAGGATAACCACCCTATCAAATACCACACTGTGCTGACATTATTCTTATGCTACATGACTTATGTCAGTTTTCAGACAGCAAGACAATATTATCTTCATATTTTTCACTTTTCAAATTAATGCCCCTGATAGCTACACATATTTTTCTTCATCTGAAGGTGGACCATACAAACCATATTACATTATTCAGCCATTCAAAACCAATGTCCTAAAGCTTTTAAATTATGCAAAATGCGCTTGCATCTGAGGTGACAATTAGCTCAGTGTAACAGCATAGATCCACAAGACTGCTTCTATTCTACTTTTTCTTTTTAAAGCAGATTTTAGGCTGAGTCTCATTGATACGGCTGATGTCCAGCACACAAGCCCACATAATTATAGCAGCATGCTAAAACAGCATAGCAAAGTGCAGTTCAGGGCAGGAATCCTATAACACTTCTCCCACTGGTACAAACTCTCCCACAGGTGTCTGAGCAATTTCACATCTCATCAACGCCTACCATCTTAAGTGGTGCATGCACAGATAAGCTAAAAGGACTTTCACTACTTCTTCCAAGTTTATTCGAAGCAGTTTCAGAGCACATTCTGACTTATGTCTCTTATGTCTCCTTATGAATAATTCCAATAGACAAAGGTGAGTTTCCACAACCAAGTAGTCTGTCTGGATAACCTTTCAGATTAAAGCACACTGTGAATTGGAAGAGAATCCCCTTTTCTCACAGCACTGTAAAATCCATGTTGGCCATGAAAACTAGAATGAGATGTAAAGAGAGTAACAGCTAAGCCACCTGCAATTATCCACTTGCAGCTGGTGCTCAATGCACATAAAGTTCAGGAGTAATCACTTGGGAAAAATCGGCCACAGACACAACAATCATCAGTCTTGCAGAACAGGGTGAAATACATGAAGCATATAAAATCATGTTTCATTTATGGAAAGAGATTGACAATCCAGTAGCTAGAATCATGTGTTAAGGTTAAGCCATAGCTGAAGGCAAAGCAGCCAACACTCCTTCCTTGGACTGTACTTCATCTTGCACTAATCTACCAGTTTACAAAGCACTCCCCCTCATTTTGTTCCATCTCTTAATCCTTTCATTCAGCTGAGTCTCTACTCTCCCAGGTTGGTTAAGAAATGGGAGGTTATACAGCTTTTAGAGCTTTAGATCCCTATACCCTAATTCAGTACTTTCTTGCATGTTTTGAACTTTTCTATATTAATATTGATGTTTATCCTATCCAAGCACAAGTGAAATTAACAAAACAGGATACAGGAATAGGACTACAGGACACCTGGTGTTTGCCTCCTAGCAATTCAATGACATTTTGGTAGCAGGCTTATTTAAAAAATAAATAAAGAAAATAAACATCAATTTCAGATGAGTGTCTTTAAATACTCAGTTATATAATTACCCTCAAATGGTATCAGCACTGTCATTCGCGACTATGGAAATGCTATCTGCATTGCATTCTCATTTGGAATATATCACCAAATTTTCCTGCAATGCATACTTGCTGCTAGATATTTCCCCAAGTGTATCAGACAGGAAATGTTGCAAGCTATTTGATTTATGAGCTAGAATAACTACTAACACTACTTTTTAAAAGATAATTCATTAATAGAAATGGACAAATCAACAATTTAAAATACCCACAATTACTTTTTTCTGGTTAAATGCCTATAGCAGTAAGAGAAAAACAGAAATCTTTCTGAAGTATTAGGTTTTTCAAACACACGGGTAAACAAACAGAATGCATAACATATATACTTACAGTACTATGAAATACAACACTGTGGCCTTTTCCTAAACTTTCTATATGTGCTGAGAGGTTAAAGCAGATGGCTCGATGTCTTATAGCATCCAGTGTTTGCGCATCAAAGAAGTCATGAGGTCTTGCTAGAAAAAAAGGAAAGGAGATCATTAGTATTAAACACACTTAAAACACATTCAAACACATCCAAGCATGTAAGTAAGTCTCACACATCATTAGTAAGTAGTTTATTATGGTAGTAACACTACCTTGTCAAGGTGTTGTAAACATTAATTTAAGTGAGAGGAAGAAAAGACTACAAGGGTGGCACCTTGTAGTGATGCAAGTTTGGTCAAAACATATTTCATGTAGATAAAACAGCTATTTTGACACACTGAACTATACTCTGTTTTTAAAGTTTCAAGTGAATTCTATTCTTTCTTGATCATTAAATTTAACAATTCATTCATTTTGCTCAGCACCTCTGGGAACATCCATTGCTACCACCTCTTAATAAAAGAGTCCCACTACAAAGAAACTAAGCCCAGAACTCATTATTAAATACGAGGTATAATTTAGTGCAAAAGCAGCCCTTACAGCACAGTCAAGAGTTATAATATTACTCCTGTAACCTGGTATTAAAGGACTTCAAAAGATGATAAAGCTTACAATCAACAAATTAAAAGCAGAACTATACATATGCCTTATTTCTTAACTTTATTATGAACAATCTGAAAACCCCAGATATTTCTATTGAGTAGAAAACAGAACTGCTTTGTACTGCAGTGGAACACAAACCAATGGATTAAGTAAGAATTATTATGAACATACATAAAGTACCAGCTTGTCCAGAAACCTTAGATCTTTTAGGAGTAATAACGTTGAACAGTCATGTGAAAAACTCCACACTACTAAACGTGTTTGTTTCTGTGTACAAGTTGGCATTCCATGTTCCCTGATTATTGGTAAACATATTATTTCCTAGCCAAGAAGCACCACATACTACACTTACACTTACAATGAGTAAAGTGCAATTACCATCCATCTGATATTTTACAACTAGTCTAAAACCAGCAGGCACCAATAAAGCCCTCATCCTTTTAGGAAGGGACTTTCGTAGTTAAGTGGTTCTTGAACAACAAAAATCACTGAATTCTGATTTGGAGTGTCAAGAATGTCTATCAATTCCACACTAAAACTACTTCAGCTAAAAAATAACTGCTACTAGGCACATACTTGCATACTGTTACAAATACTTCACATGCTTGTTTTAAAAATAAACCATATGGTACAGTAGTAAAATTACATAAGCAAATGAAGCATGAATGAAACTATTCAGGCTTTTTTGAAGCCTGAGAGCAGTAATTCTCTATATAACACACTGAAATTAAAACTAAGATTTGATATTACATTCTCAACCATGTACCTTCCAGTAATCTGCAAAAACAGCCATTAAAAATTCTGCAGTCTTCACTGAATATATCTTCTATATTCTTTTTTCACCAAGCTTATCTGTGCATTGTTTCAAAACAAACTACAAATTCCACTTACAGCTAGTATTTGCTCCACTCCTGGGACTACTTGTTAGGCATTCATCTGTACATTCTGTCCTTACTCTATCTCAGTTGGATACTGCCAATTAAGCAATCATCTCACTGAAATGCTTTCTCGCTGTAAGTGGCAAGTAAGCTCATGCTGCAGGTGGTCAGTGATGCAAGCATATAAATGTTTTATAAATACGACGGAGAAAGGGAGAGTAGAAAGCAAAAGAAGCCCTACACTTTTGTTTTTGATTTCATATGTGGAATTTCTTCAGGATTTACCACTGGATAACATTTAGCAGATGCCAGAGAAAAGCCACAATTTGTCACAGGCATAAGAATAGTTCTATTTATTCCTTATTGAGTGTTAATGCTGGATCTTCTGTCTTAAATCTATACCCTCAAAATCATTTTCAGAGTAAGGTATCTCCTTCCAAGTACACAAATACATTAATATCTTCACACCAGTGTGGAACAATGGTTGATGGAGTGTGGGCACGTGAATTATGAAGGGCTGAATAATCCCTGACTCTGACTTTTATGAAGGCTTGCACAACCCAGGCTTGAAACTGAGCAAATGACAGTGAAGTGTTGTGGACCGGCTGCAAAGCAGTGGGCATATTGTGCCCAATCCCAATGTTTTAGCATTATAAGATGGCGTTTATGAAGAGTGCAGGCTACAATCCCAAGTCAGCAAGTGCCTACGTGAAGCTTGACATGAACCGAGGATGAAGAAAGCCATGGGTAAAGAAGCAAAAGTAGCAGTGCAAGCAAGATAAAGAGGAAACTGGGATGTGTTAAGACACAATAGTGAACTGTTAGCAAGTTTTGGAGACCAGGCTCTCATGGGCTTAATGTAACCAACTGTATCTTAGCTGCTGTGTGCTACATTGTACATGTGTCCACTATTACAGTGAGCTATTATGTATCCAATCTTAATACAGCCAGTTACTGTGTATGTATCAAAGTATGATACACTGAGTCACTGTAAGCAGACACAGAGACTAACATGGAAATTCTAGCTTAGCCAATAGCTATATATAGAGAGGCAGGTGGACAAACTAATGTAACCAATGAGAGAGTGTTTAGTAGCACATGGGCTATCAGTAACTGTAAAAATATAGGCGATGGTGATCCATAAAGTGAACAAGATGAGTAACTCATATTGAGTCATCCTCTTGATTCTGGGTTCCTCCGACACACCAGTACTGTACTAAATGGAATTCCAAGTCTTACGTAACATAATCTTACTGTAAAATTACATGAACAGTAAATTTCCTTATCACACGTTTCTCCAACATACTCAATTATTATGTTTGTTAATTACTACAGTGACATCTTTTCTATTGGAAAAGCAAGCGACAATATTATAAACATAATATTAGGTTCTGAAAAATCCTCTGAGGTAGCTTCAGAGTAACAATACTGTGACCTATTTGACATATGCAGTTTTAGTATGCTTGGACTATACCTCTAAATGACAGACTACATGAAACAGTGAATGTGCATAAGTTTATCCAGAAAAGAAAGCAAACTACTGACTGTAATCCTGAATTACTCTGCAACATCAAAATTTATGACAAATTAGGTGGTCTCTATAGCACCACTAATGTTAACAGCTATAAGGATGTCTATATCAAAACATGTTTTCATCATAAAAGTACTAGCTTCCAAACATAAAAGAGCACATAATATTAACTGACAGCAAAAAGAAGTGTAAAACAGTTTCAGAACTGCAAGATGTTACAGACGAAAGAAAAAAATATCAAGTAACAGTAAGAATTCTCCTTATAGTCTTAGAAGATCATGGTCTCACATAAAGCCAAAGTTAAAAGTTTCCCTTCTTTATTCATGGATTAATGTTTCTCAGGTGTTTACTATCAGGTATAAAACACAAAGAAAGCAAATTTATTGATTTGCTGTATTTAAACTGTTAAGAATTTATACAAAAGCCTGTTTCAATAGCAGTATGTATTAGCAATCAATTGCCAATAAATCTTTAGTCAGCTGTTTACACGTTGCAGAAAAAGCCAGGGTCACTTCAAACCCTGAGGTGGAAGTCAGAACACATCAATAACATTTTTTCAGATGAACATATTTTTGTGATGCAAAATTAATTTTTCCTCAAATAGTTATTTATGAGCAACTTTGCACCCTATCAAACAGCATCCTACTTTATACCTATTTGCCATAGATTGTTTTAGGACAACTTATCATAGAATCATAGAATAGTTAGGGTTGGAAAGGACCTGAAGATCATCTAGTTCCAACCCCCCGCCATGGGCAGGGACACCTCACACTAAACCATAAAACAACCTGGTACACACATTCAACACTCCTCTATTTGCACTCTTAAAATGGCTAAATATAAAACTATGTTCCCAGCTTTATATATTCTAAACTGAAATTACTTAATGCTGTTACTTCATCAGTTTGGCTTCTTAGGTAAGGGTCTTCTCCCTCCCTCATTCTTCTTGAAAAGACAAAATACATAAATCAGCAGATTTCATTCTTTAACTAAAACTAAGCTAAGAAACAAGCAGAAAGACAAACAGATTTGTCAAGGTCACCAAATCAACAGTAATCCACACAAAATGTTAAAAGAAAATCTATCAATACTTAGCATTTTTGGAAAATGCCATCAACTTTGGATATATTTCTGGGTCACATACCCTCTGGAGAAATATATTACAGTAGTCAGTTCCCAGCTCAGTTAAAGATTATTTCTGCCTTAAGGCAAAAATCTCTACAGCCAGCACTGCATTTATCTCAAGAGGCAAGAAGACTAAGAAATGGTTCAAGCAGCTGTCATTTCTCTTGCTGAGCAACACCTGATCAAAACAGCAGGCCTTTCAAGTACTAGTCTCAACTTGAACTTTCCCATAATATTTACTACTTACACTTTTTACCATAGATTCATTCAAGAATTCTGTAATGTATTCTTACCAACTAGAACATCTTTGCAGGTAATTTGAAGTTTTAACTATGAAGCTCTGATTTGAAACTTGTAAGTTAATAACGTTCATCAATTACTAACAAAATGCCAACCTGAAAAAAACTCTTCTGCATATACTAGGGGGAAAAAAATGAATAAAGACACATTAAATTGGCCACCTAACCAGATCAGTACGGAGAAGCAAGCTAGGATATGTGGAGACAATGTTCTCACAGGAGAATGGATAACCTCGAAAGATACAGCAAGGCCATGAGAGGCCCGAGGAAGCTTAACCAAGCAAGATAAGAAGAAGCTGGAATTCACTGAGTTATGAGAACTGTGGATTGTTGGCAAGCTTTCAAGGTCAAGTTCTCACACCTGTGCTTGACGAATTATATGTTAGTCACTAAGGGTCTTCAGGACAAGTATCCAATCATAACATGCCAAATCGCTGTAGGTGTGTGTAAGCAATAGTGTATAAGGAGTTAATGTATTGCAATAAATGGCTTTTGGTCTGATTATATTGATCTCTGACTGAGTCCATTCCACAGCAAGGATACAATTCAAGAACCTCTGAAAACAAAAATTTTTAAGGGACCAGTCTTAGATATCTGTATTTTGAGTAACACAGTCAACAAAGCCAGATAATCCTTTAGGAAACTACAACTATTTCAAGTAAGTGTCTCTTTCATTACAACTAAGATGAACTACAAATATACTACAAAGTGACCACATAACCCTCCACTGCTCAGCCTTTTTTCTTGAGCCTTCTCATTTACATAAATTGCTAAATAGAAACCTCTTTGAAAGTCAATTTCTGAAAAGAACAGAAATAGCTTTCTATGGTCTTTGTTGAAACAGTGTCAAAATTAAGAGTTTACACTTCAAGTTTACACTTTTAAAATGTGTTTAATGATACAATTTGCTCAGATATATTTTAAGAATACTCAAGCATTTCCAGAAAACAAATATAAAATAGATCACCATAACTAAAGTTAACAGCAACTCTTCTAGCACTGAACCTCACAGTGTGGAAGAAAAACACAGGAACTAAACTTTACAGAGTTCTAGGTGACACTGAACTATCCAGGTCAGGATATGAAATGAATGGAAGGGATTTTTCAGCTCCTGATGTATCAGCAGGAAAAAAAATCTAAGCTCTTTTTACACGCTTCCACTCCAAGATGCAACTGCCACAGTAGCAGTTTAAAATTAGTAAACCAGTCCAGTATTGGAAAGTTGCATTCAGAGCAAATATAAAACAAAGATAGATTTTTTTTAACAACTGCTTAGTCTTTCCTAACTTTTCTGTAGATTATAATCTCTAAATAAATTTGACATGGCTATTATGCTGATGGTAGGACAACTCAGGAACTGAACTGGATCAAAACGTACTAGGAAAGGTACTTGATTATTGCCTGCTAGAGGAAACAAGCCTCATTTTAAATGATAAATGACACTTCTCAGCACATTGGTTCATATAAAATTCATGAACATCAACTGTATGTAGATAGATTTAAAAAACGTAGCAAGTCACATCTATCCAAAATTAGATCTCGGCTATACTCACAAAACTATCATTAAGCTAATGAAATGTTTTGCTCAAAAGAGAGCTTATATAATATGCATTTATCTCTAATTTATATGAATCTGCACTCTGTCTGCACTACTGAACTTCAGAACTCAACATCACTAAACAGAACATTTTCCAGCAGTAACAGCAAACAAACAGCAACTCTACAATGAAAAGGATCTTTAAATTGTAAATGCAAACTGTTGCTCACAGAAAACTGAACACACAGATGCTTTACCCAAAAAAGGGACACAAACAGAATCTGGGATTGTTTTCCTGCCATCACAAGGAATGCCCACATCTGTAAACAACCACACTGAAGAATTTCCTATCTAAGTCACAACTTCCAACAACTTCTGTTTCTGGAAACACTTACGTAATGACCGTCGTCTCTTGTTCTTTAACTTTCTTCTTTTATTTATCCCAGCTTTAGATGGAGATTCCTCTTTGGCCTTTGGCTGGCTGGCAACTTTTGAAGAGTTCTGCTGACTGAAGTGTGTGGGCACATGACGGGCAAGTCCTCCCTGAGATGCAAAGCTGGCATTGCACCCACCAACTACACACTAAGGAGAAAAATGGAACAGAACAACTGCATCAACATGGCACTCGTTCATAGGAGTTTGACAGATCTATCAGTTTGACTTTTCTGGCTCAACCTCCAACACCAAAAGGAAGACAAATTCTTAATAACCATGCAATTCTTAAACAGAAAAACAGAAACAATCTGAAATAAACTTCTATCCGAACTTTGTAACTTTCAACAATTATTGCATAACGTGTTTTCTATGCTGTATTATAATCTGCAATACTGTATAGCATAAAAGCAAATCTCAAGCAATACCCTTATGTTGACAAACTCTTCCCACAGAAAACAAATGCTTTTGAAGAACTTTCCCATTTAGAGATAAAAATCACCTTCTCTTCTAGATTTCCTGTATTTCTCAACAGCTCTCCAATCTTCTGTATTTGATAATGTAACATTTCTCTGGCATCCTCATTTCTTGTGACAAGGCAGAAGCAAATAAAACACAGCCTTACCCACATTAAATTTGAAATAGCTTAATGTTTTTTGTAAATACTATACAAAGACAGTGAAAAGCTATTTTATGGTTCTGAGACTTCAACTTCAGTAACTTGAAAGTTGTATTAACAATTATTTTTTGGGATGCTACTGTTACTCCAGGAGTGCTTAAGAAAGTCCTTATTTTAGGAAAATGGCCTCTCCTTCCCAAACAGAAAAGTAAAGATTTAACAATAATTAAGCAGAAACACAGAAACTGCAAGATACATGCAACTAAGCTAGTACTGGCTATTATAATTATTGGTATTTTTACAAATATTTGGTTTATATTTACAATTATTTCATTTGCAAAATGAGTATTTAAATTATACTGCTGGGGAAGGAAGCGCAAACCTATTCTCTTGTACTTTGGGCTTACATGGGTAATAGAAATGCTATTTTAAGATACGCATTCCATGATTGGCTGCAATGAATTGTGTATCCACATGATTGATTTTTCTTCTCATCCAGAGAATAGTAGTAGGGCAAATGAGTTGATTGGCCAGTAGCAGAAAACCCATCACCACACTAAACCATTGGAAAATCCTCCTTCTCCCACATCTGTTCTGCTTCTCCCCCCAGTTCCTCTCTTTCTCAAGCTCTCATCTGTACCTCTCTCCTCCAGCACTTCTCTTTACAGCAAACTGATGAGGCAGCTCCAAAACGAGCTTGGGAATAAGTAATGCTGCAACTATGTATATAGTGCTAAGTTTTCTCTTAGGATTAAAGATGAATTTGCAAGCCTGTACAGTAATCTGCCCCAAGCCTGCATATTTGACTGAAAGGCAAGTAAACAACAGTAGGATACCATCCAGCATGTTTTGTCCCTAAAATCCAACCCTGATGTTTCCCAACTGTGGCTGCAGAACTGAAAAGTCTATTTCTGCCTCAGACCTAGTAAATGGTTTTCCAGGGTCATTATAAAACTATAAAGTGCTCATGAAGAGAAAAACCTGTGTTATTTCAGATGACTTAATACTTGCTAAGGGACTACAAATATGCATATATCAACTCAAGACAGTAAAAGACAAAAAAATAAGGGGATTTTTTCCCATTTCTTGCCTTTTTTTGAGGGGAAAAAAGGAAACAAACAAACAAAACCCCAACCTCATAGGAGTTCAGGGAAAGTTTTCTAAGTACTAAACTAACTACAGAAGCGTAATTCCCTGACAAAAAGCTTTAGGATCCTTCGTACTGTATTTGTTCGTCCCCATCTCTCTCACTAATAAGTATCTCAAGAATTGTGAAGACTTTTTATCAAAAACCTACCTACATCTTTTTACCTCACCCTATCATTTCCCCTGTTCAAATAAGAGCAATATTGTATGCTTATACCATAGTGACTTAAAATGTAAGAAATCCCAGCACACCTATAAAACTCAAAATACTCAAGACCTTGATCACAGTTACACTCAATACAATATTTATTACTTCAGATTAATACTGAATATTAAAATTTACACTTACAAAACCATAAAATGGTTTAAGTCAGAAGGGACCTTTAAAATCATACAGTTCCAACTCCTCCACTATAAGCAGGGACATCTTCTACTAGACTTTGTTGTTCAAAGCCCCATCTAACCTGACCCTGAAGCCAACCCATTTAGTGCTATTAAGGATAAACTCACAATCAATAGATGTAGGTGAGATACATGCATGTATTAGCTCAAACAATTTTTAGTCTCCAATTTTTAAGTCCTTGAAATAGCTGTCTCGCTCTTAAAAGCAGTTTCATGCAACTAAGCAACTAAGGCTAAACTTAGGTTTAACTTTCACTAAGGTGCTTCTGACTTCTGCTTTTATCTCTTTCTGATCCTACAAACAAAGACCAAAAGAAATAAAACAAAACAAACAAACAAAACCCCCACACCCATACCCTGAAGTTCAATCACACTGAGAAATTAAAATTTCAGTCTTGCCAACGCCTGCTAGAGGTCAGAATTAGCCTGAAGTCTTGGTACAGTTATGCATTATCATATTCCAGGTTTATTAAAGTATGATATCAAAAGGCAATACCTTCTGAAAATAACACATGAACTTCATGGCAGGCACATTTCTACAGCTTTTTAAAGTGCAAGTTCATAAAACTCAATTGCATTTCTTGTAAGATGGGGAACTTTGGGAGTCAAACTGCAGTTTGTCAAAACAATGTCATAACTTGACTTGTGTCTAGTCATCTACAAAGAAAAATATCACAGATACTCTATACAAATTGTCTCCAGAAGCCACTACTTACTTTGCTTGATTTACCCAAGTTTTACTTTCAAAATTCCCAAACCAGCATCCTTCAATCTTCAATATACTCAACTTGCAACTAGAAATTATCTTCTTCAGGAAAGCCTATTTATAGTCTGCAGCCACAGTATGAAATACTTACAGAAATTCTTACATTCAGATATTGTGTAGTTTGAGACTGACTACCTGCTCATGTCATCAAATAATGAACAGCTGATACATCAAAGATGACACATAACGCCTTTGTAGGAGACAGGAAATAGTAAGAGAGGAGAAAAAAATCTTACCTGTTGTTTTCCTTTTTTTCTCTAAAATAATATATCCAGCAATCCGTTACTAATGGGTAAAGTCTCTTCTCTCCAAACATAAAGGAGCAGTTCAGGCTGTCACTTCAGGATCTCTGGACGGTAAGTCACACCAAATCAGGTTCCCACCAGATAATTATACAGATCTAGAGGGCTTCTAATAAATCAAACTCAACTATTATGTACAACTTTAAACCAATCTTTTCCTTTTTCCCCCAAAACCTATACCTATAAATTTTGCATTCAATTTGAAATATGATAGATTGGGTCCGGATTGGTGGATATGTTACTTCAAGAGAAAATAAGTCAACACATAAAAAGTTTAATTTCTCCAGTGTACCCATACCCACCATTATTAATGGGCAGTAATGACCAGTGACTTTCACAAATAGTATATTAAAAAATCTAGTCGTACAGGGTTTTTTTTCTGAATTCAGAATAACCAAATCTCCTTTTTAGAATATTCAGTGTGCAATTTTCTCCAGTAAATCTAACAGTAGTATTTTAGACACCTGGATAAACTTTCTTATTGTCTCAACATCTAAGAGCTTAGGCCTTTACATTCTCTATCTGCGTCTACAATGCTCTAATGGTTAGAAGATATTCTGCCAAGAGAGTGACAGATATGAATTCCAAATGAGGACTGAAGCTGCTTGGCTGTGTTTTCTGCATTTCAGCAAGTATAACTCTACTGAGAGCCATATGCAGTCACCCCTTAATGATTTCTGAAGTTACAGGTGGTAGAATGAGCATCAAATGTCATTTTTATTATTACTTTCTCCCTCATCCCCCCCTTTTAAACAAAGGATGAAAGCCTCCAGTGAACACTGTACTGTTATTCTTTGTCACTGAAAGCATTTACCCTACATGAGCAAATCCTGTATGACTTATCTTAAACATTAAGAGCATACCCACTGGAACCAGTATGTGAAAGCAGCTGGTACAATATGCACATGCAGTCATATTTACAGAAGACTGCTATATGAAATTATTTTGCATAAAGTCTCCATTGTTTTGTGCTCACTCGACCATTCCATAGAAACAGAGAATGGTTTGGGTTGGAAGGCACCATCTAGTTCCAACCCCCTGCCATGGGCAGGGGCACCATACACTAAACCATGTCACCCAAAGCCCTGTCCAACCTGGCACTGAACATTGCCAGGGATGGGACATACACAACTTCTCTGGGCAACCTGTTCCAGTGTCTCACCACCCTCACAGTAAAGAATTTCTTCCTCATATCTAATCTAGATCTCCCCTCTGTCAGCTTAAAGCCATTCCCCCACGTCCCTTCACTATATGCCCTTGTGAAAAGTCACTCTCCAACTTTCTTGTAGGCCTCTTGGATACTGGAAGGCTGCTGTAAGGTCTCCCCTTCATTGTACCTAACGTCTTGTATTTGATCACCTAGACTACACTTTAAGACTTTGATATGTCTTCAAGCAATTTTCAATGCCTTGTACAGCAACAAGGCATGGTGAGTAGTACATCAATTTTTTATAGTACCAGAAACCATGCTATTCAAATTTATTTATTATCTGTAACAGCCAAGTTTAGGACAAGTAAGGCAGAATCTCTTCATTCACTTTTCCTTAGCTTGCCAAAGCCTGTTACTGCATTAGCTTTTTAACTCAGCAGATTATTCCTCTAGATACACGTGCCTACGTGTTCTGAAAGCCTGGAAGTTTTTAAGTTGCTGAAGCCTCAACAGGACCACCACTACATGTTGGTGATAATCCACAACATTCCACCAGCTTCTAGAAGCTTCAAGAATTATGTAATAAGTGTACTAAAAAAGAATGATGTTCAGGTTTTCCTCTCATCTCTGAATGCAGGATCATACACAAGCATAAACATACTAAATGTCTTCAGAGAAACAACTATACGCTCTGAAAATACCTGTATTAAATGAATGTCTACAATGGCCAAAAAAGGAAGGAAAAAAGGAGAGATGGCTAGAATCAGACTGCAATAAGCAAAAATTTCCAGCAGCACAAAAGCAATGAACTTCAGGTATTAAGAGGAGCAGAAAAGCTTCTAAAATACTTAACAGGGGGCGAAAGAAAGCCTGTATGTTCTCAACTAGAAACTTGTTCTGTTAAGACCAGTTTATTTGTTTCTGCCTCTTGACAAGAAAAACAAATCTCTTTTGTGCTTACACAAAAATAGAATTGAAAAACCCTGTGCTTTGCAGATATTGTATTCAGCTGCAGACTGAGCTAGATGCAATGGTAACTGTGTCTCATTGACTGGATACCTTTTCTTTGTTGGAGGGATTGGTGGGTGCCCTAGGAAAAGACACTTTATCAGTAAGAAAAGTTAAGTGTTTTGGCCTCAAAAAAAACCCCAGCAAATTATCCATTTCTGTTGTTCTACATGAAAACCAAGGCCACCAGCATTAAACACTTAGGAAAAAAAACAGGAGAGAACAAACAGAAAAGTAATATGACTAAAGGGGACTAAGGTTCTAAATTCTGCCCAAAAATCTACAGGTTGGGGTTTTTTCCCCCTTAGTTCAGCAGCTGACTCAGATATAAAATGTCTCCTCCTTACAAATAGGACATATGCTACCTAGAAACTGTCCCATACAAAAATGAAGTTAGCATAACAAAGGTATTCATAAGGAAATTTAGCTTTTCTGTGACAGAGCTATTGATTAATGCTGAGGGGGACACACAAACAGGAAACAAAGGAAAAAACTTATGAAAATATGAAACATTTGCCTTTTTAATTTAGAAGTGGGTTTATTTCTGTGACAAATGAATTACAGTCACACAGTTTATTTGTATGCATGGAAAGGACATGTAAACCTACAACTACTTTTTAATATGAAAGCACAGTGGCTCATTTACAGCTGGATGCAGCTTTTAGTAAAGGACACCACACCATGTGTATCACAAAAATAGGTAATTAAATCCAACATGGGCAACTACATAAAATGACTTCACCTGCAAGGAAAACGATGACAGGAGAGAGCAGGGACACATCCTTCAACTATTCTAACTTCTCTAAAACAACAGATTCCTTTATCTCATGCTAGAACTCAAATATATTCTCATGAGGCAACAGATTTCATTTGTGATTTAGGTTTTGGGATATTCTTTTCTGGAGTAATCATCAGGAACACGAGGTCCTTAATCCAAATCTGACTTTAAGAAAATCTGGCTTTTCCTAAAAAAAGAGCAATTAAGATTTAGAAGAACAGCTAAATGCACCAAACAGAAACATTTGCTCTGTTTCTGAAGGACTTCTGTAAAACAATTAGCAATAGCTGTTCTTAGACCAATCAAGGCCAATATCCAGCACTTAAAAAGTTTTTGTATCAGACAGTAGACTTCAAAAGCTCGTAAAAGAAAAGAAGCAAGAAGGAAAGGAGTCTAGTTAATTAATAGGTTGTTACCACAGACACTTACTTGCTTGGCTACCTCATGTGAGCCCTGAAGCCTAAATTCAGTATAAATGACAGGGGAACAAAAGTTATTACAAAATTCTACTCAGACCACAATTATCCTCCATTCAAAGCCCCCAGAAATAGATTGAGAAATAGGTAAAAAACAGAGGGATTAAGACAACAGTAGGAAAAATGCTGAAATGACACACATTGAGCCATGATGATTAACTACTGCAAGCCCAGCCTGTATCTTTTTCTTTGCCTTAGTATGACCAGAAAATAGAGAAGATCAGCTGGTGAAATAACACATATTTAACACAGAACTAACTGTTGTAAATTTTAGGGCTCTAGCTCTAACCAGCCTAGCTAAAACACTGGGATGACAACTTTTACTGACTTCAGCGGGTAACTGACAGACTCAGAAGTACTAGTTGTATATCTGAGCTATGCCCACCTCTTTTAAACCCAATGTCTCTAAAATTGAGTTTCTTGGATTCAGACCAAAAAAGTACACAAATTACCCTATTGCAAGGCTCTCTTTCAAGACCAAAGCTTGCCGTTATACTTTAATATATGTAAAATACTTAATTCCAAAATGAGAAGACCTAAAGTACAAGTTTATTCTGATGACTTTCTTTTACTCAGGGAATAGCACTTAAGATTAGATCAGCTGCTGGAACAATCATATCTGCAAACTTCCAGGGATCCATGATCATTGTGCTTCCAAAAGCATGTCAGCCTTATTCCTTTGAACAAAAGGTATGATAACCTCAAGAGCAAGTTTCCTGTCGTTATTCATTCTCAGTCAGAAATCTTCAGACTAAACTATGCAGCTCAGTATGGAAAAAATTCTAACCTTTATTGAGAAAAAACACCTCTTTCCACATGCAATGCACTGTTTTACTCTCTACATTTGGAGCAGTTTTGTTTTCTGTAATATCTACTGTTATAAGCTATGCAGAAGCAGTAACTTCTGGAAGGCATCACTGTAACAGAAAAGTATTTTTTTGCAATAAAGCTGCCTTAAAACTGAAAAAACCCCAAACAACCCAAACAAAAAGCCATCAACCACTGAAGAAAACAAACAAACAAAAAGAAAGCCCAGAAGATAGTACCTGAGAAGAAGAGAGAGCAAAGTGAAGAAAGTGACTAAAACTTGGTAGGGTTGGGGAATTGGGGAGAGGAAGGCATAAAATGCTACCTAAACTTACAAAAATAAAAGAAAAAAAAAACCAAAAAAACCCTAATTCATTTTCATATCCTACATGGAACGAGAACTTCAGTCTGAAGCAGTGTGGGTGGGACTTACCATCAAGTGATCCAGGACTGACAGCTATGAACTGCCCCAACTGTATCCATAAGAGGATGAAGCAACTCATTAATAACGGATTGGTGGATATGGGAATGATAAACACTACTATACCTAGAATTGCAGGTACAGATTAGGGGAAAAAAGAAAGAGAAAGTTAGCAAATACTATGCAGGAAATACAGTCAGCTCCATGGTCCCGCATTCCTGACTTCCTTATTATTCTCAGAGCGGTTAACCATAATCACTGACTGTGTTTCATCTGAGTTTTGTTAACAGAGCCAACTATTACTCCAGCACAGAACGTGCACCATCAAGCATGATCCAAAGTTTAATGTGAAAGTGTAAAGCATGAGGCAAAATGTCTTGCTGTTAACAGTGTAAGCAGCTCAACTGGAAACTGCACAAGAAATTCAGCAACAACATCGCTTACTTTTACATTCCCCTACCATTTATAGATTAAAAGAAAAAGGGACAGAGAAACAATAACAGTATCTTCACCTGTTTTCATAACAGAACAGCACCTTTGGGCACTATTATTGCAAAAGCGAAGGCTCAGCACACTGGATACTTTTTAAGAAATCCTCCTGTAATGGCATTTTTCAAATATTATATTTTATAAGGAAAAATAAGTATGATTACTCGTAAAATAAGGGATGATGTATCTTACAGCAACCTTACCTTGAAAGGTTTGTCCCCGCTGTGTGTCAACATATGCCTCTGCAACCAACTTTGACTTGTTGAAGGTGTATTATATACTTTGCAACCTTTCCACAAGCAAACAAACACCTGATAGAGTAAAAATGTGGTAAGTTTACTCAAGTCATAGGAAATAGTAAAGAAAAAAGAATCCATCAGATTAGGAAAGAAGCCTGTTTTCACAATACAACGTACTTCAAAGAACTTTGAACAATAACCGTTTATTTTACAACACACTTCCCATATCATAGAATCTGACATCTCACCAAAGAAAAACTAATTACAACCACAAATAGTCAAAAAGCAGGTCACTGGAATAAAATATCAAAAACCAGATGCTCCTGCAGATAAGCACAATTAAAAGCCACTGCAACCCCTATAAAGAGTTTGTGTTTGCACTCAGTGTCTGTATCAGATACTGAGACAGAACAATTTTAAATTACAAATTTACATTTTTTGGGTAGCAGATAAAGAAATAAAATCATTTACTGCCATAAGCAAATAATTCTATTCTTCGAGCACGAAAAAGTAAAAGCTCTTCATTAGAATACAGTTGTTTAGATACCAGAGTTACATTATGGAATACTGGATACTTCTAGTTAGGGCCTTATATTCAATTCCTGATAAAGAAAGTTACAGATTTTAAATCCTATTATGAATTGTAAGTGTTCTGAGATTCTGGTGTATGGATCAGTCACATGTACAACAGTGCATTAAGGGAAGTAAGAACTTACTCATGCTGCTTTTCTCTCTCCTCTCATTGTGTCTATCTATAACCGAGAGAACAAAAAAGCTCCATGAACTTCCTTTTCGTTAGAATGTCCTCAACAGCTCTGTGTGTGCAGGGAGGTATAACCCTAACCTGTAGGAGCAAAAGACAGGCCCCAGGAATAGCACTGTCCACAATACACATTTTCAGACCTGCAGAGAACTGAATTCAAGTTTCTTGTTCTCTTCTGTAGATTAAAAAAACAAACAAAAAAATCTGTCTTCAAAAGGTTGCATTTTCAAAACAAAAGAGCACCCACAGAAGTGCTACATACTTGCTCTATAACAGATAGATAATCCAGCTTCTAATGCAAAGCTGAAAAGCCATACATATCTGTATGACTGATACATAAGACCAACCCCCTAAACCAGTTTCGACATCCCCCTGGAAGCCACAGAATGGGAATTTCCAAGATTCCTAGCTCTGTAACTGTCCCAGCATTTCTACCAGCAACTGCAGCCTGCAGGGTACACAGCAAAGGACATTACAATGAAGCACTTGGTTTTACAACAGCCCACCACAAGTCCAGGCCCCCAGTTTTTAGGAACACTTGACAAACGGCTGAACACAAACTATTTCAGGGAGAAAAATCTTGGAAGTAAAACTATTTTGTCAGAAATTTTCCTGGACTCTTGAAGGATTTATCTGGCTTGGTTTGGAGCCATACTTCAGATAATATACATTGAAAATATACATTTCACTACTGAAGGACGCTCATCACATTGCTTTTAAGTTCTCAATAAGCGGCTACTGCAGACATTTCTTTTCAACTGTAGCGAAGCAGTATCTGAAATCCAATCAAAACCACAAGAATACCATTTCTAACACCACTTAACCACCTCACCAGCAGGTGGCAGACAAATCCTTGAAACAAACCAGCCAGGATCAGTCCCCTTTCATAGCGCCAAGTTCAAGAACTTCTCAAAACATAAACCAACTCTCCAACAGGGGGATAAAAAGTGTGAACTGACTGCAAACAGTTATCAGCTGCTTGATGCTTCCAACAACCACATCCCTCAGGAAGACAAATACAGTCTAACGTTTTCTAAATAAAAGTAACCACAAATCACATCACATGGTGAAACCAACCAAACAAAACCCAAAAACATGACAAGCCACCCTGAGATCTTTCAGCCCCTTTTTAAGAAACGAAATGGGGTCATAGATAGGCTACCAAAGATCCGCAGAAATGCAGTTATGTGGAAGCCCACAGGTTGCCAATACACCTCATCCATTTCATTGTTTCAACCAAGATTCATGTAACACTTTTATGAACAGAACCTGTGCAACAGAACTACAGAAATCATCTCATGGGTGGCTTGGACAGATGGTTCTGCTTAAAGTGAAAAAAAGTCACCAAATACGAAAGTTCAATCGTACAAAAACCACTAGCTAAATACAACCAGAGTCATGGTTGTCTCAGTGACACAATTATGTAACAAAATATTTAAATTAATGCAAATTAGCATTTTATTTAAGTCTCTTACTCAAGCTAAACTGCAATGGCCTAAAATTTTACTTCTGGAGAAGTGACAGGACAAAAAGTCAAAAGAGAATGACTCTTCTAGGTTAAGGATTCATATTAGCTCTTCAACAAATTAAAGAGCTGCAACATATAGCTATGAAAGCAGGCAGATTGCTTGTGTTTGATGTAAAGGTAGTTTATATGACATATTCCAGACATCAAAGGCGATATGGGAGGTGCAGGTAGTTAAATACAGAGCTGAAATTACTCTACTGGAAGATGATTTGAAACATTAGAATTGTGAGACCAATGGAAATTGCATTATTTGACCAGTGAGTGGACTGAAATATATATGATTATATCTGCACCTCAATTTAAAAATAAATAAATAAAAATACAAGATGCAATTTTACTGAAGTACTACAGAGCTGTTTTGGTGAGACACTGCCTTCAGTCAGTCAGACAGTCTTCATCTTTGCTATTATACATTCTGTATACATTTTACCTCTAATGAGACTCCATTCATGAAAATCAAGATATGACTTCACCTGAGTTCACATGCAGTAGCACCTACACTAAGAGTTTTAAGAAACTGAATTCCAAGTACAAGCACTTAAAGACATACCAACAGCTTCAGGATGTCAAGAAGTTAGAGCATTAAAAACCTGACAGCTTTAAATCACTTACTAAGAACTCACTACATTCCTAGACATTCAATTAAAAGCACGTAACACCAAATCTAGTGAACTACACAGAAGACAACAGCTAAATGCTTAATGCCAGACTGCTGAAGACCCAACGTTTGTTGTCACTAGCTACAGAACCAACACTTTAAAATATACAACTTGCTGGTGTCATTAAAGAGCAAAATACTGGCAACTAAGAAAGAGGAAGAAAAAAAAGTAACACTAACCCCTCCTCGCTGACCATCCACGTGTATGGAGCGAATGTGATCTGCCAAATCTGGGCTGGAGCTGAAGCAAGCATGGCAGTGGTCCCAACAACAGTTATAAGCAATGCTTTTTGCAGAGGAAGCAGGAACTCCTTGTCCATTCATCATGACCGGAGTTGAACGTCCACTGGAAATTGTGCTGTCTACATCCATAATAGTGCTGCTTATGCTGCAAGACAAACAAACACACCAAAGCTCATCTTTGTTGAAGGTTAACACAACAAATAAAAACTATAACTCTCTGGGGTATGGTTTCAGATATATTTATACAGGCTGAAAAGAAAATCTGACACAAACTTACTATTTATTGTGGTTCATTACTTTAACTAGAACAAAGAAAGTAAGGAAATAGCTACTTGACAGTATAACTTCTCCTGGACACTTGCAATAAAAGGGAGGGATTGAAAATTCTCCAATTCACTGACAATTAACTCTTGTGTGATTAACAAGGCCATTTCTGAGCTACATTAAGCAGCCATTCATTGTGGCCACCAGGGGCCACTCTCACCAGCCGTTCTGATCCCTACCTTGGCAGATAAAGAACCAAATGTAAACCGATCAGAAAGAAATATATAAGCCAAGACTAGGGAGGCAGACTGATATTCTTACTGGATAAACATTAAGTAACTACTGATATATCTTTTTTTACCCTGTGAACCTGTTCTCTGCCAAAAGGACCCTTATGTTGTTTGCCTCAGCATCACAGAATAGCTTATCTCTGAAAAGCCCCCTGAAGGCAAGGTGGTCAAATCTCCTGCTCAAACAGGAGCAAGTGAAATCAGACTGCTCGTGGTCTTGTCCAGCTGAGTTGTTTAACAGGCGTGTTCAAAGGCTGGAGTTTCTGGTGCTTTTCTGGATCATTTTCTCAGTGTCTGACTAACCTCCTTGTGGGGGAGAGAGAAAATTTCCCAACATCTCATCAGAATTTCCAGTGTTGCAACTTCTATCTGTTGCCTCTTGTCCTTGGCAGCTGTAGCGTTGAAATGACTCTGGTTCCTCCTTTGCTAAACCTCCCTATCAGGTCACTGAAAACAGCAATAACCCTGCCCTTCCTATCCTAAAACTGAAGAAACACAATCTCTCAGCGCCTCCATGAATAGCATTTGCTTCAGCCTTCTAACCATCTTGGACAGCCTCCACTGCATCCTCTCCGGTATAAGAATATCTGGAATTAATCCCAAACCAGACAAAGTAATCCAGACATAGTGTCATTATGGTGCCAAACAGAGGTGATGAATCGCTTCTATGGATCATATAGACACACTTTTGCTAACGCAGCCCAGTATGCAGCAGTAATTTTTACATAGGTGTCTTTACATATTCTTCTGATGAATGTGCAAGGAAAAAAAATCTAATTATATACTTTAAAGAAAGAAAATAACTTCCTATTCAGCACTTTGTAATATTTATAATTTTCTAAATTCTATCACATCCCTCTTCTCCTCCACCTCTCAGACATGATTTCTATGATAAAGCATTTTGCTTTTAAAGGTATATGTGGTGTTCTATATTTTTGACCATCATTGTTTCCATACCCACTACTATTAATCTATTACACACTGAGATTAATAAAAAGTACATTATTCAAAATTTGAAGAGATCATCAGCATGCTTGCTCTTTTGCTCTATAAGCTCTTACTAGCCATTTCTCATGTTCTCTGTATCTCCTTTTAATCACTACTGTGCTAGCATTTTTTTATGTGATAGATTATGAGACCGTCACAGATATTTGCCTTGTTTAGGTTTCCCCTTCTCACCCGCTAGTAGGAACCTTTCTTTTCCAACTTGAAAAGAAAGTTTTAAACACCTATTCGACAGGTTTTTTGATTTAATATATCAAATGCATATTTCCTAAATACTGCACAAATAGTACACAACCTGGTATGGTTTGGGGTTATTCCCCTCCCAGTTTCAGAAAAGATCTAACAACTTACAAGGCATGGCTTCTACCCGTGAAAGTTTTATGGGCTCTTTGATGCTTCACACCTTTTCTACACACACAGCTCTCCATGATCTCCCAGAACCCCTTAAGTAGTCTTGGTTTATCTCATGACATACAAGCTCCCAGTCTGTGACCAGCAAATAAAAGGTGGCCAACAGACTGCTATAGATACAGTTTTGAATCTGTTTCATATTGCTGCCTTTCCCAAAAAGTTTATTTTATGTTCACCAGAAGCTTACCAAAAAACAAGAAAACAAAACCAAAACAATGCAACTAGCACCCAGCTGAACCTACACTTCTCAACAGTGCTTGCTACTGTTAACAGTAGTTTAGTATCCCTCCAGGAAAGCCAGAACCTTTAAGTGCAAAGAATGTTGCAAGCAATCCAAAGTTTTCCACCATACTAGGCCCGCAACAGATGCAATGAGGGGACTAATATCCCCTCCTTCCTCAGCTGATGCCTAAGCAAAATATTATCTCCAGAAGTAAAAAACTGTAAAACTGTGCTGTTAAAGCAAAGTTTACCAAAAGGATGATAGGAAAATTGAATAATTAAATGTGACTACACACACACCTGAATTATCTATAGAGTTTTCTCAAAATCAGTACTCAGAGTTAGGTCTGAATGCATACAAAGTGGCACATACCCAGCCTGACCACTTCTGTTGCATACAGCAATGTAACACAGATCAGTGGTTCCAGCAGGAAGTTGCTTAACCAAGGATGGCAAAGTACTGCAGATACAGCACTCTTGTAACAGCTGCCTCAGACATCGGTAAGTAACCCTAGCTTTCTCACAGTTGAAAGGTACCAAAGTGCAGTACTTCATAAACACTTAGGACCTAAAACTTTCAAGCTATTTACAGTCAGTCTGAGCTTCTACATCCACTGATAGCATTAGCACCGTTCTCAAAAACCCCATAAATACACATAAAGAAACTTCCAACTAAGAGGTATGGTAACTAGGACAGATTATGAAGGGGCATTTAGCATTGAGGGCTCCCCAGTTTTACAGCCTAGTTGTAAGTGGAAAAGCAATGAAAAAATGTAACAGAATGAATTCTGTGAAAGCATGCATGGAGAAGTGTGCACTCGTGCAGGTGAAGTGTGGTTTCTCTGGTTAACAGGCATGCAATCTGGTTAATGTCTCTAAGCAGAGACAAAAATAGTTCAGATGACAAACCTGTATAGCATGCGAGTTTATTTCATACTGCAAATGCAATGCAACATATCCTCACCACTCCAAGTACCTAGCTGTGATTTAGTCTTCCATGTGGTAAAAGCTTTCCACTGGATTCTAGGTTTTAACTCTTTGAGTTGCTGTAAGAAATAACTGCTATTCACAATGTTTCCATTATTCCCAGTTTGTTTTATTTGAGAGCTACTGTTCATTCTTTTTTCTTAAGCTTCATCATTGGGATTGAAACAATGTAGCTGAAGCTTCATGCAGAAACCCCAGAGTATTTTACTGACTCGCACAAAGCTAAATAAGCTAGTAGGGTTTTATGTTTGTTTGGGAGAAGATTTGGTGGGTTGACTGTGGTTTTGTTGGGGTTTTTTTTCCCCTAAAATATTCACTTACTTCCACTGAGGTTTGTAGTATTTGGATTCTTGAATATTAATTACGCTTTTCACCTAGTTGGAGGCTATCTTCTACGGATTAGATGCTTTATGACTGGATTATCACTATGTACTTCAGAAGAAACTGTTTCTGAAGGTTTTTCACTTTAATTAGTGTAGTGTGCAGCTTGAAGGCTACTCAGTATTGGTTTTAGCAACCCTGCGATGTATGTTCCCTGAAATCTCTGATTGTTTTTAATTTGATGCTTTGCAAGATATGGTTATTTATTATAGGATCTGTCACAGTCGTTTCCCTTGGTGTTAGCTGAAATCAGCTGGGTCTTTTGCTTACCTACTGAACATCTGGGGACTGGAAGCTAAGCGCACTTGGTGGAGGTACTGTAACTCTGAAATGAGATCCTGTTGATCAGACTGAAGTAGTGCTTCTTGACCCTCAAGGGCATGGTATAAGGCCCATCTGTTAGGCCTGAATTTTGCCTGAGGGAAGGTTACTTCAGTTAAGGTCTAGAGGGAATATGCTTAGCAGACATTAAAAGTATAATAGCAAATTGATTGGCCTTTTGTGTGTGTGTGTGTGTGTGTTTTCAGTGCCTCCCTCTACTATTACTTCAAGTGGACAGTCGCTAATGGGTTTTCATGGAAAAGTAAAAATTATGTTCTTCTATGCTGCTCCTTTGGTTTCTGTACATACTCCTGGACTCCTACTGTCCATGTTTCTGCCAGATTAACAAAAATGGGAAAGAAAAACGGGGCAAACAAATTCAGTGCAAGGGATTGCTCGCACTAGTGAGGAAATTGATCTCCTTGGAGAAACAAGTGTGTGTCAGGAACAATGTCAGATACAATATTTCCTTTAATGTGTTACATCACAGGGTTGTCATATTTTCATTCACATCTAACTGTACACAACAACTAGTGCCCAAATATGCACATGGTAAAATACGTGGCTTGAAATTTGTTCATTCTGAATTAGGAATAATTTAGACATTTTTTCCTAGCAGAAAATACTCTTATTTACATGAGTCCAACAATAGCTTAATTTTGCTCTTAAAAGAATAATCCAGAACTTAAAATGCTTGAAGACCTCCTTTTGTTCTCCATAAATGAATTAAAAATTCTTGCAAGTTTTTTTAGCTATTTGTTTTTTCAGTTTCAGGATTGTTTTTAAATATAGTTTGAACTGGATTTAACCAGCTAGACACATCTGGTTCACATGCACATCCAGATGTGCAGGTACTAACCTTTCAAAATGACAGTGATGCTAAACAAAACTTTAATCATCTTGATTATGAAGATGTATTATTTTTAGCTACAGGTAAAGTATGTACAGTTAAAAAATAAAACCGGAAACGGTGCATTTGAGGTAGTGAATCCTCTGCATTAACTTGTGTTAATGTTGTTTCTTAATGAACTCACTTAAAATCTCAGTATCTTTTCAAAGCTATTGATAGGTAGAAGAAAAATGTAGGAGGAAGAGGGGAAAAGGTCTGAGTCTTCTGAGAAAGTCTGTATTTTCAGTTCTACCTTGCTGCATTTGGAAAGCACTGTTTGCACAGTTGGTAAAATGGGGTGTGGGTTTAAGAAGGTATTTTAGAAAGGCATTCAGTTCTTACCTCTAAGCTGTGATTTTTACTTCAAGTTGATTCTGGTGCTTGGATTAGGATGAAAATAGGGATAACAAACTTGAAGACTATGTTGTGCTTGCTGTAACAGTTTTAAATTTTAGTAATTAGTCGGTCTTTTGAATAGTGCTTCTTAAAAACAGCTATTGTGTATGCAGGCTCTCTCCAGCAGTGACTGTTTTTGATGCTCTATTGTTTGGGATGACCCCTGAGTTGAACTCTCTGAAACTCAAATGTCTAATGTTCTTCATCAGGCTATGGTCTATAGATCCATTACAATGGAGCTGGAGCCTGCTTACAGCTTGGGAGCAAACCCAGACCTGTCTGTCACTAGCAATAGGGGAATGCCACAAGCGCTTAAGTTCTACTTGTGTCATTCTGCTTTGATAATGGCAGTCAGGATTTAAACAGATCTCCCAGCTGGGGAAAAACAGCTTAGAAAAAGGCAGAAAAACTTGCTTTAACTTATTTAGCTATAAATTTATTTCAGTGTCTTTGTTTCGTTACCAATAGTTTGCCAGAATGTCTGCCTTTTCCCTACTTTGTTCTATTTCTCCTCTTTGATACGCATTATTACTTTCCAACTTACAGGCTTTGAGGATTTCAGATGAGAAAGAAAAAGGATGTAATTTCCATTACTACCTTCCCTTTGTTAAGGAACCTTTCCCTCTCGTGGATAAACCCAAGCAGATAGAAAGACACTCTGGATTGAAAAGCCCATTCATGGATTGAAAGATACATTTCAGTAGCACAACCCTGCCTGGGCTGAGTTGGCATGCTTCTACTTTTTGGTCAAGAAAAGACTCAAGTGGAAGAAAAAAAAGATGATGTGTGCACACATCTTTCTTTTATATCCTGCCCTCACACCCTTTCTAAAATCCCAAGAAAGAAAAAAGGAGATGAATCAGCAGGTCTAACAAAAACAGTGTTGCAGTTGAATATTTGCAGACTTAGTAGCGGCTATACCTCTGATTATAAAACTTACCATCATCTTTCTGCTTGATCTTGAAATGCGAGGTCAAGGGACATCCCAAATTGGTGTCTTTTCTGATGCTATATATACTACAAACTTTTGTCTGAAGGGCTTCCTTGTATTTTTTCATTCTATGGTAGACTAGAGAAAGCATACATGTGCTTAAGCTGTACCTCTTGCAGCCTTTACCTCTTTCCTGGGTGGCCCCAGACTAGCTAATTAAAAAAGACAGCAACTGATTCTAGGTTCTCAGTGCTGTGATGTGTCAGATTATCTGAAACACCATGATTCTAGACACACAGGGGAGAGGAAAAACCACCCAAAAAACCCAAAAACATACCACCACAAACACTTAAGCTATTGAAACCAAATCAAGGCAACATTTAAACTATTACAACTAAATCAGCTTTCTCAGTGTTATTGTTTTCTCCTGTCATTAATAACTGTACTTATCAGAATATCTTTTGATGAATGAGTATTACTAGTTGACTTCTACATATCTTTCTCCAAAACCAAAGCCAATTTTATACAGGCAGGATGGTATACTAAAACAAGCAAATGAACAAAAAAAACCACCAAAACCAAAACCCAGCATTCCTTCAATCTAGCATTTTCCAGAAGCACTTTCAGGTTCTTGATACCTTTAAATAAGTAAGAGCAATATTAAGGCAACTTCTAGACAAAGGGAAAAGACTATGATTTCCAGGACTGCACAATTTCAGAAAGCACCCACTCACTTGTGCTTCTGATTCCCTTCTGCTTTTTCCTTTTTTTAAATCCAGCCTATGCTTTACACAGATTAAGTAATTCTAACAAAAACTTCTCCACAACTCAAACAGTACTCATAAACCAATCTTAAAAACAAGCTTGCAAAACTATTGAATATCTATATAGTTATGTAGCCACTAAGAAATCGACGTAGTAGAAAATACAACAATCAAGGGACAGATTTTATACAACATAGAAAAGCTTGTTTTTAAATTCTTTTTGAAGCAGAAGCTTATTTTAGTGTACAGCTACGTCTAGATTAGGTATAAATACCCAGAAAAGACAGTGACACTGCAAACACTTTGCACTGATAACTTAAAACCAGGCTAAGAGAGAAAAGCTCTTCAGGACAGAAGAATCGAATGAGCTTGAAATAACAAACATGCACAGGAAACAAAACAAGACAGAGAAAGTGTGTTATGAATCACCACCTCTCTAGAGCTTTTTCCACTCTCCCAGATCACTTACTTTGATTATTTAGATTGTTAGTCCTAGAATATTTGAGCTCATAATATTTACATAACACAAGCCCAGGTCATCACCGGATTTGTAGCATGCAGAAGAACAGGTACCATAATAAAGAACCTTGGAATGCCACAATATCTAAAGAGCAGCAAGAATAGAGCAGGTTAAACGTACATGCCTTGTGATATGACAGCACAAAGACTACATCTGCAAAAGGATTACACAAATCAAGAAACTGTAAGTGGTTCTGCCTTAAAGATACAAATAAAATTGACTTTCATTTCTGAGAACGACATTATCTTCAACTTGATAATCCCCTTAGGTGGTTATGGAACAGCAACAAGTGGTTCATGATTTTCAATCTTTATTTATAAAACTGTGCATTTACCAAGTAACACACCCTAGGAGAAGCACAGAAGAAACATTCAGTCACTCAGGAACCACGGGAAATAAATATTTGAACCATGTTTTCCATCTCAAGAACCATAACAAACACGAAATGGTGTAATTGGCACAGGAAGGTGACAGCATTCAGGCAAGGTGTTAGAGAAATCACCCTCTGATTCTCCCATCCTCAGGTGACCTTCCCTAACTCCCAGAACACAAACTTCTGAAGACAAAGCAACCAAAGACAGGCACAAATCTCCCAGAGGAGACCTGAAAATCCCCTCCAGTTTCAGTTAGTTACGTTAGGTACAATATAACAGAGAATAAAAGTTCACAATAGGATAGCATTCTATAAAGCAGCAGCTTTTCCTATTCATACCTCAGTGAACAGGTGCTACTTCAAGTATTAACCTGGCATCAAAAGCAGAGGAATCAGCAAAGTAAAACTCCACTAACTGACTCCATTCATAATAGAAGGTTCTAAATTAAAGTCCAATTCCTGTTCTGCTGGACACTGAATTAACTACTACTTGTACAAATTGTCTAATCTACAGCTTGGCACGCAAATTAGCCTTAGGAAGTCTACTTAAAGACATGCTAAGAGTTGTTTTATTTCAAGTGCAAAGAAAGGTTTCGGTTTCTCTGTTTACTTTGTATATAATGAAATATTGTCTTTGCATCTTTCAGATTTCTTTTTATATTTGGAATCTAAGTTGATTACAGTGTAATAAACTATAGGGATCAAATTACATTGTTCCAGTTTTACAGGAGAACTAGTAATTTGTACAAGATGCTGTATGAAACAACATTAAGTGGAGAATCTTTATGCTATATTTTATTTAGGTAAAGTGTATTTAATAAAGAATACTACTACTATATGTACCAAGAATCTTGTCCTTTACAAACCTCTCAACTCAAGCAGCTTTGTTTCATTTTACTCTGTCTGACACTGCACAAACTGCTGAATTACAGCACTCTCTTACAGTGCATCAGGATGACAATGGGACTTTCAAGATCATAACAAATCTTGCTTTTCTATCACTATCAAATACCTTTCCATCTATCTTTAACTAACCCTCTATTAAACAAAGTATCCGCTAAACACTAACAACTGCAGCTTAGCAAAAGATAAGTCTAAAGAAGAATATGAGATATTGGAAAAGAAATCCCATGTCTTTCTCCATCCCACCCACACTCCCCCTCCCTCCTGCCCCCCCCAGCAAGTTAAAAAGCACCCTGGTATCTTTAGAGAGAAGCTTCACATTTTTTCCCAATTATTTGTTGGTTTTAGTGTTGCAAAATCACAATCTGAGAATTGTCAGCACTATTTTAGCACATCAAAACCCCAATGATACATAGCAAGCATAAAATGAAATATTTATATTTCATTTACTAAACCGAATTGATTTAAATACATTCATATTCTAGCGTTAACAACTCCAGACAGGTTACATAAAAACTTATAAAAAGGAGCTGGTTATGCAGATAGGGTAACAAAACAATGAAACCTCTATCTCAAAGAATATTCCAAAATTACCACTTGAGGCTTTCTGCAAGTCATGCCACCATTGTTTTGATTTTTTTAATAGCAACTGGGAGAGTGGGTAAAATTCACTGCTCACACAAAGTAGCCTCCTACTCTCTTCTGTTCCCTTCTCCTCCACAGGTTAACTGGAGATTACACTCCCACCTTTTTCAAGGATTCCCTGCAATTACTTGCCTCCTTAATGGGAGAGACTAATTTTTCACTTTCTTTGGGTTAAGCTCGTGCTTTTTCCTCAGGCTATTAAACATCTCTCATTCCCTATCAAACCAAAAGTGTGTACCTCATGTCTCCCCCTCAGCAGTAACCCCTATTCCCATCTCAAATACTCCATTTGCTCCCTTCTATGCCACGTCCCCACTTACTCAATAACAGGCTGCTCCACAATGACCCCAAAACAATGTGTTCTAGGTGTACTTACAAACTACTGTCTTCCATGCTAGCTCTGCATACTGCTTATTCCCCCACCATTTTTCTGTAATTCAATAGTGTTGTTCAAAACAGATGTAAATATAATAAAACTACTGGAAAGCTGTGCAAATTTGAGGAAGAGGGACTATGGCAGAACACTTCTACTGCATCACAGTTTTATCTGCGACCAACTCCAGAAATGCATGATGCCACATCTCTGACAAGTGAATGTTCAGGCTGCATATAACACCCAAAGCACACCCCCCTTTGTGGAAAGAAAGTAGTTCTTTCCACTACTGCTTAGAAAATTCCCTGAAACAAACCTCCAACTAAACCTCATATTCAGAGATTACCAGTCTTATTGATGTCACAAACTTAAACAAAATGCATCTACACCTGTGTGGAAGTACAAGTCCAACATAAAAGCAGTACCATTTATCTTTTACACTGAATAGGAAAATGTTTTTCTCAAATTCTATGAAGTACATTTACATCTTACTGCAATAACTGTAACAGCTCATTATACCAAGCACTTTCATTTGTTAACAAAAAGACCTCATGTTAACCACTCAATTATACCAACCAACAGATTTGGTAATAAAGATACTCACCATACAAAATATGTGGGCTGTTTTGTCTTCCCATCAAAAGCTATTTTCTTCAGTGCCAGAAAGGCCTGAACATAACCATTACAGAAACAAGGGGTTTATTTTGCAATTTGAAAGTAAATAATGGCAGAAACAATAAATGGAGGCAGAAATGCTGAAAATACAATTTTCAGCAGAATTTTGGAAATTCATGTCATCTTCTATATAGCCCACTCTGACGCATCAATATTACACACACTCTAAAAAAAATTTAATGACTTAACCACCTTGCCATAAGTGCTAATGAATGATTCTTCATTTCCTGAATAGGAATAAGTGAGACTATGCAGCAAAGAGAGGCCTGAAGCACTTTTTAATCTGGTCACATGGATACATGGAGCATACCTATTAATACCATATGCCTTTCTGATTATATTTTCAATTTACTATTCTGACTTCATAAACATCACTTGTACAATTCACGTCACGACATCATCAGTTTTGAACATTCTTCCTTTTTGAGAGCTCAAAAACTAGCAAAATACTATATTTAAACCTCCAAATTGCTAACATTTTAAAATCAGCATACATATTAAAGGTTGAAAAGGCCTTAATTTTAAACATTTTAGACTAAAAACCCCTCAGCCTAGATCCCGGATTTTTCAGGCCCGAATCTCTTATATTTCAACCTGTTTGTTTCACTCAAAAAAAATGAAAAAGCCTAACAATCTGAAAAACAAAAAGGTTTATTATTTAAACAGTTTTCTGAAACATGTTTTTAAAGCTGCTCACCTATTACAGAGGAATAGAATAGTAACATTTCTAGAAGGATTCTACAAGTCTAATATGTCTAAGACAGCTAAAAGTTTCCTTGAGTATTACTGAGTATTCCCTGAGTCAGCCCCTCCCAATAACTGACTTTGTTAGTAACAGTAAAAGCCAGGCTAAAAAACAAAAGCCTTGCAAGTTACATTGCCTGCACTGTGAAAATTAACATTAATTAGCTCAGAGGGAAAGATTACTGCATAGGTCCAACAACAACCTGTTACATCTGGCCTGCCAGCTAATCAATCAGCACTCACATACTAGTTGGCAAAACAGCTGATAGCTCCAGCTAAAAAATATTCTTTCAGTGCTTCTTGCCTAGTCAGTAAGAGACGGAAACAACAGATAAATTACTAAAGAAAGGTAAAGATAATGTATGAACAGAGGAAGATCAGGGGTAACTTCTAAATGACAGTACAAAGAGGACAAATCCACAAGGTGTACAAAAAAGCCCTTCATTTAGCTCTATTTCTATTTCTGCTAAACATTTTATTAAAAGTGCAGGATCTACTACTGTTCTCTAAATCAAACAAAATCTAATAACGAAACTATTTCAGATTTAAATACACTTCCTAATAAACTTTCCAGTAAACAATATTTAAATTCTTTCAGTATTCTAACAATAAGTATTTCTAAGTAAATACTGTAGTTCAGCAATAACACATCAGTGAGTTGCAAATACATCTTCACTGCATCCAGATCAACTGATTTGTACCCAGATCCATGCATCTGCTTAGGTCTAGCTTCAGTACCTGTGGCCCAATACTGTTACTGTGTTTATAGTTAATTGAACCATTATTTTTTCTTTTAAAGCCGTGTCAAATGCTTTCTCAGCATTGTGATATGACTAGCTACTCCAGAGAACTCTGGAAAAACACATCTATCCTTTCAGCACATGTATGAACTTAGGGAAAGGCACAGGAACATTACCAGCATTCACATGCTGATAACAGTCTTTGTTCTAACTGTAAATCTGGAGGATAAATTAGACTTGAATGCAGCCTATTATTAAGCCAGCTGACCTGAGCTTACTCAAAAGTTGTAGACAAATTTCAGCACAGCAGTGGGAACTTGCCACAATTCCCAGGAAAAAAATATATGAAATTATTACAGATCAACAAGATACCTACCAGTCCCAGAATTACCACACTCAATGCTCATTACTAATACTACTGAAGTGAAAAGGCCAGCTGGTTATCTTAGGTATCAACTTAGGGTTTGCTTTTTGGTTTCTGGGGTTTTGGGGGAGGAAGATGAATATGTTTTAACAAAGTGCAAAGTCTATGTACATGGAAATAGCTGGTTAAAATCCACCTCAAGTTTCAGGGCATCAATATTTAACATCATATTTGTTTCCTGTGTTGTTATGAATACTTACAAACTTCCTACAGTAATGCCCCAAATTATTTACTGTTTTAGTAAATACTATCAAAATACATTCAAAATGTTAACAATAGAAGTTGATGAACAGTAGTTATAATTTGATCATATGCAAATATTTTTCTGTTCAGCTGTTTTATTTGTACTTTATGTTTGATATCACTAAAACAAAAATCAAAGAGATAACGCATTTGTATTGTGGAGAATAATAAAGACTGTGCACAGGGAAGCAGGAATTTGATCACTCATGGAATTCAGGCCCTCTCACCACACCCTCTTATTTATTCAAATTTTCTGAAGAGGAAACAAGAAAAGAAATCCCAAGCCTAGGGGCATGATCTGAATGTTACCAAACCTGCCTACAGCAGGAGAATCATATACCCTTCTACCAGTTTCCTCTAGCTTAACCCAGGGACTATAAATTCAAGCATGTTAGTTCACTCTCTCTCTTTTTCTCTCTTTTCACTCCCCCAGGTAATCTTATGTTGCAACATACTGTGAGATAAGACACCAAGTTCCTTAGGACTTCAGAGACACAGATAGTCAGCAAAGGTCATGAAGTACCACCATACAACATACTATTTAATATAAAACATCACTTAATAGATAGAATATCACTCTCTGATAGTTATAAACCTTTAATTTTAATGCAGAGGTGACCAAACCAATGAATAAGTCTTTAAGAATTTTAATATATTAGCATAAACCTGTACCTTTCACCTATAAGTCTAAACCATTTCCAGCTCTTCCCTGGAATTTATCATCCCACCTCACATACTCTTCAGGTCTCTGGCATATCCCCTACCTTTTGCAGCACTCTGCTTGTCTGTCTGATTATCTAAAAGGCACAAGACTATGGTGTGGCTGGGTTCCAAGCAGCAGCAATCATTTGGATCACTAGATTAAGCAAGCAACTTGCTGGACTACATGCAGCAAAAATAATAGAAGCATTTTACCATGCTGCAGCAACGACTGCACACAAAATGAAATCTCTGATCACCAGGAGTAACAAATGACACTCTTGGCAGCATTGCTCTTTTCCTTACCCAACTCAGCAAGGAAGCTTTGAAATTACAGCACAAAATTCCCTCAGCACCCCAATTTCCAGCCAGGCAGCTCAAGATAAAACTTTGCAACAATTAAAACCGATGTGCAGTCTTTATTTAAACCACTAAATGCCAAGAGTCCCATTGCTGCAAGCAAGTCTGAACCAACAGTACTGGAAAGTAGCAATGATGAGTACGTGCACACAGTGATTTAGCTGTGTGACTGTAGCAAGAGAACCACAAGAACAATGACAGAGAAAGAAAGTAGCACTCTGGAGTGCAAAAGCAACGCATGACACTGAACTTCCAGAAAACCCTGCAAGTTCTGTCTGTTATTTCCTCAACCCACAAACTGACATGCATCCAGATAAAACCTGGACTAGGTTTGGACTTTAATTTGATGAAAACCAATAAACTAATCTTAAAACTCCATTATATACCTGTTTTTTTTGAGAAGTCTATTCCCATACTTACATGGTTTTATGTAAAATTTCAGCTTTTGAACAAATACGACCAAAGCAAACAAACAAAACCCCAACACTCATACGCACACAGTCCCTTCCATCTCGCCCAAGTTTGGAAGAAAGAAAATGTGACCTCTATGAGTCTCAGGAATCAGATGGCAACCAAAGAACTGAATTTTTCTTCTCTTCAGACTTTTAGGCCAATTACATGGTTTTGGGGAACTGACTCAGAAGGGTTTTGCTTGTTTAACACTTGAGGTTAGATCTAGTGATGCCCCACTCCTGAAATATGGGTATTTTTACAGCTACACAATTTGCTGCAACATATATTCAAAGTAAGTTTCTGGACAAAACCACATTAAGTCTTCATACTTAACAATGAAACTATCTTAAAGTATAAACAAAAGTATAATTGTTGTTTAATTGCAACTCTAACAGGGAGCTTAGCATTTTTAAATGATAAACTGAAAGAAAAATAGCACGAGTTTCTTAAACTATTTTAAAAGACTAAGACCTACAGCATTTTAAGACTGTTCTTACGTCCACTTTTCACCCTTTCTTCAGTTTGTCAATTAAACCGTTGCACACAACAGCCAAAAATTTACTAGGTAAGCCATGTTCTTTGAAATGCTTGACTTAGTAGGCTAAACCAGACATGAAAAGTAGAATTCAGCCATCTGTGAGAATCTGGTTGTGCCTTTCCACAAGAACCTATCTAAAGTCTTGCTAAAATTAAATGCATACCGTGAACATACAAAAACCTAAGAAATAATCTCTGCATTTACCATTACAGAAGTCATCCAAAGATGTCTTTGACCCTCATTTAACAGTGTGTATGCTTCTTACTGGTACACACCTAATACAGAAAGGCTGGTCTCCTTTTCATTTTAGTAAACTAGCTCTCCCCACCCTTACGCTTCAAGAGGTTACCACACAGCTCTCCGACTTTGCTGCAGAGACTCCGGTGCGGATGCAGGCAAAACCACATCCACACACCATTTTCCACCCTGAAGCTTTAGCACGCCCCGATCGCGCGTTGGCTCAAGATACAACCCTAAAAATCCCCAAAAGCACCATGTGAAACAAATCAGCAGCTTCCGAAGAAAGCGGCAACCAAATACAGCCACCAGAACAGTGGAGCTCTCCATGAAACGCCTAACAGTGATGGCTGCAGCCCCAGCACCCCCCATGCAGCCTGCCCCCGGTGCCGGCCGGCTGGGGAAATGGGGGATGGGGTCTCTCCCCCTTCTCCCAAAAGCAGCGGGCAGGCTGCCGCAGGGGGCCCGGCGGGGCAGCGGCCGAGCCGAGGCGGGGCGGGGGGTCCGGGCCCTCCACAGGCCGCCCCTTGCCCCGCCCGGCACAAGTTGGCCAGAGAAACCTGTGGCTGCCCCTCGCCGCTGCCCTGACAGCCCCTGCGGCTGAGGGGAGGCCGAGGAGCAGTCGGTGCCCAGGGAAGAGAGGCTCATTCGCCTTGCAGCGAGGCAGGGAGGCGACCGGACATGGCGCCCGCCGGTCCTGGGGCCTGAGGGACCCCCGGCTCCCCGGGAGGGGCCGGGGAAGGGGCCGGGTGGCTGTGGGGGGGACACGGGACACCCACTGACCTGTCCTCCGAGTCCATGCGGCTGAGGGGCTCCCCGTCCGAGGACATTTCCAGGCTGCCCCGCCGGCCCCCCGACGTGGCGCTGCAGCTGCTGCTGCCGCTGCTGCTGCCGCCGCCGCCGGTGCCGTAGCCTTCGTCGCCACCGCTGGACACGCTGCTGGAGCTGCTTCCCCCGCCGCCACCTCCGCCGCCGCCGCCGCGGCCCAGCCCGTCCTCCTGGCTGCCCCGGGGGCCCTTGGGCTCCTCCTTGGCGTCGGCCTCGCTGCTGCCGCCGGGACTCAGCGAACGGGTCTCGTCGCTGCAGCAGCCGCTGCTCGTACTGCTGCTCCCCACCAGGCTGCTCTCCTCCTCCTCGCCGCCCTCCTCCTCCTCCTCCTCTTCCTCCTCGTCCTCATCCTCCCCGTCCCCGGCCTGACTAGCGCTCTCCGGGCTCGGCTCTGACATGCTTTCCGCTTCCCCGTTCAGCAGCAACAACGACTCCGTCTCGGCCCCCGCCGCCGTGGAGGACGAAGGCGACGACGAGGACCCGGACCCAGCCGCAGCCTCCTCCTCCTCGGCGGCAGCGGCAGCAGCCGCCGCCTCGCCGGGAAGCATCCCCTCCGGCTCCGCCATGTCGCTGCGAGCGGCCGCCATGGCGCCTGCGAGTCGCGGAGAGCGGAGCCGAGCGGGGCCGGGCGCGCACACGGCGGCGGCGGCGGGGGCGTGCGTGCGCGTGCTCGTGCGCGCGCGCGGTGCCGCGCTCCCCTTCCCCCGGCGCTGCCCTTGCTACCTCAGCCCGCACGAGCGCGCGGCCGCAGAGAGGAGGGGCCCCCCCTCGGGCCGCCGCACGCGCTACGGAACGCGCCCGGGGACAAACAACGTAGGGGAAAGGCGGAGCGGCCAACGCTGATGTGAGGCGCCGGGAGGGGCGGGGCGGCCGTTGGGAGCCCCGGTGCCTCATGAGGTATCATCCCCGCTCACCGCGTCCGGACGTCCCGGGATGGGGAACGAGGGGCTCCCGGCCAGCGGGTGCAGCCCTGTTCGGTGCCCCTGTCATCCTCCGGCGTGAGGCACGGTGGGGTAAGCGTGCCACACCTCAGCACTCTGCTGGCCCGCTCGGGCGCAAGATGGGGAGCATTAGGCCCCTGGGTGTCGGAGGAAGGGGGGCAAGACACTGGGAGCCACTGGGGACATTTCGGGGTGGGGTTTGGGGAGGCTGTAGGGAAGGAGCTGAGTGGACTCTTAAAATAGGGAATACAGAGTTTAAAAGGAACGAGGCACCTCGTCAGAGATCTACAGGGTACAGGTCACGGTGTGGTACTGCTGTGAGAACTGTCGACAAACGAGTTCGGCAGTGACACCAAGGCGACAGAAAATGATTTTCTGAGGTATTGACAAAAAAAGAGTGATAAAGCAGTCCCACCGTGCAGTGAGGGGAGAGAGCAAAGGGAATAAACTACATGTGGTGGCCTTAAACCTCCATCTGCAGTAAAGAGGCATGCTGGTTGCCGGGCAAAAGCAGTACGATTAAAGGGGAATGCAAAATACAGATTACTGCATTTAAATTAAAGTCCTAGAAGGGGGGGAAATAGGATATTTGTTTTTTTCTCATAAACCTAAATTCGCTTCTGGGAGCATGAGGTTAGTAAATTCTGTTGGGAATGGTGCTATCTGTAAAAGCAGTTCTGTATGTATAGAAAGGACAGGTGGAAGATGAAGAGGACCGCCAATCCCATACCAGACTGGAAATTAAAGTCATTGTCATATTACAGCCAGTTGGGTTACAGTTTGATAAAGGTTGGTCATGCCAGACTAAAGTGACAGGCTGCCTGACAAGAGTCTTGTCTACATGGACATCAAGACAGCGTTTGATAAATTGTGTGTAACTGATTAAAGCATATAGGATGGGGATTTGCAGTAGAACAATGGGATGGGTAGAATCTGAGTACAGAGGTGAAAGCAGGTAGTTTTGACATTGTTGGGGGGATGAAGAGGTTAATTGAACACTGAAAATGCTATTCTGCATGAACTTTACATGTCACATACACACCTGTTGGTCTGTACCCAATTCTTATAGAGCTTGTCATACTTAAAATAAAAACGTGAAGTGATGGTAGTTTAGTTAAAAACAAACAAACCTACAAGACACAGAACCACAACTCAGTCCAGAAAAGCATTGTGCCTTCTGTGTAATAGGAAGAGCATCACAAAGTGATAGCAGATGTATCTGACATATCCAGAGACCCTAGATTCCGGGAGAAACTCACCACATAGGATTAAAATCGGGAAAGGGTGCTCTGAAGACCAGCACTAGCATAGCTGGAGATGGCTCCCAACCCATCAACACAAGTAGTTGTTAGCATAACACCAGTAACCCGTGATACAGCAACATTGAAACAGAATGCCACAGTGCTGAAACAGCCAGGTGGTATTGGAGCAAAGGGATATGGCATTGGATTCATCTTTGGAAACAAACCAATGTCATTTTTAGCCTGTAGAGGAGCATAGGTGAACTTTGGAAATCAACAACAGCTAAAAGTTACTATCATTTCCAAGGTTCCTAGAAACCAGCCTCAGCTACAAAGTGGAAATAGCAAGAATGCTTAAAAAATAAACAGGAGAAGCAAAAAGACAAGGACAGCTGTAATGCTGTTTCATCTGTATAATATATGTATCACTGGTCTAAAATAGTCACCAGACCCTGAGCTTCTACATCCCCTTCTGCTTTTCCTCCTCCTGTACTTCACTCTTGGCTTGGAACAGTGTGGCACTCCCGGATGGGTGTTGCTGTCACTCATCTTATCAAACATGCAGCATGAGGTTTCAAAAACAAACTACACCCTCTGATTCAGTCAGAAGAGAGCAGTAGATAAAGTAATTCATATATCCCTTCTACTCATTGATTCCCTTTTGGAGTCCTCTGGTGTAGCAAGGGACAGAATCAGAGAGGTATTGTGTGATGAGAAACAAAAACTATATAAAGGACTTGGGTAAAAGACACCTTTCACAACCTAAAAATATGAGAAAAAAGATATGTAAATGGGAAAAGTTATCTTAAAGCCTCCATGTGCCCTAACGTAAACTGTCCAAATCCACTCCTCTGTGTTTTTGCAAGCCCATCCATGTTCTCCTCTCCCAGCTTTCTTGAGGTCCTGTGTGCACGCACGGCACCTTCTGTTTATCTACGGAGAGCAAGAAGGGTGATTCAGACCTCCCACTTCCCTAAGCGGAACATTAGAGACGCCAGCTCATTAGGTAATTTGTGTATTCAAAGAGGTTCAGGGAGGGAAACCTCAGGACACAAATGAATAGGAAGGAGAGTGTGAACCTGCCTAATGGAAACCACTTAGCACTTACGCAAGAGATCATTACCAGAGGGTCACTGCTTCAGGAGCAGGCAGTCATCAAAGAATTACTTGGTGATAATCTTTTGGTGTCCTCTCAGTTTCTCAAAACTACAAAATTCTGCATCCAGGCTTTGTCCTTGAGAGCTTTAATAAAGTCTTATTCAAGAGCAAACAGCAATGATTACTTGAGTCTTGTTATAGAGTTTCCCCTGTACAAAAAATAGCCAGTTTACCAAAGGTAAATATTGTTCTCCAACGTTTTTGACTTTCAAACCTCTTGAAAGAGGAGATTTGTCTCAGAACAGATGACTCTAGAACTTGCAAAGACATCTAAATCACTTGCATGTGAATGGGACTAATAAAAGCTCAGAACAGGAGATGGGCTGTTAGGAAATCCTTTTGAAAAAAGAGAATTTACACATCCACTTGGTCTTGAAGGATGGATGTTACTCCATCATTCACAAAAAGGCCTTCTGCTATGCTCAGTCTGGCTGACACGATTGTGCTACAACAGGGATGGTGCTTTAAAGCTGTGATATTTATGTCGAGGCAATACTCATCTGTGGTACTTGGAAAACATTCTCAACAGAGTACAAAATAATAAAATCAGTAGATAGATTAGGAGAAACTCGTTCAGAGGCAAAGAGTTCAAGCAGAACCATTCTCCACAAGTGCAAGAACAAACAACACTGCAGACACAGCAGAGCAGGGAGAGCAAATTAAGATTTCATTCTCTTACCTCAGGAACCGCAGGGTACAGGGCACTTACAGTGACAGCTGAATCAATAAAGAGCACACTCCAAAGAAGTAGTTTCTTCTTTTCTTGAGTCACAATTCCACTGGTTTGTGGGGGTTTTTTGAAGGAGAGTTAGGTGAGGTCATCAGAGGATTTTGTACATGTAAACCAGTGTTTTTTAGTTTTTTTCCCTAAGGATGATCAGCATCATAACACTGTGATGTATTGCATGCAAGCAAGACACTTCGAAACTGTGAGAAAGGCCTATAAAGAGAGAAGAAACATGCCATAGGCCTAAGATACAGGAGAACTGGCACCTCGTCTTGCACTTGTTAGGATACCAGAGGAAAGTCTGTAAACCAAAACAGCTGGTCACTGAACTCCCTTCTCCTGCCCCTGCCTCCGCAGGCTTGTCTTAAGCACTGCAGGAAATTCCTGCTGCCTGAACCTCATGACTCACCTTGCTGACAGTGTTCTGCCTGCTCAGCAGCCTCTGAAAACTGCACCCTTCCCTTCTTTCTGCCCCACCCTTACCCATCCAAATTCAGGATCTGGAGGAAGAGGCTGCAATCTCCATTTCTTCAAGTAAGCATCCACCACTTGGTTCTCACCCTTCCCTTCAGACCGGCCTGAAACTGCCTCATTCTGCAATTCTGACCTCACCCAGTTAATTCTCCCTTTAAACTACACTCTTCTCCTTTTAAAGCTGCCTTTAATCTTTCCTCATACTGTTTGCTTAGAGATGATGACTATAGGGAACTTCGAGCCTTGCCTCGATTGGGCCAGCCAAAGGAAGATGGCTGGGAATACATGTTGGCCTGGGATCCCTCTTCTTCTGAGCATGAGCCCTAGCTGCAGCTGTGCAAAACACTTTGCAGCAATATGAATTCTAGACACTGCTCGGGTCCTTCTTCCCCCTACTCCCTGCCCATGCTTTGTTACAATTCTCATGGTGACACACTGCCTCTTCTGTTGTGCCAGCACAGCTGTCTCTGAAATTCATGCTATGAACTAGACCAAGCAACTGCTTTTAGTAGTAACTAGGGGGGGGGAGAAAAGGAAAGGCATTCTGTTGCTGTTAGGTCATGAAACTTCACAAACCTCCAGACAGCTCAGATAAATGTAACTGTGCTCACAATGGGGAGAAAGGAAGAGAAAATTTAAGATACTAGTAAGATGACACAAAGCACCAGGAGTTCAGAAATGGAAAACCTCATTCTGTCATTTTGGAGCTCATCCAAAAGCACATCCTAACATTCGTTATATTTGCATTTGTATTATAACAACTTGCAAGATCAGTGGAGAGGAGGGTGTCTTTTCATTAAACCACCTGTAAACACAAGCCGTAAGAGGAAGCCTGTGTTCCATAGATGCTCTGACATCATTGAATCAGGTATTTTACAAGTTTGTAAAGCCTCTTCTCTAAAATGCAGGCTAATTGATGTTAAATTTGCTGTCAAATGATATTGAAGGAAAACACAAAACCACAAAGATTTCTGGTAGGTGAAAGATCTAAAAACCTGAGTTCAAGGCATTAGAAGGCCACATAATATGTTTCATTTATGTGCTTTACAGCATGTTGCCAAAACTGAAACATAAGCACAGAATTTCAAATAGATACTATTTAGCTATGATAAGCTATTACTTATTATAGATACCACTGAGAATGATCTTAGAATTTGCTTCAAAACCAAAAGCTTCATGCTGTACTTCTGCACTGTTTTAGCTATGTGAATATTAATCCTGTCACCATGTCTCTCAATTTTTGTGAGTTCCAGGGACTTGCATAAACATACGCTAAAAATGTATTGTATTTTTCTTTGAAACTATTCAGAAAGTTTTCCAAATACTATATTTGAAAATTTAAATAGCTGATGCATATTTAAATAGCTGATGCATATATATAATCATATGAACAGGTAAAACAATAATACATGCAGTCCTGTACAAGCAGATAGAGCATCTCTTTCTGTCATGAATGCTGTCAATAGTTTTATATCATGATTCAAAATAGACATGAATTATAAGAGACATTTTATTTCCCTCTTAAAGTGTCCTGTACCTCCTTGTGTCAATTTTTCACTTGGCACAGTTTGCTTTTTCAACAAAAGGCAGCCCAAATACTTAAGTCTCAGAAGAATCAACATTCTTAAAGGGTTCAATTTAGATTAGTTTTAACAGAAGATAATTAACATATTTGCTTCCCTATTAGTCTTGACGTGCTGTTAGTCTGGGGAATGCGTGTTTTCTACATTCTTATGCATAACAGAGCAGGATTCCAGCTTTAAATGAAGGTGTGCGCTCAACCACAAATACAGGGTTCCCACCAGCATGTCCATTTATTTTCTGCAAGTCAGTTACTACAGAGCACTACAACAAAACCAGGGGGATGTCATTGCAGTGAAGGGGATGATTCTGAACAAGCATGCTAGGCAGAAAACCCAGCATTTATCTTCTAAAATGATGTGCAGTCAAGAGCGGAGTCTTTCTTTGCACACATAGAAATTCTTTTCAAAACCATAAAAGTAATCAAAATCTTGCATGTTGCAAAACCGGTGTGTAACCATTACAACCAAGCAGAAATTCATAATGAATTGAATGCTAATTAAATACAAATCACAGCTTGGAAGGAGTACAAGCTTACAGCAGTTTTTCTGTGTTCTTCTATGATTACTCTAAAACTCCCCTTCTAAAATTTGTGCTTGTAAGTAGAATGTTGGTTTTTTTTACATAAAACAGTGCTATTTTTTAAACATTAATAGTTCATAAAATTCAATTTAAAATTCCCTTGCAGAAATGCAGTTGTAATATTTGTGCATTTTTTAATTTTTTCCCCTTTAATCCCTTGTTTTTCCAAGATCAAGCTCTTTTGAACACAAATCCTTCCAACCATGGTTCTCAGCTTCCCAGAACATGCTGTGGTGGGCCCAGTAAGGGGCTCTGCAGATAATTAAGGGAATGGAGCATTGTTAGATGAGGAGAGGTTGGGTGAGCTGAGACTGTTCAGTCAGAAGTGAAGGCTCAAGGGGATCTTATCAAGGTGTATTACCTGAGGAGGAACTGTACAGAATACCTGATTCTGTACAGTTATTATTACCATGTTATACAAAGACACAGGCATTACCTAATCTGCAAAATCAGTAACTATTTCTCTGATATACCCTGGCTTTACCCAAGCTTCAGATGGGATGAAAACCATGATCATAGTGGTCATACCTTGCACCATGATTTCTCAAGACAGGAAGGGAGCCCTGGTTAGGAGCCACAGAGGCTGAGCTGAGCTGGATGACTGAGGGCAAGCCGTGCGCCCATGAAGGCAGGTTTAGATGCAGCCTGAAAGACTGACTCATTCAGAATTCCCATGATAGTGTGTGTGACAAATTTAGGGTTCTGCTAAATCCTGTGAGGTTAAAAGTGACGAGCAACTCAGATTACATACTTTCCGTGATTGCCAGAGCTTGGCGTGCTAGAGAGTTAAGGGAAGAGGTTATCTTGAAGAGACGCATTTATCATGCAGTCTGGTCAGCCTTGGGCAAGATACTGTCATAGAGAAGACGTCGGAGTCCAGATATCCCAAAATCTTAACAGCTGGACAATTCATTTTCTCTCCCCACTGTGCTGCTTACAGTAAAAATTCAGGTCATGGGATATTTATCAAACAGCTAAAGATGTACAGAATTAGTGTATTTGAGTAGAAATTATTATCTGGGAGGCTTGAGCATGAGCAAACACCTGCATTTCAGAAAAGTTCAGATTTGTGTCCAAAACCTTTCCATTATTCACTGAACAGCAGAAGTCATACTCCAGAGTAATTGAAGCTAATTTAACAATTACAAAACCAGCAGGACGATTTTACTGTTATTTGCCACTTATGGCAAATATAGAGTATTTGTCTTCTGAGCTATTAAAATGATGTTTCCAATTCATAACTCTTCAAACCTTTCCTGTCAAATCAAGGAACCATCATATTCATGGAAAAGCAAAGTCCACAGAAGTACAGTGTCCTTCCTTATTCTCAATCAATCAAGTCTGAGAGGGAGGGAGGCTGATGAAAACAACCTCCTTCTCTGTGCACGGCATTCACTGACTGTGAAAAGGGGTTTCAGCAGGACCAAGAAAGTAGCTGTTGTCATGACAGCACTAGGAAGCCCAGGGACTGAAAAGATCTTCATCAGCTCACTGCAGCAGTTCTGTGCCAAAGCAACTGCCCTGCCTGCCTGCATACTGACAGCAGAGCCAGGGGAATGCCTGTCAAATCTCCCAGGTTTTAGTCAGGAACCTTCCCCACTCCTGCCCTCTGAAGATGGAATGTAGCTGCAGTATGGCAAAACTGAAGCTCTCCTCTCCCCTGCCCTCCCCCTTCAGTAGCTCACACACTGTCCTGTTCATCTATCTGGTTTAATAGGGGCAGCACTTCGCCTTCCTGTGCTCCCATTTGCCCCTCCCTGGCAACAAAAATGCCATGTAGGAGGCAGCAGTAATCTGTAGAAAACCTATACAAACACCAGGATGTTCTAGTATACCGAATCAATGTAACAGCTACCACTGCTGTTATCTCAATGTCATGGGCCAGCGTGTCTGTATGCCCTGATGTTTGCATGGCAGCCTTGGGGCAAGAGGCCAAGAGAATTTCTGTGGCAGTATCAGCTGTTTGGGGTCATACCTTGACAATGGTGGGGTCTTATCTGGCCATTCCATTCCAAATAATTGCGTTGTCTTTCACAGTGCAGTTAGGCAACCTGCCATCCATGTCAACTGTCCCACTGTATTAGTTTCAAGCACCAGTTTGGAGTGACCTATGAGACTATTCCATTCACAGTGAAGCTTTTATGTTACCAAAATGACTGAAAATGGTTGTTGCATGGCATAGACCCTTGTAATGTCAACAAGGGAAGAGAAATTAAAGCTTTTTTTGACTATGCACATGTTGATCAAGTTCCAGTACTATTAATTTGAAGCACTGGGAAATGTAAACATGAACATTTGGAAACTTGTGCTGTGCTCCTGCTGATTATCAGTAACAGAATGGAAATGGCAATCAGACGTTTTATATCAAGTCTCACAACAGCCACCTTTATAGCAAATTAAATGGTCAGAGATGGGTGCTTTCTCTGCAAGCCTTGTATGAAAATGGAACCAGAATGTCCAATTCAGCCCGAGAGCAGGGGAACAAATGCTTTGAGGAACTCACAGCAAATCCTGATATGGTTGAACTGTGGAGAGTGGCTGCTAGGAGGTGGGAACTGGGCACGTATGACACAGAAAAGTCTAAGTTGCACTGTGACCCTTCCATAATTCATAATTTAACTAGTTCAGAGGGTCCCTCTCTCAGGAAGCATGGAATACATTGCAGAACTGGGAGACCGAAATCCTAAATTAGCTGAATGCCCCAGTGACATGCCCTACAGATGTGCTGCATGTCTTCCAATAGGCAAAGCAGTGATTCACCTCTCCTGAAGTCTATTCCCAGCTCAGTTGCTCGCAGACTCTTCAAAGCAAGAGACTCTGTAAGTGGGCAAATAGTCATTTTGTTATGCAGCAATTTAACCATGGTTAGGATGTGCATAATAGAGACTCTTTCCCAGGACTGCTCTGAGGTATAGCTGTCTGTCTTTGAAGCCTTCCAGTGAAAGCTGTTTTATACATACACACAGAGTGTTCTCAATAGAGATGGGCCTGGTTTTTAATCACATAACATTTTTGGTTCTATTCAGTCTTTTTTTTAGTGAAGATGAACATTTATTATGCGCTTAATGACTTTTGCTACTGATGCATTTAAAGTGTATTCAAGAAACAAATACTGTACAGCACTTTTCCTAGGCAGTTTAGTGCACCAAACCAACCTACTATACTGCTTAAAATACATCAGTAAAGTGTGGCACTAAAAATTCTCAGCAAGCTGTTGCTATAGATGCCTACTATCAGGACAAATGGCAGCAGTCTGGCTTTATCTTACCTTTATTTAGACAATTTATCAGAACTATCATCTTTATGGTTGAATTTCTAACTTTTGGCAATGCTAAGTATTGGTTTCATCTTGGTGAAAAGTGGATTCAGCTACCTAAAGCCTGGAAAATATAGGAAACATTTCTATTATGATACTTTAGAGAAAGGTTAAAAAGAACTAATTTTAAATGTGGGGCACCTTACAACAATTCATGCCTACACATCTTCACATAAAAGTGGGGACTCTAAGTTGAGAAAACTATTTGATTTAGGTTGTGCTACTGCATGAGAGGTGCAACAAAGAGGCATGTGTTACAGAAGTGTAACTCAGACACTGAAAAGCGTTAAGGTATAAGCTCTGCAGAGGGTGATGACCTACTTCTGCTTGTTTCTTCCAAGGAAAATCCTTTTGCACCACTTCAGGCCGTGGTTTCTGTGCTCCTGGCTAACCTGAGGACCTGAATCTTACACAAACGTCCTCAGCCATGTTCACAAGCTCCATGTGAAGAGGCAGCAAAGCAGCCAGTTCAAAATGGGACTTCACAGAAAAACCCCCAAACCAACCCAAAATATTCCCCCCCACCCCGCATTGATCATTTTCACATAAGGTAAGTGCTAAACCAATGACCGTGAACCACTTGTCTTCCACTTTTGTTTTACTAGCACACATTTTGGAGGCCTTTTTCTGACTAATGCAGTCAGATTTTGGGACTTTCTTTTATTGCACTAAGTGATCTCAGTCCATCGCCTGCACTATGCTGTGATAACCTCCTTTGGCATATTGCACGTATATCCATTTCCATTACATACAATGTATTGTCATCAGCCTATGATCTGCAGTGAAATATTATTGGCAAAGTTCAACAACCCAGTTTATATCAAACTGTAAGGTGAAGGATGACAAAATAAATCTTGGTTTAAAAGCTATACAAATATTAAAACATGAAATATCTGAGTTACTCCCCTCCTCCCTTACCTCATTATAGTATTAATAAGAAAGATCCTGAATTTCAGCAAGATCTAATAACCACAAGAGATTAGACTCTCACACAAATTCTCTTGCGTTTCATAATGCTGGCAGGATGAGCATGTTTAACTTTTAATCATACAAGCTGTCCACCTGAAGCCACAAGGGCTGTTCCCATCTGAGCTCAGGTCTCCTATATGAACATGAATGCTGTTGCCCTGGCTGTATGCAAGTCCAGATTAGGCCAGGAACACCTTTTCTCTGGTTTGAAACAATTTGTCCTGTAGTTCCAGTTTAATATGATTGTCCAATTGTTATCTTTAATTGTGCACGATTAAGCAGCAATACCACGACACTTTGTCATTGTGGTTGGTAAAACAACCCTGTTTTATGGGCAAAGGAATACCCTGAGAAGCGGCTGCAACCTTACAAAGCAACTTGTTTGTGCAAAGTCACATCAAGAACTTCTTTCATTTAGGTTAAAGTATCAAATCCTTACTATTTGAAAGTACAAAATAAACATACAACACCGGATCATTGACTACGAAGGTTAATAAAAATAGAGCCTGGCATTAACATTAAAAAGGCCATAATTTTTTCTTCACAGGTAATTAGTTCACACAATGAAATAATCTCCTTTCTTATCCTGGAAACACAAGCATAAACCAGCTCAGATAACATCATTTACATATAGGCTTCTGCATCCGCATGTTAATGTCTGGCAGTGAAGAGTTCAGACAAGTTTGTAATCCCTGATTTCCTGTGTGTGCTCAGTACCCACATTCTCAGAAAGTCACAAGAGCATGCAATACTAAATACTACTAAGATGACAGGCCAGCTGCAGTCTGTGCCACATCTGGATGGCTTGTGAGTTACACAGTTTCCCAGGCTGCAGGATCTTTGACAGTTCTGGACATTTTAACACTAGGCTTTCTTAAACACACATTGGCATTTGTATATCATAGGTTCTTTGTCAGTCACTAATGGTTATGGTGATCATTTTAAGCCTGTTGTGCTGCTCCCACTTCTTTGTCCACCTTACTGTATTGCTGGCTATAGGAATCAATCTGCGTTCCTGTTTAAAGCACTAACTATCTTGTCATCCATCAGCAATTGTTTGCTTTCATCCCTTAAAACGATGCTATAATGGCAACCATACCATGAGGACGAAAGCACAGGCACAGAGGAATAAGGAGGAAAGCCAAAGTGGGAAAGCAGGGGCAGCAGCTGCAGCAAGGCTAACTGTTCCTTTGGGGTCCTTCTGGGTGAGTACTTGAACTTGGTGTGGTAACGTACGTGACCTTCATCTGCTTCCCTGTTAGCACAAATGATCTTCCCAGAGCAGATACTGGAAGCTTAGATTGGCTGCTTTTGCAGGTACAACACTGTTGTACAGCACAAGTCAGTGAATCTGTGCCTACTGACAGCTGCAGGAAAAAGGGAGGGCTGTGGGAGGACAAGCCTCCTACTGCAGTCATATTGATTGCTAGCAGCACTTTGCAGAACACAAACCCAGCTTGCTGGTCTTCCTTAAAATCAACAGCCCTGCAACAGTGTTTGGAGGTGGCCATCTGATCAACTGAACACAAATTGTTTGCTGCATTCAGGCAAAGATGAAGTTACAGCATCTGAGTTTGGAAGTGCCTAGGGAACCTGGAGTGCTCAGGCTTTAGCTGTGATTCACTCCTGTATACAGTTATCCTAACAGTTTAGAGCCATCTGCTGTAAAGAGATCTCAGTCTTCCCAGACTACTATGGTTAATTGCCTAAAAGCATTATAAAAGTTAGGGACTCTGTTCAAGGGTGAAATAACTAAAGTGCTCCAGCCTGGAACCAGACAGACAATGAAAGATGTATGGTAATTTGTGCAGAGCACTTTGTTGAAATAGGCATTGGCTTAGAGCAAGGCAGACACGACCTAACTGCTCCTTGAGGTCCCCAAGGTTTTAATGAGGCAAAACCGATCAAAATGTCATGGCCTTGTTCTTCCTTGTCCTAAATTCTGGATAATGGAAGTGAAGATGAACTTTCCTAGATTGTATTTAGCTGATTACACAGAACGGAGTAGCTTTAAGATCACGAAATAGAAGCTTTAAAATGAAATGGTGTGAGTTCAGAGTAGTTACTCGCCCAATCCCAAAGAATCAGATTACATCAGCAAGTCCCAGGGTTGCAATTCATTTGAGTATTAACCAATTCCTCTTCACTAACACAATCTCCTAAGTGGTCGAGAGCCTGGTTCTTTAATTAGGAACTGCTACCTTGTAAATAGCAATCAGGATCTCACACGTTATCCAGGCGCTTTGTCCTTATTAAAACTCACAAACATCAGGAAACATTAATCATAAAGTTGTCTCTTTTTCTGTCTGGATATGGCCATTTCAGTGTCTAAAAAGAATAAATGCAATGGCTGCTCCTGGGACCGGTGGTTGAACATGAAAAATATGTACAAAAAAGAATAAAAGTCATGAATCTCTAAAGCGAAAACATCTGCATCAGCCCACATATTTTTGCTGAGTTGGGATTTTACCAAGAAAAAGGTCACACAATATAGAGCAATCTACTACACTTGTAATCAAGTGTCAAGGCTCAGCAGAAATTCATATTGTGAAAAGGTGATTATGAAAGTTGCTGAATTTTGTAGCTTTTTTTGATCATTTTGATGTATACTCTTTGTCAATTAATCATGATTTGCTCAAATTCTCACATATTTGTACATACTGATTATGTGATTCCTGGTCAAATGTAGTCAGTTCCTAGTGACTAGTAAGTACTTTCTTCTAACTAGAATCCTTCACTGAAAATAAGGGAGATTCACATGCAAGTTACTTGGAAATACTGGGTGCCTCACATGGTGGGCTTTGAGCTTGGTCTTTCAAGATGCTAAGCACCTGCAGTTGTCAGCAATTTCTGGCCAGACACTGGTGGGCTGGATTCAGCTGCCTATGCCAGGACAGAGGTGCTGTATGGAGGAGGCATTTTTACTCCATACAAGGAATGCAGACTATTTTGCACACTGGGCTGGAGTGGATTTAAAGCTGGAGAGTCCCAGACAGTGGCAACCACTTCACTGTGATTCAGAACTACCACATGAGCATAAGGTATTTTTTGGGTAAGTTTTCACTGACCAAATATCTAGGTCATTAAGTAAATCTTGCTTCTCCCATGGATGAAGTTAAACCTGCAGGGTCTGCTTTTGCTATATATATATTTTAACAGTACTCATTTCACCTTCAAAAGAGGAAGAGGGTGTTTCCATTTTTAGTCTGAAATTCTTTGAAGTATTCCTGTTCCATAGAACAGAGATCTGGATAGAATTTGACAAAAAATTAGTTCCTTATTTTAGGCTTGGTTTCAGCAATAAAGAAGTTAATGATACCACATCTGGTTTTGTCCTGATATACTTGACAGCAGTCCACTGGGAACAGTCCCATTTGCTTACATCTTTTGCTTTTATTCCAAACAGAACCTAACTCAGCCTAAATAAGTGTTTTGCAGCACATCCACATGAGCCAATTAGTAACCGCTGAGGTGATGTTACTTACCCATAACTACAATTAAGAGTTGATTGCAGTTTCACAACAGCTAGATAATATTTAGACACACCTTAAAACCATTTGCTTTTGCATATGACAGAATGAATAAATATCACTAAAAATACCAAAAACTTCACTTTACAAGTAATATGTGAACAGTGACACATCTGGAACAGCTGGGTAACAAGTTGTGCGTGTCAAGCTCAGAAAGCAGCTGCTTTTAGACTTCATTTTGGGCCAGACATTTGCTTTCAGCCACCAGTATATTCCATTTTATTCTGTAGCAGCTTCTTCAGTGTTCCCATATGGACACGCTAAACAGCTCCTAGAATATAACAGCAAGTATATATAATGTTCTTTAGAAGAAATGAGGGCCAGATGTTGCTTCACATGCATCCTTAAAAAAAAGAAATTGTTTCAGATAAATTATTAGTGCCAGGTATAGGCAATTTGTTCCCCAGCCATTTAAATGTCAACTTCCCAGAGAATGGAAAATAACATTTTAACTGAGGATTCCAACTGAAATAAGATTAAGCTATCCTAGAATAACTTAAGAATAGCAAAATCCAGGATCACAGGGACAAAAAGGTATTGTGCAGAGAAGATGTGATGACCCATTTCTGAGATTCCAGCGAGTATTTATAGTTTGCCTTATTGTTAAGGCAATAAGGCAATGGAGCTGATGACACCACCTTATTGTTAAAATACAATGAAGTTTCAGGAAAGACTTATCCAGCGCCACCATTGATTACAGATCTTCCACTCCGCTGCTCTATTCAGTCAGGATAGAAGTCAAGTCACCAGTCCAAGTACCAGAGAATTTAGTGGATCTGTTGCAAACAGTGTAATCCATTATCGCTTGTCGTGTATGTACTCCGGGTTACTACATCTAGAGGATGCAGTAGGGTGAGTAATAATGCTTTCCCCAACTGTCCAGTTAAAGAGATTTAAATAGAAACAAACTGTTTACTTTTTTCCTGATTTCCTGAAAATAGAACCTGTGTTCATTTTATAACAGATACATGAATGAGGAGATCGTAACTGAAGACCACTTTTCCCCCCTCAGTAATAATATAAGCCAGGTTTGGGTTTCAGCTGCCTGGTGAGGTCTTTCTCTTCGAGCCAGTCCACAACGTACAAAACTGCCAAGACACCAACTATAACTTTTTGAGTAATGTCACTTTATTAAGGGACTTAAAGGAATCACATTCTCTAGTAGTCTTGGAACAATGCAAGTGGTGAACAAAAGACAAAAATAGATGTAATTGGTTCTGAAAAGCATGAACATCTGTAGAGAATGTGTTGCATTATTCCTAAGGACTCTTTCTTTCGGAAAAAAATACCCCAAAACACGTTCCATATATACAAGTGTCAGTGCAATAGCCAATAAAGCAATCAGAAATATAAAAATATCCTAGATACAAACTTAAGATGGATGTTTGAAGGCTGACAATATCAGTATTCTGATAGTTCTATATTTCAGGAGTATGATCACTGGGATGAGTTATTCTGATGAGGTAAGAGGCAGGAGATGCTCTGTGCTAACACAAAGCCATACATTTTTTCTGTAAGACACAAAAGAATAGAGCACCCAATGAAACTGCAAGTCTTTGCTACAAGCGCCCACAGGAACTGCAATTACAGCCTATGAGCATGACTACATTCCTGCATCATTTACCTTTGCTGTCTTTGCCAAGTTATACCAGCAAAATCTTGCTAATCCTCCCACCCTCCCCCAGCTTCAGTATAAACTGCATGTACTTCACAGATACACCCAACTGTCAACTGCTTTAAACACAGACAAGCTCTATAAATGTCCCAAAATCACTTAGTCATTCTTTCCTTTATTGGATGCAATTCTTTTCTTGGCAGCGAGGACAGAAAGAGATTGCTAAGTTTGACAGCTGTGCAGCATTCTTAGAAGGGTTAGGGAGAGAACAGGGTGTGTTCTGTTTGCTTTGCCCCAGGTGCTCCAGTGATGCCACTGAACTTAAACCTCAGCTGGTTGAGCAATAAGAAATAAAATCACATTCCTCCTCTTTGCTCTGTGTTTTGGATGGAAGGATGCACCACTTTAGGGCTGCTGTTCCAAGAAAGGAAGAAAGGGGATTTGGTCAAACGTTCAGCTGGGTGCTGTCTGCCTGCATGATGATTCATCTGCTTTCCTTCAGCCAACTCTTTCACTATGAGTCTCCAAGCTCTGCTGCTAAATTCTGCTTCCTATTCCTCCACTTCTCTAAGAAAATGGCAAAATGACAGGTAAACAGACAACACAATCTGTGCCTTTGTGGCAAAAAGAGCTGGGAAGAACAGGCAGAGCTTGGAGCGGCAGAAGAGTACGAGAAACACAAACTCCTATGGGGGAGCAATGATGGAGAGTTGGTTTCAAACTGTGTGTCAATCACAGGCACTCCTCTATGGAAAAGCTCAGTTAATTACACAGTCTCTAGTACAGCAGTATTAACTTGAACATGGTATGATTTGTATGGTTAAAAGAAGAGCTGGCAGTCATCTTACGAAACCTGCCTTGCCACTTAATGGCACACACACTCATTGAAGGAAATGGCAGTTGCCTGAACCTTTGAAAGACTTCTTAGCTCTACATCCTAGACTCAAAAGCTTTCCTTAAATCTTTTCATCAGTCTCTTCTAAACCTCTTTTGTCTTGGGCAAATTCAAACAGCTGTGTGGGATGGAAAAGTAAAGCTAGTAACATCTGTACTGTGATGACACTTGACAAATTATTTCAGGTTTTCTTTCAGTTTCTGGGAGATGCTTTGCAGATGACAAAGCCTCAAGGAATCATCACACTTCTCTCTCCTTAACCCCACTGAATGTGCATTCACTATTGGCAAACACTGGATTACTACTTGCCACACCCCAGTAAGACAAGCTATTACCACTCAAGTAAACAGGCAGGGAATGGAGGTACAGAATGACTAAGTGATTTTTCATGGTACAAGTCTGCCAGAGTCAGGAGCTGAACCTGTATTTCTTGTGTCTCAGTCTCAGGTTGTCTTTTTGTTCTGTGTTGCAGCCTTATTCTTTCCTGCAGAGGAAGACTGGAATCTCTTAAGAGTCTCTCACTGCTACTCTGGTCGTCAGGTGGTGTCGCCAATGAGACAAGAATGGTTGCATTCCCCACATCAAAAGGTGGAACACAGTGTGACATCTGTTTGCTGGAAGAAATACTAACCATACAAGTCCTTAAGAACATCAACATTTATTTAATATGATATAAAAGAAATGGGATATGAACAGTCATATTTGAACAGTAAGTGGCTTCTTATACTTACATCGTATTTGCTCATTGTATAATATATACACAATGAACATAATTACATTTGTACACAAACTAAGTACTGGATTGAAAACCTGCTTATTGCTGTACACACCCTAACCCAATGAAGGAAAAGCCCAGTACCTCAAAATACCTACACTCCATTTTATTAAAGTAACCACTAACATTAATGCATATGTTGACAGAGGTGTGGCAGTAACTGCTGACATTGCAACCTGACCAAGAAATAATTACAGCAGAAACAGGACATATTTTACTAAGCAATAATAAAAATGGCACATTTTAAATATATCTATATGTATATATATATATAAAAATTTTACAAATAAAATGTTAAAACAAGAAATTGTAATGTTTAAAAAGTGTAAAACAAGGTTTAGTGGTGGTATGTAAAATTAACCGAGTTATGCATCTAAAAGAAGCAAAAAAGTAAACTTATATGATCCATAATTAAAAGAACATTAAATTCTGGAGAATATCAAAGTTCTGACTGTAGGCTGCACATTAAAAGAGCCTTTACTTTATGTGCACAGAAATCATAGCAGCAAGCTGGTATCGGGAGAACAATCTGAAGGTTGTTGAGTGTACATGTGGGCCATTTAAAGCTCTCTTGGAATAAACATTTTCCAGGAAGTGATAAAATGATGCTCTGTGGCCAAAAGCATCAGAACTATGAATTTCATAGATTTAAAATATACTGTACAATATCTTCTCATATTTTCATAGGCCAGGTCCATACATCTCAGGCATGAATTGTTTCAACAGAAGCCATTAGTGCTGAAAGATAGACATAGATTAAGTTACACTATTTTAGCAACAACAGAATATTGTGTAAAGCAATTCCTGGGATTAAATACAGCAAGGAACTTCTGGTCTCATCCTACCAGTAGTTATGAATGGTACAGAACATAATAAAGTACCTCAGAAATCAGTTGTTCCAACTGATAATACTGCTTCAAGACACATTGACAGCAAGAAGCAAACCAGCATTTGTATGAAAGTCTGTTTATTCTGAGAGTTTTATCCTGTTGTACACAACCATCTCCATACATTCTTCATGTAAAACCAGTAGTAACAGCCAAGTCCCTAACTGCTCCTACGAATGACAGGCATGGTTTGAGGAGGATGCAATATTGTTCAGTTGCTACTCCCTAATGTCAGTGTAGCTGTAAGGTGTTCTGAAGTTTGAGTGCTCTAACCCAGAGCTTGCTGTCTCTTGGTAACTGCTGAAAGGACTTCTATAAATAGCTTTTAACAGTTCATTAGCAAAGTGTTTCTAAGCTTTGAATCCAGGTGTTGTATCAAATTTCATTATCCCTCCATTACTCAGTGTAAATGTAATGCTTAAAATGTAACAATGTTAGTGGTAGACATCCAGATTTGTCTCTGCAAAGCAAGAGCTGTGACAGTGGAAGTAGCTTTGTGTTAATGGGTTTTTCCTTAGTCCTACAATATCCTGTGCCACCAGTTTCCTATGCAGAATTCCCCTGGCAACATGCCACGAGTATGGTTTTACTAATTGACCATAAAAGCCAAAAATAGGTATTACCTCATTATTCTCTGAAATCTGCCATACATGTTCCAGATGCTGCCTCAAAAATTTGGTTGTATATGAGCAGGGCTGATCCCCCAGCTCTGAAGTTCCCTTTTCTGCACAGGATTTCTTGCATCTGAGAGACACTGAGTTCTTCCATGTTAAAAACCCCCTATCTTTCAGTAAAGCACAAAGCACTGGAATACAGGGATGACAGCCCCAGAAGGTAAGGGGCAATAAACACTGCAGGCAAGCAGACTATGCTTCATGCATCTATGTATATTAGGCCCAGGTCACAACATCAATTTGTTTTGGAGCTGCAACCAGAACAGACGTAAAGTGCAACAAAGAAACGTGGGCTGTATATGCACACAGATGAATGCTTTTTCCAACTAATCTAGAACACTGAACAGCCAAAACAGATGCTATATTGTAAGTTCCAGAATCCTTTCTTCATTTTAGCAAGCATTAGTTTTACAAGTAGCCACGTTTTGTCATAATCCATTACACTTGGCTGTAGAATTGTACTTAACATGGGAATGTTATAGCTGCAATATTAACTATGTGGATACACAGCGCTGTGGGGATGTCAAGGTTTGGGCATTAGGTTAGGCTGGCTTAGCTGGGAAAAGCTGAGAGAGTTGGGCTTGTTCAGCCTGAAGAAGGCTCTGGGGAGACCTTACAACAACCTTCCACTACCTAAAGGGGCCTACATGAAATCTGGAGAGGGACTTTTGACAAAGAAAAGTAGTGACAGGACAAGGGGGAATGGCTTGGAGCTGATGACAAGAGCTGACAGCAGCTTAATGTAATTGGTCATAAATTTCTGGTGAAGTTATGGGTTGTTATCCCTTTCAAGACAGGCATGCTGTGGCTGCAAATACAATTCAGTAGTGCAGTTTCAGTTTCACTACTGACCTGAAACTGAGATGATGGGATAACGTTTGTCCTACTTGAAAAGGTGTATGATAAATGCACGTTATTATAAAATGAAACTGAAAAGCATGAACATAAAGCAGCATTTCCAGAAAACCTGAATAGTCACACTTATCTTTTCCAAACACTTCTGCAATAAAACTTCAGTATAAAAGTACGAAAGTCCAACCTAAATCTTATGGCAGGCTGCACCCAATATGAAGTCAGCAACACAGGTGTCAGTACTGCATGTGAATAGTGCATTTGACAGTCTCTTAAACAGAGAAAAAGATCAGAATACTTTGTTTTCTATTTTTTTAAAGAATATAAATAGTTTCCTGCCCATAGTTTATACAAGAAAGGTGTCTCTGATGAATAATAAGCCTAATTTTGCAAACACGAAAGCTTGGTGTTGAAGATTAGGCCAGTAAACCAAAAAAATGCATTTTCAGATCTCCTCGTGCAAAAGGACTGAAAGCATCTTGAAGTTTTCTTTCATTTTAAAGTTTTCTTAAGTTACATTAGCTATGGCATTTAACATTACCATTGAAACAAAGCTCATTCTTTTAGTAGAACGCTTACTTAAATAGGTACTTCTGACAAAAAAAGAAATGTGGATTGATTTAACTCCTAGTAAAGTGCTGAAGCATTTCATTGGGATTCTATTAGTTTCTTTAAACACTTGTATGTTTAAAACAAATATGCCTACTTGTATTCCCATTTCCATTCATTAAGTGGGTAACAATACAGGCAGGAACATGTAAATCTAGCCTAATTCATGCTTTCTAACTTGATTCCTAGAAGAAATCATCTCCTATGACAAAGAACAAGCTGTGTAGGACTACCTATAGAAATAATAAATAAATGTGTTACATTTCTTCCACTCTGAATTTTTTTCCCCCTTCTATTTGTCATGCCTCAGTCATCTATGGTTTAAGTCACAAACTCTGCTGGGGCATTAACCATTGCCTCTTACGCATCACTAACTAGCTCTAGTTGCCTATTACCATGACTGAAGAAGCATCAAGATTCATCTGCTCTTGGGCACTGATGCTCATACCTTATCTGGGTATCTAATTGTAACAGCTTAGGTCTCTCAAGTAATTCAAAGGGCTGTTATCTTGCCCGTTGTGGAGAATGTGCTTGATAAGCCAATTAGTCTTTTCTCTTTGTACTTGGATAGAGAATAGGTTTATTTCAAGCAAATCAATACACGTATTTGTTCTGTCTTCTGTTTAGTTTCTATTCAACACTGCAGGTAACTTTGTCTTGCCAAGTATTGTCTACAGATGTTTCTCAGAAAAACAACTAGAACATATGTACTCAGAAAAACATAAGGAAAAATGGCAAAAGGGGTGGGAAAAGAAAGACGTACTTCTCTGTAACTATACACACATGAAATGTGATCCTTCTGTGAGCTGTGTCTGTGTAGATGGAGCTGGTGACAGTGACGATTCTGGTGAAGAAGGCAGACTTTTCACTGCGAGTCATATAGCAAGATAAATAAGAATACAAGTTACAGAAAGCATGATTCAAGCCATAGTAAATATAAGCAGAACATGAAAGTCACACAGTAAAGACTTCAAAATCTGATCAGCACAATAAGCACAACTTCAGGGGAGAGCACAGCTGTTCTCAAGACAGACCATTACTCAGACCTGTGAATGACTAGTAGAACACCAAAGGAACAAACAACAGACACACGAACATTGATGTGTAATTTACGTTGCAAAGTGGGGGGGTAGAGTGAGGTAAAATTTAACTAGTCAGGATAGTCCCAGACCCACCTTTACATCCCAGCTCAGATTAAATAAGTGGTTTTTATTCTGCTGAGTACTATATAAGATGTATTTACAAGTTCTGGTTTTGATTATCAAGTCACAGAAAGGATTGCTGACTGCACGACATAGGTTCATGTCACCTTTTATATACATAAATTGAACCATTTGTCTTACTTAAATGCTCCCATCACGCAATATCCTAATCATGTCTTAAATCCTATCTTCTTCCTTCCTCCCCTCCTTCATCCCCCTCCTTTTTCAATATCTCTGCAAACAATTTTGCTTTATTCTAGCCTTCTCTTCTTGCAAAGTAGTTCACAGAAGTCATTTTACCAGTCAGCTAGTGTGTCCTGTTTCCTCATTTACTTACTTACTCTTGGAAAAATGATCAAACTGGGGTCTTCTACTTGATAGTTCAAAATTTACTGGATATATAGGAAACTCTCAAGGATTCCTCAATCTTGGGCCATCACTTCACAAGGAGGGAAGGGGAAACAATCTATACATATGCAGGACTGAAATGCTGTTCTACAAGGCGAACAGGGAAGGATTTGTTCCAACTAACTGCTATAGTATGACTCAATTTCTGGCAATAGTTATTTTAACTCCCTGAATTACATGCAACCATAAACCCTACATTAAAACCTCACAAACCTGGAATTTCTGTAGTTGTCCACTGGGAAAATATTTTTCTCTATGTTATAAAACCATACTTGACATCTAGACTAGCTCAGCACTTTCAATTCACAAGGGTTTCATAGCATCAAAAGACAGTCAAAACGAAATGAAGTTTTACATATGTACTGTATAAGTCATGCTTTAGTCAAACTCTTTCCATACCTGCTGTTGCCTTATTTCCTTTTGAAGACTGTGCTGCTAATTCAAGTGAAGACATAATTCCTTCTTGTTCTTGAACACTAACTACTTCACTTTCTTCTGAGCTGGTTTTGGGTTTGTGGTTTGCAACTGTGGTCACACTCTGAAAGCTGGTTAAAAAAGCACAGCGTTTAGGACTCGCTCTAACTTCATTTCAGGTGTTAACCACTAAGTATATGAGTTACAATTTAGTTTTCTTCTGTTAATATAAAACAGTTGCAACCTACAAATTTGTGTCATGTAAAGTCAGCACGTATTTTGAAACCCTTCTCCTTGTAAAGTTAGACTTAAAAAGACACAGAAAGTACTGGAAACTGAACTCCTTTCCTTTACATGCTTTTGCAGTTTCTTATTGTGTGAGATCTGTTTTGCTGCAATAAAGTTATGACCTAACATAAAAACTCTCTTAGAATCTGCAGTGCAACTTACATTACCATTATGAATCCTTAAAGAGGAATACCCAAGACACAATGTTAATCTAATTCTGTGGTGCTCCAAGTTAGTGAAGTAAAAGTTAAAGTAGAAGATACAGAATAAGCTGTTTAGTCTTGCTCCTAAATACCAGTGGCAAAGGGCTTGCTGTGGAAGCCCTGGCAGAAGCTTTCATAATAAACTGATACAAAGCTTGAACTGGGGTTACAAAATACATTTTGTATCCCCAAGCAATAATTATGAAGCATTCTGTTTATAACTGGGGCAACACTTGAAAATATACATTATTTCACTGACCAACTCATCACTTCTTACTGAACCCCTTCAGTGTTCGGGTTTCTCACTAGATTTCTCTATATGTAAACCACTAAAACCATATGAATATACCTTTTAAGTATTTAAGGCAATCTTTCATTAGTTGCTCAGTCCATTCAGCTAATAAATACAGCGTGCAAGTTTAAATAGCCTCTGAACATCTTGTTTTATTTTTACCTTATATCACCATCACGTGTTCCTTCCAACTTATTTTTCTTTTCCTTTTCTGATTTCTCTTCATTACTCACTTCTCTTGAGTCAGATACAACATGTGCATCTGATAAAAGATCGTCAGTTTTTGTCAGCTATAAAAGAAAATCGAAATCATGAAACAGAAAGCTGTAACACACACTGAATGGCAGATAAGAAATACAGGATCAGGAAACAGTTTTATTAACAGACAAATTTTGCCATCATGTATACTTAGTAATTCAGAATTACCCAACTTAAGAAATTTTTATCAATACCATTCAGGTTAATAGAGTTATCCTGAACCTTATACCAGAGCCAATGGGCAGGGGTTGGCTTAATAACTTCCAGAACTTCTCTGAACTCTGGATTGCAGCCTGCCTGTTGTTTCATGCTATGCCTCTTCAAACTGACAACAGATTCCAGCTACTGATACTGCTGATAAGCCTGAATACTGCTCTTAAAGGTCTGACTGGATATAGCCAACAAGTGTATTACATAAGTTTCCTTTATAACATTTGCATATTTAACAAAGCTACAGACTTTCAACAGAAAGTGTTTTCAAATAACAACAATAGATGTCACTTATCTGATTTTATATCATTCTCAATCAGATTTATATTTAGCTTTTCCTAAACATAAAACAGGAAAGCAAAAGGAAAAATGAGTGAGGAAAAAGGAAAGCAAAGGATTATTAAATTAAATAATATGGGTAAAAAAGAACAAAAAACCCTCTAGACCAGATTTGAAAAAAATATTAAACTATGAGCAGGATGTGATGATGTAGAAACAACTCCAGTAATCTATTCCCCACAGTCAGTCTGATTTTGCTGTATGTTCAGGGCACTTTAGTACCAGAAACACCAAGGTAACTCACTGCCAAGTGAGCCTGAGACTATTTCAAGACAGAAAACAATCCAGTGATCAAATAGTACAAACTATAGTTACTGCCCACTTCCATGTAGAAGTTGTTGTGTCAGATTTATTCTGCTTCCCCTAAACTAATTGATGCACTATAGGCAACCAAACAAAAAGTCAGGTGTATTAAATGACTGGAAAAAAATCCTACATTGGGATATCATAAGCAGTGAACCAGCAGTGATTATTATTTAAAGAGGCATTATTTATTCTCATTTAAAGATTCATCAATATCAAGTTTGTTTCAAAGAAGTAAAGATTTGTACTTTTCCAATCAATCAAGACAGTAACAGAAAAAGTTAAGTAAAATGAAATTTAGGAAGACCATATACAGGAAAATTCAACATATCAGCTAGAGACAGATCTGATGTAACTCTGTATTTCTCCATAGAGTAGTTATTATATCCAAAAAGAAATCTTCATCTTCCAAGCAAAAGGAACAGGTTCCATTTCCCATACTCTGTTGTCTGTGGCTCAGAGTTTTTCTGCTGCAAGACAGGCTGATGTACAGTTCAATAAGGGGCAGTTTAGTACCTCTTTAGTAAAACCCAAATGCCTTACTTTTTCTCCATCATGTTTTAAATGTGCTGTTTCTTCTCCAGGACTTCCATTATTTTGTTTCAAATGATTTTCTTTATTGGTGCTCTCTAATTCCTTCATGTTATTAGATCCTGTATCATCCTTTTTTCGATTCTGTGGGATAAAAGGGACACACAGATGTATTCTTACAGAAGTTATCAGACTTCTGTTTCTGAGTCTTGTGCTGTCCTCTGACTGTGATTAAAAAAACCAATTACTTAAAAAGAGACCTTTTGAGGAAGGATGGTAGAGGTGACTTAAGATCATCTTGGCAGAGCAGCAAACTGAACTGAAGTGAGTGAGGTTCATGTAAATCTGATCAAACTAAGCGTGAGGGCTGAGAAAAATGGGAGCCATGAAAGCAGTAAATCTTGTGGCTGAATCCCTGTGATTTAGCACCAGCACTGTGTTAAGAGGAAATTCCATGTAAGTCAGTTCACAAATCTTACTTTCCTAACAAAAGTATGCACCCATATTATACCCATAACATCCCAATCCCCATAATATACCCATATCCCAAACAATAACAATTGTGAAGCAGCTTCCTTTTGTATATTGGTAATGATTTAAAAATTACACAGTAGGCTGTTTATGAAATAGCATTCTTTTTCCTCCAGTTCTTAAATAACCAAACCCCAGCTGAAAATTGACTTCCAGCAGTTAATGCTATTGCACCATTTTTGTGTATAGAAATCAATAGGCATAGAAATTATGCTTTTAAAAATAAGGGCTATTACTGCATTGTAATACCTCATCTTGGGGCTTTCTGCCAAAATAGCACTCTGGAAGAATTAAAGTTTTGATAGAGTGATTTTGTAGCATGGGCTACATATTCAGTTCAGGCACGTTCTCACTTATTCAAATCCATGTAGCACTGATCCCACAAAGCAGACTGAGTAACATGCTGACATGAGCAAATTTGAGTTCAGTGTAGCAAGCAGTGCTGGCACAGAGGATTTGGCCATTTCCCCCATTCTGCTCACAAAGTGCTGGCTAACCAGGTATGACACATACACGACTGTAGTTTCCTCACCTTAAGGTATGAAATTACACCATAGGAAAATGGTAAAGCTCAAACACCTTTGTAAAAGCTAAAGAAACATCTGCAAAGCTTTGCTTTGCACGTCTTCTTCTTGAGAAAGGCAGTGTTAATCACAAAAATACTTGCAGGAGCCCTCTTCATACATAGCATTCATGATGTAAGCTCAAATACAGATGCTCTAAAGCAAAGGCAGAACTTGAATCCAGTGTCTTCTGGGGATCAGTGTTGTTGAAGGAAAAATAACTTTTATAGCTCTGAAGGCAGTTTAGCATGCTCAGGGGGAAAAAAAACAAACCTAAAACCTCTTTGGAAATATGCTGACTTCTTAACAGTGCAATGTATTTAATCTGGTTTGAAAAAGAAAACTAATTCTTACCAGTCAGAAAGCAGTAGGCTGTATAACATCAACTGCCCTGGGTTTGGCTTTTTTTGTTTGGTTTGGGTTTTTTTACATGTATATGCAGGGTAGTATTTCCTGTTTAATGACAAGCAGTTATATCTTCCTCATCTTTCCTCACCCATTACCCTTTAATAAACTCAATTCTTTGCCTTAACAAAAGGGAGGGTTCTAGTTTTATGTATTTATGGGCTAAACACTACAGCAAAAGAGCACTAGTTAAGAGCTATCATCATAAACATACATACCTACCTAAAAATGTTACAGATTTTTGCATAGATTACATGGCAGAACAATCTTCATAATTTATAGATCAACCAAATCATGATCCTGCCTGACACTGCTTTTTGTCACAGAGCTTGCAATTCCATGTTGTTTGCTAAATTGGACAAAACCCCCTGTTAACAAACATCACAACACATAATCAAACATATGTGGATTTGAACTATTTCTTTTCCCCAAAGACAAAGAAATGACTTCTACCATCATAAGGTATAAGCATGAAGATTGTCATCTCCCTTTCTCTTGTGTCTGGCACAGAATTGTGGCTGTTCCTCTATACAAGCAGTTTCAAATAGACATCTGTGGTATCATTTGATTTTGGACCCACCTGTGCCAATCTGAATGGGTTATCTCTGACAAACGACAAACTCTGTGAGGGAGACTGGTCTGAAACGCCAATAATATTGAGTCCTTTTCTCTTCTCTCTCAAACAAGCTTGTTGGTGTCTCTTTATTCTTTCCATCTGTTCCTCCACAGTCATTCGAGGCCGTGTGCTTTCTGCAAGACACAGCTGTTCCACTGCACTTCTTGGTCTTTCCTTAAATGGGAGAAAACATATATACATATATATATTTGAACTTAAAAAGCAAGGATCTAAACTGTTTAGCTTGTCAGAGAAGATCATCTAATGATTTACTAGAAAGCAGAAAAATAATGGGGAAGATCTAAAGATCTCTTGGGTATGTGAAGAAAGTGAAAGAAACAGCTATTAATAACTGAACATGGAAATGCAAAATAAAAGTAAAGAATAATTTACTTATGTGAACACTGACATTACCACCATCAATGATAAACATTAGAAGGATGCTAATCAAGTTGAAACTATTTACCAGACATTATACAACAGGCAAACACAAGTTACTTGACTGAGACAGAAACATAATCAAAATTTAATGATCCAGGATGTTTATATCAGTTGGTCTAATAGGAATTTCTGCTTTTTAGTTCAGGAAAAACCACAGCTGGGCATCATTTAACGGGAAGGGCAGGCTGAAACAAAGTGTATTCATCACCAATTAAAAATGTGTCATTCTAAGCATTGTGTTATCCCCAAAACAACAGCCATCACTATATCTACTCTGTTCTTGAAATTCACTAATTTCCAGATAGAGCTGTACTTTGTAAGACAGAAATCAACAAAAACTTACTTTGGACTAATCAGCTCTATTCAGCACATTCACAGTAACTGATTTCACTTCTGAGAAGTGGCATTCTTTCTCCAGTCAACAGCCTGGGAGTTTCTCTCTCCTCCCCCATTCTTCCTACAACTTCTTTTATTCATGCTGTAACTATAGCAGAAGTTCTCCTCCCTTTTGCATGAGCTAGATTTAAACACCTGTCTTTAACCCGGAGAGTACAGGACTCTGTAATCTGCAATTTCAGGCTTATTACCCACATATTGCTGGTTGTGTCCTTATTTTCTGGCTACTTTAGGTGTTTCCCAAATAATTTAAGTAATGAAATAAATAAAAGAGAGTATTTTAAAAGGCTGTTAAATCTCCCTAGAAGCCAAATACAAGTCCTTGCAAGTTTTAATCTAAGATGCTTCCTGTCCTTTTGACTCAAGCCTGAACTTCAGTAGCATAGATTTACCATTACTGCTTACCTCTTCCCCAGTCTGAGTGTCCCTATGCAGTTTAACATACACAGCATTTGTAACCTTGTCATTCTTTCTGCAGCTGTCTCCATTAACCTAGTATATTTTATTCTTATAACAGTGACTATTTTGCAAAGAAAATTAAAATTACAGTTTTAGAAGGAACCACAGAAATTAAACATAGAAATGACACATCACTATCCATCAATGGTCAACAGTTATCTTGAAGTACCGTTCTTAGCTCCATCTTCTTATTCTTCCTCAAAGTGACATAGGAGGCTATTGTTGAAGACTCTGGCGTTGGTGATTTGGTTCTGGGTGGTACAACTCCCACAGGGAAATGTGAGCCTGTGAAACAGTAAAGCACCATACTAACATTGCCAAGATAGTTTCCTGTTTTCTAGGAAATATGTCTTGTCAGCCTTGGAAACTGCTGTTCAAAAGACTGCAAAGATCTTAATGCCTAACTATCACCTCTGTTAAGGTGCACAGGCAGATGACTACCCCTAGCCTGAGGCTAACAAAACAGTCTGGAGGTATTTAAATGCCAAATCCACCATTCAAAGCCAAAACTACAAAGCAAAAGTTTGGGTCTCCTACAGACATAAGATACAGCAGAACTCCGTTTCCTTTTTGTGTCACCTTTATGTACCACTCAGGTCATAAACATTCTGCTCGCAGATAGCTGTAAGGGTTAGTTTACATTGTCCCAGTAAAACATTTCTCTTTGTTGACCTTTGAAATGAGAAGGAAAGGGCTGATATGACAAGTGTTTAGTAGAGTAATGTGTACAACAAACTGAAATTTACTGAATTTCAGCAAGAAACAAAACTGTAAAGAGAAGCTGCCTCTGTTCCCTTTGCACCTTATAAACTGTTAGGACAGAATGGCATAAAAATGTTTGTTGAAACACCATATAGTTGTAATAGCATATGGACTATACAAAACCCCAATGAATCAGGAATGGTTATCTTTTTCCTACTGCAGGGAATTGTTAATATAAATGAATGCTCAAAACAAGACATACCAGTTTGGAAATTCACATGCTGAAAAGCCTTTGCCAGATGATAAAACACAGCTATGATAAACCAGATACACTCTAAGAAGATAAAAAGTCTCTTGCTGCTTGCTGCTGCTGCAGCTATTCTCTCCCCTGTCCCTAAATATTATTTATATTAGAAGAATCTGCATTATTGCCTTCCCTCACTGAGGGCTGTTTTCTTACAAATAGACATAATACAATTATTTCTGTCTTTACAGAAGAAGATAGAAAGCAGACTGGGGTGCTCAAAAAGCATTGGTTCACTTTTCCTACACTCAGCATAAGCTTTCTTATATTGTGATAATTACTCTTCCTCTTGTCATAAATGACTCTAAAGAATCTGGAACACCACAAGTCAATAAACTAGGCCTGTTGTCAGAAGGGCAATTTCCTCAATTTAGGTGGCTGATGATTGGCATATCCCAGGCTAAGCCTTGTGTTTTTCACCACCAAGATAAAATACATTTACTATCTATCTTAAGTGAATATTATACCTCAGTAAATACCACAGTGAATTTGAATTGTCTAATTGTCTGGTAAGTGCAAGCTTAACTAAATCACACAGGGCCATTCTCACTGTTCACATGCAAACTGTTTGCTAATTTACTTTTAAAAGCCTCTGTTACCATTCTGATGAAAATAATATCCTTATATGATCATACTTCTTGCTCAAATTCTGGTATTATTGCCAAAGCCTGCTATGGGTATACTTAGTCCAACTACCAGAACAGAAGGCAGTGATCCTGCTGGCACTGAAAACATCAACTGTTAGGGTATATAAAATGGGTAAGTTTAGTTACTTCTAGAAGCTCTTACTATGGTTTTGGGGAGGTGCTCAAGTGCTTTTCCTGAAGTCACCTTTAACAATCTATTCTGTGCGTTTTAACAAACAGAATTGAGAAGCACTTCCTGGTAAAAGACTCTACCAAGCAATTAGTTGCTTTTATAGAAACTAGATGAAGAGAAGAATCTAAAGCATTTAGCAATTGCAAAGACCTTTATTGTCTGTACACTCCAAGGTCGTGATCATTATTCCTATTCTATCAGAGGACAGAAGGCAATTCAACAATTACAAGATTAAAAAAAGAAAAAGACATTGTTTCCCTGCCTTCTGAGAGCCTGAAAATTCTGTGGTGCTGCCTTTTTGGACGTTCCAGCAACATAACATTGGGAGCTTGATTCAAAAACTGAGTAATTGTTCAAGGGCAAGAACATAAAATGGGTAATTGTTCAAGGGAATGGTGTGTGGGGAATGTGAGTGATGTGATTAGACATGGTGTCAATAAGGATTTCAGGGTTGTTGGTGAGTGTAATGTTTGATTTTTCTGCAGTGTAATTGACTGAAATCTTTCTCGTCATGTAATTAAATGATTATTTTATCTGGAAGCTCTTTCATCACATTAAGAAAGGGACAGGCTACACAAATATGAAAGATGATATAGCTTCTGTAACACAAAGCCTTGTCCTCCTTGTGAAGAGGCTGAAAGGCTCAAACACTGTGCCTGGAGACAAACCTTTAGCAGCAGATTCTGATTCTGAAATTTGTTCTGTCTTTTCTTCACCATTAGATTCATCCACTTCCGCTACTGTAGTTAACTCTGGTTCACTCTTATAAAGCCTATAATCAGGACCCTGAGGAATGACAAGTTACGAGGTAAGTAAACAGGCACTTTTTTCACAAACACTTATGTCTTAAGACTCAAAACAGTTACTTTGAGACAACTCTGCTCTCACTTTAAGACAGTGTTTGATTGTTCAAGTGCGACTGCAGCAGAATTTATGTGTAGTTAATTACAGTAACAACATTTGCAGACTTTCAGAAATTACAGACAAAAACTGCCCCAAAAATGTGGAGGGGGTTTCCCTCCTCCCCCCTTTTAAAATGATCTTCAGGAAGCAAACTGGTATAAGGCTTCAGCAAAAACTGGTTCTGAGCCTAGAGTTCTGTAAGAACTTGTGAGCAGAGGAACCTTCTGAAATGCACTCAGATACAAGCATTTGAGTCTTAAGACATTTGATATGCACAGAATATATGACAGGAGAATGTGAAGAGCAAATGATGGAGACAAAAATAAAAGTAAGTAAACAAAGGTAAAAACCTAACAGAAAAGCAGCCAGATGACAAAACAAAAATGGTGACTGTGCGAACAAAGGGGGATGCTTCAAGAACAATGTGGCAATTTAAGCCACTTACACAGTAAGATCCATTTCTCTGGTATCCTTGAACTTGGTGAATCTTCTTTTCTTCTGGCAGATGTACTGGGCCCCTGCTATAACAGAGCAAGGAGCTGCTATCACTGGGCAGAGGGGGGATTATGGGAGGATGCTCTGTAAAGTCATAGGACCGAGGGAGTGGAGGACGAGGTGGGACTACTTCCTCTTCCTAAAGATTGTAGAATAGTCACCTTATTTAGATGTGCACACCTGTTACAATGATTTATAACTTAAAGAGAAAAATATATTACCATAGCTATGCCAGCTATAGATTTTGGAATTAAAGGGACAATGTCACACCAAAGAAAACCAAACAAAAACCCAACCAACCTCTCCCCCCCAAAATAAAAAGGCCAAGACAGCTTTAGTTTCTTCAGGTTTCTTTGGACTGTAACACTCATTTGGTTGCTTTTTATTTTATTAGCACCACCTGGACTGAAACACTTCAATAGTTTCATTATTCAGATCTCACACCTGCCCTGTTGGCCACATATGAACATTCTGTATCATCCTTCTCAAAATTAAATCCAATATCTTTTTAAGGATTTTTACATGGATTAGGCTTTTAGAAAGCTCTGTAAGCCAGATGTATCTCGCACACATTTATATAACCATGACAATGTCCCTTTAAAACTATAACTTCTAGCCAGATTTTCAGAGGAATTGAAAATCTGGGAGCTCCCACAGTTTTAGGTGTTGTTGTGAGTGCTCTGGCCATCTGAGAACCAGGCTTGATACGTGCATCAACATATAAAGCAATGTCTTTCTTCCCATGAAAAGTGTGGTGGGTAGAAAACAAATCCATAAATCGGGGTTTATATTTCTAGGGAAGAGCCTAGGGAGAGGAAAAGGTGAGAAATGGAAAAGAGAAACATACCAGTGAGAATATAAAGAACAAATACACAGAACAAACGAAAATGTTAGAGTTACTACTGGAGATATAAGCCTCTAAAACTAATTCATAATGCAATATTTCCACAGAAACAGACAGAATAAAGATTTCAGATATCCTTAAATAATTATAATAATGTTAGTTTTTATTATAGGTATATCAGAAATTCAGTGATGCTAAAATGGTAAATATGCTAAAACCATACCTCATTTTTGTATTTAATAGCTGCAAAAGCCCTTGATCCCATGATGCCTGTTTGGGGTGAGGGGAACATGTATAGAAAGAAAAAGAGAAAGAAAAATTCAGTAAACAGCTTTTAAAACCTGAACTATAACCTATTGCTATCAAGCAAATATATGAAGCATCAACTTCCTTTCTCATCAAACTGTATCATTTTTTCACACATATAAAAGCAACTGTGGAGCTTGTCCTTGTAGATGATCTAATTTCACTTCTTGCAATGTAAAAACAACGGCTTACCTGCCTCTGAACAGCTTCTTTGCTGTTTATGTTTACTTAAACCCTCCATGACATCTTGAATTCTCCACAGTTCCTTCTGAATCTGAGCACGCTGTATCCCTGCTGACTCAGTCTGCCAATAAGTAAGCAACACATATAGGAAATAAATTGGAATAACACTGCAAGCAGAAAAAAAACCCAAACAGAAAACCTTTTCTTTCTTTAGATTCCACTGCATATCGTTGCCCATAAAACACAGTAATGACACTCTCCCATAGAAGTGCAACATTCAAATACTGTCAGAAACAAAAACATGTAAGATGAGCTAATTTCATGATGTGTCAGTCAATTCAACAGCAATTTCCTAGTTCAAACTCCACTGATGAACAGTATTCTATCGACTGTCTCCAAAGAAAACCCAAGCAAACTTTGCACAGGAGACCTGCATACAACAAGAGAAAAGGAATCATAAGTTCCAACCCTAAAATAGGTGGATATGGTGTTTGCATACTAGCATATAAAACGCAGGCCTATTTGCATTCATGGTCATGCATACTTTGGACCGCAGAACACAAATTTCTCCGCTCTTGGGCTTCCTTGTAATCTCTCTTTCATAGCTGCATAGAAAATCAATCCCTGGAGCAAACAGCCTTTAATGCCTCCCAGCATGGACCACACCCATCTGCTTATTGCAGATAATGTATGCACATCTCTGTGCATGTGTGGGGGGTGTCTCAAAGATCTTACATATTCAGAACTTACATTAACTGTCCCATCCTCCACAGAACAGCAAGGAAATAAGATACACATCAGAACTCTTCATATGTAAGACCTGAAGCAATGCCTACAATATCTTTATTATGATTTATTGTCATAGAATGATTTAATTACATTTTAAAACATTCAGTTGAGTGGAAGGATTTAGGTGAAGATTTAATATGACTGTCATAGCAACTAAGGTGTGAGAAAACTACCCTACTTTGGAGCCTGAAACACTGAAACAGAAAGAGGCTTCCAGACACAGGAAAACCAGTGCTAGAAACTTCAAAATAAAGAAACCCAAAAATCCTACACATCTCCTCAGAACTTACACATTTCTTACTCCTTTTTGTACCCTGTAAGTTAATGCACCACATCACACTTTCTTTTCCATTTGTGCAGTTTTTAAACATAATCACAGAGAATTAGTGACTTTAAGACCTGTGCCACACCTGAATTTCTCCAAGCCGATCGAGTTGGTCCTGCATATGGTTCCTTGTTACAGTTACATCATACTCCAATTTATCATACTCTCTCCAAGCTCTTTCCAGTTCCTAAAAGTATATAACAAAAGTAAAGAATTACATATGCACATTCAAGTACACTCTTCTTCTTTATTCAGTGGCATGAAACTTCTAGAAATAATGAATACATTTATATCAGCAATAAATAAATATGTATTTTAGAGGATGCAGTGTTTAAGCAGCTTTCTGATTTTCTACTCATCCTGAATGGAATCAAACAGCATTCTGTCTTTTCACAAACAAACAAAAAATATCTTCAAATATGTCAGTGTAGTCAAGCAGGCAGGTGGGTCTTAAGCTGCCCTTCCACTGAGGCAGAAAAGCCACAAAAATGGATGCAAATTGTCTCTTTCATCACACAGAATACGTATGTGTGAGTGCACAGCATGCGCATGTATACGCAATGCATTATGCAAGGCAAATGTAAGTCACCCAACCCAGCCTGCTGGCAGGGTTGGATGACTTACCAGTGAATGCTCCAGGCCTACTAATACACCATTATTTTACGTATGTGAAACTACAAATGCCAGAAGGGAGAAGGTGCAGAAAGAAAATCTTTGAGGTCAACTCTGCTCACTCACTTTTGAAGCCTACATCAAGCAATTTACTCAACTTAGCATAAATTAAAGAGTTAATGAGGGAAAGGATATCTTGAGGATTTCCTTTCCCTGATTCTGTTTTCCTTGTCTAACAAATTCCTTTTACCACACAGTCTAATGTTCAGACTAAACCCAGCATTTTAGTGCCTATGTCATATCAATTTCACCAGAGCAAACTACTGGAATTTGACACTAAAATACCTTCTTGGATGTATATGTATAGGCAAAAAGATTCCTTGCCTTGTCATTTCAGTGTAGAAACCACCATGAGGTGGAAAAGGACAGTAAATACCAATTCCCTTTCTTTTCATCCTGCTTTTGCTACAAATAAGTCACCTATTTGACAGAATATCTGCTAAAAGTTTCTGCTTGCTACTATTTTGTCATTACAACAAATGGCTTATTTGCATTATTTATTTCTTTTGTAATTATTTTTTCATATTATAAATATGAAAACCAATTAAAGTCATATGGGGGGGGCAAAGGGGGTAAGAAGAAAGACTACTTGATGAATATGGTGAAAAGATCACATTCCACCTGTCTTTGACAAAAGTACAAGCAAGTAAAAGACAACTGAGTTTTGTTGGAAGGTAATGCAAAATAACCAAAGACAGCCCAATTAAGAACATGAGCACGAAGACAATCATTTCACACTTCAATGAGTTTTACAAACAAGAATATAGTACTTACTGCAGTAGCTCGCGATACTTCTCGACAAGTGCTAAGTAGTCCGTTCTGCAAGTCATCTCTCTGTAAGACTACATTTTGAATGGCTGCGGGATTATCTGCATTCATTTCTATCTCCTGACTTGCTGATAGCAAAGCTTGCTCAAGCGTGTACTATTATAATAAAAAGAATCATTTTTAATGCTCTGCATCACTGGGCTGATTTTCGTTTTATTTCAGTTATCAATGTTCTGATAATAAGCATGTAAAATAACATCCACTTTAGGTAATAAATACAATTGTCCTACTTTCTCCTTGTGTAGCTGTTGAAGCTTCTCCTCCAGTGCTTGTACAACTTTATCTTGTTCACATAAATGGCTAAGCTTAGCCTAGTAAATAACAGAAAATTACCACAATTAGGATTTAATTTGTAACATCTTCAGTAATCAAAATGTAAGTTGATAAATCCTTACATGTAGCTATATAAAATGTTATTACCACAAAATACGAATTCTGAAACTACGAAGCCATCAGTCTTGCACTTTCAAATTAACCTTAAGAAACCCTCTTAAGCTACTATGAAATAAGTGTTATAACTTGTAACAGCACTGCTTAAAGCATATTCTATTATTCTACAGCTAATCTTTACAATTAAATAATAGGTATCGAATACTGTTCTACTTCACATATTCCTCAGTATTACAAAGAATATTGTATACATTAACAGTCTTTCCCATGACTGATGTCAGGTTGTAGTTTTTAACTGTTCTGACTTTTTAGCTCTTAAGATAACACTTGTCTGCTCTTAGTTTCATTGTGCAAGCATGACTAGGCATGTATATGTATATACAGTATGACTATACATATGTATGTTTCATCACCAATTTTACACCAAACCCCTTCTCTTTTATAACTATCAACCCAATACCCTGAATGGTAATTACCCGTGCCAAATTTCACTTCTGGAGTATCAGTCATATTTCCTGAGAAATTACATCTCATGCATATAACTGAACTACAACTACGTTTTCCCCTTGTAAAGTAATTAATTCCTTTCTAGCAGCAATTCACCTTTTAACACATACAATGTTTGAAAGTTCAGCCTAAAATTTAATACTTCCTGCAAGTTAAAGTTTATCATAAAAAGAGTCTTATGCACCTCAATTTCACAGAGCAATTTCTGTTGTTAAGTATACAAAGTGAGTTTCAAACTCAAAAGTCAAGGGGGATATTATTATCAAAAGAAAGAGACAAATACCAACATTCCCAAGGAAGAAGAAATACAAATGACTTACATCAATATCCAGCTCTTCAGTTCTATATTTGTATAGTGTACCCCTACATTCTTCTTGTGTTAACTATAAGGAAGAATAATATTGCCATAAAACAACTTAATTGGACTATGAAAATGAAACTACCATTCAGCTTAAGAGTTTTAATACAGAAACCAGCTTTTGCTTGAAAGTCAAACATAGCACATGGAACCAGGTATTTTTAGCCAATATACGTTAATGAAGGTAAGTAAATGGAATGTCAAGCATACTGTCAGTAGAAAGTTGCATTAACTTAACAGGCTATGTTTCTAATGCAAACTGGATTTTCAAAGATGTGTAACTAACTCAATCAAACATGGATTATGTAGGAAGATGAAACTACCAGAGTACACCTAGACTTATTATGTAAGTTTTCTTCTGTGCATTCTAAATACAGGGGCCCATTCTACTTGGAATTAACTGTTCGAGGCCCACTAAAGTCAAGTGTATGCACAAGAAGGATATTCTGATATGAATCTGAAATCAGAACAGGATGACCTAAGTATACAAAATATGTATAAAACATTTTGTTACAGACATATGCCAAATAAATGCTACCAATCACCCTTCTGCCTACTTTTTCCTATAGATATCCTCACCTCCAACAGAGTATTACCAGAAATGCCATAAACAGAAGCCCTTCTATTTTATCTTTGGACCTAGGAAAACTTGAGCCCTCATGCCAGTCAGCATATGAGGTATCCTCAAACTACTTTCATACAGCTCCTAACACTGAGTTCTTAACCCTTTCACAGTCTCTGAACTGGCCAATAACAAGATTCAAAGCTATTTTACATGAAAAAAGCAGCTCCCCATTTTAGAACAGACTGTCCCATACAGTAAGTATTTAATGTCCTAAACAAGTATTGGCATACCACTATCGGCCTTCATATTCAACTTAACTAAAAACACATTGTCACTGAGTGCTTTCCTTTCAAGTATCTGCCATAATTAGGTCATCATGACTTAATAGTGCAAGAAAGTCTATAGTTAAAAGACACTTATAAATAAAAGGACTAGGGAAGGGTTAATCAGACAAGCATTCCAAACATACAGTAAATCTTCAACTTAAGTGTTTCATTTCAAGACATTATGTCCACATACTTCATGCAAATGCACCTGGTGACAATTTAAAAGTATGTATAGTGTATTAAAACCACATAGTAACTTGCTTTGAAATGGACATTTGATGGAAATGAATGTTGGAATATGAAAAAAGCCACAGCACTTTTGCACCTTATGAATGTCACACAAATTAAGAAGTCTATTTAAACTCCTACTATTGCGTGGAGTTGTGCTTTTTAACTGCTGATTTTATCACAATGAGAGAAAAATGAGGAATGGAAATATTAAAATAAACTCATAAACATGGCCAAATGTCTTTAACTTACAGAAAAAAACCCTAGTTATATTTCACAACAGGAAGAGTTTACAGAAGAAAGATTATCCCCTATTAGCTAAATACGTAATACATATTCCCAAGATGCTGCTCGGAATGTCATATGGCTTGACTGGAAAACTGTAATGGTATTTTTTCAAGCCAGTATTTTTTACACTTTCAGTTTGTATTTTTTCTTAAAGAGAGGGGTGTTTTTTGGCATTTCAACCTTAATTAGAGCTGGGTTTATGAAAGCTTGCGATTCAGCATCCTTATCCCTGCCTACCTCCGAAAGAGGCACTGCTGGAGAGCAACTTCATTTCGGGATTTCTACTGCAACATTTTATGTAGACTTAGCTCAAAAACTCTATAAAAACTCATGTGAAACAATTCATCTCTTACAAAACAGCACCTTCTCTTTCCACAGCACATCTACAGAGCAGCTTAAGGCAAGAAGTGAGTAATGCGATTGCATCCTACTGGAATTATGAAAGGAATTGCAGCAGACAGAATACAATTACACATTACAAGCAAAGGTTAACAACCTCATTATTCTGGAACATGTATTACAAGAGCTCCAACGATCAAGTTATAGACACGTATTTTATGTCACGTTCAACAAATGCCTCTCACCAAATCGTTCCTACAAGAACTTTACCAGGACAGTAATTCCAGAGGAAGAGTGCCACCTACTGAACCAATGACATGACTTGCTGCTGACTTCCACACTTCTCAGCATTTGCCTCCTCAAATACAAATCCATTCCTCTTAACACAGTGAAACATGCTGCATAGCTCCAAAACCTTCAAGGGGTACCACCCTGAATACCAACAAACAACTGTGTATGCAGAGTCTGGCCAAACACGTATCTTACATAGGAAAAGGTAAAGTGACCTTAATCGAGCCTTCATCTTACGTTAGAAATAATCTGTCCTCTAGTTTACCACCCCACTGTGCAGTCCCCATCTCTGTCAAATGCCAGTTCCTGATGAACCACAGAAGTGGACAAATCCACCACAATGGACACGGTATAAAATGTCCTTAAAAGCAAATTTCTTGCCAGATAAGCTCACATCTCTCTCAAGACATGAGGGCTTAAACCTATTTAAGGAGTCAGTACAAAAAACATTCAAGTGACAGTATTATTTCATTACATTATAAGCTACTTTCAGATTCTGCTAACCATTTTGATTCCAAAAACATATGGCAGGATATTTCACACCCTGAGAGCACACTAAGCATCTCTGTGAGACACTGCACTTAGGATTACGTGGGGAGTGCAAGTCAGACTTCCAAGAGGCTTCTGGAGTACTTTTTACTATCAATAAGCAGGGCAAATGGGCATTTAACTCACAGTAAGCAAGATTCTGCTCTAATTTTGCACAGTGCAACAGGTAACATTTCAAATACAAATCAGAAACACAAGATTTTTAGCTCAAATACAATCATCCCATGTGTTCATAACAAAACCTGAAAAATACTGCTGCCTACAGATCTCAAAATCCAACATGCATAGCACTTTAAATGCATGCAGCTGCTACAACAGCAACAAAGTATCCCATAAACAAGACTGTCCTACCTTCATAGAAACAAAATTTGACTATTTTAATATGTTTTGTAATATATTAAGAACAATTATGCAAGTAAAGACCTGGATGTTAGCTTGTTGCACTCACATTTTTGAGTCTCCCCCCCTTTAGGGAGCTCACGAGGACCTGAGGATAATCCTACTTCTTAAAATCAGCATGCTTTCGAAAACAACATTAACACTCCTCACCTAGTATTAGAAAGAAACAAAAACACCCCCAGGTAGAACTGGGTCCAGGTTTAAAGACTTCCATCTTTCTTATCTGTGCATATGGAATCATTGCCCTAGCTCATACTTGTAAATTTACAGTACAGTCTGTAAAGCAGACTGATGTTAAATCAAAATGATTTAAGTAACTGTGAAGATGTAACAAATCACAAGCAGAAATGTCTTATAAATAACACATCTGAAACAGTATATATCTTAGCTGTTCTACTAAAGAACCATTAATCATTACAAACAGGAAGCAAGACACCTTAATTTTTAATTAAATGCAAGCTTTTCTTGCTTTCCTTTGCTAACTCTAAATGAGCTCAGCCACAAAACTGACATGAATAAACTGAAGCAAATACAGATCCTTTTCTCTACCCGCAGGAATGGTTACGGTCATCAGAAACGAGTTTATCATCTTGTCAACAAAACAGATTTCAGTCGCTTACAGCGAAGCCTCTCCCAGTTGTTTACTCTCCTTTCAAATGGAAGTGGGGAAGATGACTGGTAAAATCAATTTATTCCATTGGAATCAAAGATTACATGCTTAAACTTTAAATAAGTTGCCAGGATTTTTAACAGGTTAGCTTTGCATTACAAATGTTTAGAAGACTACTTAGGCAGTGAGATTTTGAGTGGGTTTTTATCCTTTCCTGGAAGTCAGTGAATGCAGTATCTTGTATAGGAAACTTCATCCCCGAAAGCAGGTCTTACTATTCTCCAGTTTATGCAATACATGGATTCTTGTACACAAGCCTGGCAAAATGTCTCAGTGTGACCCGAGGAGACCACATCGCTAGTGACAGGTTATTCAACCTTCATGACCTGTTAGATTCATGGTTTCTTTGACAAGAATGGGAAAAAAAGGTGCTTATTCAGTGCCAAATACAAAGCAGCAGGTATGTCTATAAGGTGAAGGCAGTGCTGTGTAGCAATACCATAGCTGACAGCACAGCTTCGTGAAGGCAACACTCTGAAATTTACTGGTATCCCTAAATATGTGGCAGACTAGCCTAGGGCACAGCTATACCTCAAATGTATCTATATTAATATTAAAAGCTAGTTTACCCTGAACACATCCAGAGCACCTCTGTTCATTAATACTTAGTTGTCTTACATAATCTATTACAGAAAATCAATTTGTTCAAAAAATCATAACAGCCAGGCTTCTTTTAAAGAAGAAACCCAACAAAATCCAATTTCATACAGTGCTTGAGGGTACCTTACGTCTCCCATACCTCTCCCAAATAGCTCCTTCAGGTTCCATGTTAAAGCTCCTGTTTTAATCTTCGGAGCACAAATTGTATGATCCTGAAATCAGTCACTCACAAACCAACTTCCCTTGGAGAGCTGAGATTTTTCTTGCAACTTTTCTGTATTTAAAAAGGCAAATCTACCTTGTGGAGTTCACTTCCAAACAAACAAAACACGAAATAAAGTTGCAGCTATTTTAGAAACATGGCAAATCATTAATCACTAATAAATTACTGTTTTAAATGGCAGAATATCTCTTTCTTTTCAAACTATGCAACCCTTATATGTAATTTTGGCTCACATGGGATAAACGCAAGTGTAACGGAACTGGACAGATGTTCCCTTCTGACTGGCAGCCAGAATTGCATACTTCATCTGCTGCAAAAGATCATAGCCATTTACATAAAACCAACATCATCGCTGCAGCCCAGGCTAGAAACTTCCTAAAACATTCCCTGATGCAACAGGAGCTATTCAGTTAAGCCCCAGTGTCTCTAAAACACTGCAGTGCCAACAGATAGGTATTGGCCATGCTCATAAGTTAATGCAGGTCTCAACTCGCAGACAATATTTCCATTCACATTTCTGATTCTTCTTCCATCTTACCATTTACAACCATCACTAGATACTCTGTAAGTGTGCACAGTTAAATCTGCTGTGACTTTATGGACAGACACTGCCTTTTGGATTTACAGTCCCCAGATCAAAGTAATTTTGATCCTTCCTTTCTTCAGTGGCTAAAGGCTTGGTAGGTGCAAACAAAAACTTGTAAATCCACTTCCTAGAACAAAACAGAATTGCCAGAAATGACCAGGTAAACACCACTCACATGCTTTTGTAGTGGTCAAAAGAAAGAAGCACCTTTGAACACTAATTGCAAGGAATCATGCTAAGACAAATGTTGGAAGCTTATTGGAAGTTTCATGAGTTTACTGGACACCTGCATAAAGCATCAGCTAATTAAATTGTCTAGACAAAGTTATTCAGAAGTGTACATTGAATACTGAACAACAAAAACGGAGCAAAAGCCATGCTAACAATATCGCAGCATTTTATAAAGCATGGATGAATTGTGGTTTTCCAAAGCAAATAAGAGAAACACCAATGTTATGAATAAATCTGAGGAACAACCAAAACTGTCACTAAGGAAAACTGTCGCAGATGATAAAGCAATTTCATTCACTCTCCAAGACCTTACTTGCTGGTACAGTTGCGGTCTTAGCGCCGAGTTCTCAATCATAGTGTGAACCATGGTGATTAAAGGTTCATTCTCTTTCATCTATTTCAAATCAGGAGGAGCATACAGCAAACATCAGTTTACAGCATGGCTAGATTTGAAAGACGACACTGTAAAATATAGCCTCTACTTTAATTCTTTCTAATAATGCAGTAGATTACATTTTATCCCATGCTTTTTATATATTCCATCATTTAATAATATCAACATCTCAAAAGTTCAGTAATATCAAACAAATATATCAAACCCACATAAATTCTCAAAACCAATGTAATATTTATTCACCAACACTCTCCCTTTTTAAAACTAAAAATGCTTAAAAGAAGCTTGGCTTTGCACGATATTGAAATGAAAAGTATTACTGGATTATGCAATAGGAACACTCAAACCTGTATCAGAAAACCTTTGGAATTATAGATTTAATAACTCAGTATGCTTTAAAAAGATGAAAGCATTTCCAGCCTTTCAATACTGAAGTGAGGTTTAGACTTATGTCCATATATCACAAAATGCCATTATATTCTGCACTGAACTTTGAACCATTACTCATTGTATTTATCTACCCCCATACACGGGTGTGAAACTACTTAGGAACTGGTCAGACATCTTCTATAATGATTAGTACTTATCGATATGTGTGCAAATGTCAAAACCAGATCCTTTGATTTTTGAAGTAAAACAGAACAGCATGCAACACAGAAAATAGTACAGGAATTCTGGTTTTAGAAAGCAGACTTTCCTAACATTAAGGGAAATATTACAGAAACAGAGAGCTTTCCTCTCCAAAACAAACTGAAAAGTCACTTAAAGCACAATCCCCCTCCTGTTTTTGTTGGAAACTTCAGGACCCGTTGGAAACTTTACCAGTACCTGTTTCAAGTATGGTTATAGAGGAAGGAAGTGTGTGTAAGAATATGATCTTTATGTGGGTATGTATACATAGATATATATATGCACTCGCCATCAATCTGCATAGCAAGGTTTTGTTTCACAGAATTGAACTGCATCAGAAAGCCTGAGTTCTTGATGCCTTATCTCCATTATCTACAGTATACATGAACAGAAAACTAGAATTGACACAAGAAGTTGTTCTCCCTCTAGATTAAAATGTTGTCCAGAGTGGGTATCACCAAGTGATACCAAAAGATATCTCAATAGGAAGATGCATAATAAGGTCCAAAGCCAAGCAATCTAACTACAGCCAACTGAAGTATCTGCAACGGAAAAGGTGCCCTGAAGCTGAAACATTTGGATAGGACTATACTGGTTTGGATGCATTTTTACTGGGAGGATTTCAACAGCTTCAGGCTCTTTGGCTAATGATTTTTAAGAATTACTTCAAGTTTTTCCTTTCTGACCAGTAACAGTTCTGTTGATCATTTTCATCCAGATTAGAGAAGAAACAAAGGGGATTTGATCAAAACACGTTCTGATGTAGTGTTTTATCCTCCACCCAGCTTTGATTTCTGGGACTTCTTCCAATATGTTTGCTACTGTGCTTATAAAGACACCACTAAAAAAGGCTACTTATTTCCAGAATAGCTACAGTTCCTTAAGCTCTTATAGAACCAAGATCAGAAACCAGATAATTTGTAAAGTAATCCAACCAAAGAGCCTTTGTAGCAGTTAAATATAGCAAGCTTTCCCAACCTTTTATTAACAGTATTTCTAAGAAGTACTGACATTCAATTATTGAGAAGTTAAGTTCGTGAGGGAGCATGTATCTGTCATAAACCTTCCATTAACTAAAGCTAGCACACACATAAGGCAATGTGTACTGAAGAACTGGCAAAGTAAACCAGAGCTATATAGGACACAAGGGCAATCCCTATGCTCTGAAAGGTTAAAAGGCTATGTATTTTGTGTTTTTAAAGCATTATCATAAGGCTACTTCCAAAGTGAATTTAGATACTATTCATGTTGAATAAATAGCTCAAGGAAAAAACTACTTGCTTATTTGTAACAAAGTAAGTCTTGATTTTCTTTCAGTTCAGAAAAAGCCCAACATTACTTTTGTACAGTAAATGACACCTTTTAGGTCCTGGTATTATACTCACAGTCTCTCCAACTAAAAAAGTTACAGAAGCCAAAGATTCTCATAAGCAAACTGAAGTGCGAACTGCTGATGCCACACAGCAGTAAATCCACAACATCCAGCACTCCTATCTTTACCACTTTCAACTTCTAGTAAATAACTAGTTTTCTCCAGAAGTGATGCTTTATCTTTGCTTTTTTCTTTACTGACAAAGCATTTTCCAGTTGGAAACAATGAAAAAACACCTCTTTCACCTATGGTCTATATGAACTGCTAAATTATTTATGAGTGGGTATTTTGTGTTTTAAGCTGAAAAGCCAATCTATTGACAATTTTTCTCTTCCTTCCTTTTCCTGAACTCTCTTCCATGTTTGCTAACACCCTACAAAGATGACATTTAAGTACGTGCTGTTGTGGTGACAGTGATCAGCTGGAACTGTGGCTCCCTGCCAGAACAGTTGACCTCACAGATGAAATAAGACCATATGTTATGGGTGACAAAAGACTGGCAGCTTTATTCCTTTCCTCTCAAGCTTCCTGATGGTAAGAGCAGTAGCAATAGGACCTTTCCTCTGTACTTTCTCTGCTCTTTAATCTTCTATCCAAAAAAAGAAGAGAAAAAGCACTTTTCCTTCCTGCCTCCAGCGCAGTTTTTTTCAGCCTATGGAATCCCTGTCCTTGAGCCTCCCTTTTTGCTCTGGGGAGGGAAGAAGGAGAAAAGGCAGTAGAAAGAACAACAGTGGTGGCTGGGTCCGCTCACTGTACCTTTTACTTGGAGAATACAAAAGCAGTAGTATATTAGTGTCGCTAATATAGGACATAGAATTTTAGGCTGAATATATCAGCTATGAGATATCTGTCAGCTCATTCCAAACCCCTTTTTACTATTCCAGCCTCCCTTAATTTGCTACCTTTCCCCAGAACCACTTTCAGCATCTCGGACAAAGGGTGGTGAAGAGGAGAAAACAGAAGCAAAGCAAAAAGAAAGTAGGGATGTTGGCTGTGGGACTTTCACCCCTTTTAGCTGTCAACTTCTTGTTCAAGTTCTGCTTATTTTTATGCATCTTCTGAAAACTGAAAAATGAAGGTACCAGCAGAAGTACATGAACTACTTTACACCTGAACTATTTACATAAGTAGCCATTAAAAAGAAGGAAAAAACAGAGCTAAAACAAAACAGGAGGGGGGGGAAAGGACTAAAAGAGATTTGGTAGAGCTTCTACTGTAACAAACCAAGCTGCGATATGCTGAGATCAATACGCCAACATGCATGAAGAGTTTTACCAGATAGCTTGAGCTCAGTAGAAAATGGTTTTTCAGCCAAACAAAAGTTTTGCTATCAACATAAAATTCAGAAGCATAATATACAACTGGTTTGCTGGAATTTTCCATGGTAACAGAAGGAATAAAGTGGGAGCTCCTGCCATGGCGTACTTTACAAAGGAGAAAAAAGGGTGTCTAGCTTTTATCTGAACAAAAAATGATGCTCCTACTTCTTGTTACTGTTACTGTAATTATTGGGTACGAAGTAAAGAGAGTCTTAGGGGGATTTATTTCATACAGGTAAAGTGTCAGTATTAAATTCAAACCAGGGGAAAAAAAAACCCTGATCATCAGCTGGGACAAGTACTCTAACCTGCTCTTCTATGACTTATTAATTAAGAGGATATATTTTAGACTTGAAAATTATTTGTTACTGTAAGAAGTACAGTGATTTCTTATACCTTTGGTAAGGGCAATTACAGCACATTTATATGATTCAAACGTTTCCTTAAATTAATGTTTATCACATTTTATCAGGTGCAAGTAAAAAGAAAATCCTTTTTATTACTTTGTATATTCTACATAGGCAATTCTCTCCATTTAATACTATCTATTACACTCACAAGCTTGGTTAATCAAGCAATAGTACAGTATACGGTTTCACACTTTACATGCACAGTTATTCTTTCTTGGCAATGAATTATGTTGTTGAAGACAGAATTATTCCCTTATTCCAAAACATTATAAACTGGAAATATTTGAGTTGGACAAAGTATTTTCACCTAATTTAGCATGAAGTTTTTCCCTACTGTTTTGGACCTCCTGCAGCCCCTTAAAACAAGACAGAGATGTTTAGCAGTGCATTGCCGTCTAACCGAATTGATCACAATCCACATATTGTTTCCAAAATATATATTTCTTGAAGAAATAACTGAGTAAAAGAAGTAATGATCCAGGCTATGACTTGTTTAAAACACTTCTTCATGTTTGACTTCTCTTTTATTTATGTCCCATAGAAGCATCTAACTCTCCTTAATTTGGAAAACTAAAATTATCTGAAGCACCAATTTCCTATAAACTGCATGTGTGTCATATGAGCATGGAAATATATTACTACTTTGGTTAAAGATGGTAAAATGCTAGTTAGTGTTATCATAGAAGGAAATGAACAGGAAAACTAATCAGCGAGTAGCTACCATATTCTGATGAGTTTTAAATTGAGTTTTTTTCTGTTACATGTCAAATTTGTAACTGATTAAAATATTTTGTGCTACTAACAAGTGCATGTATTAAATATCCAACTCCATAAAAACCACTGACAATCCTTATCCCCAGATATTTCCAGCTTTGTAGGAGCAGTCAAAAAGCATTAAGAAATGAAAACACACAAGAAAATTGCAAATCCCACCTGATGATCCAAATACAAGGCATTCCTTTGAAGGTGATGTGATAGAATCTCATTCTAGCAGGCAGCAGTCAGGGGAGAAAGGAAAGGGACAGAAAGTGCAGAATGCATGAAAAGAGCTTTAGAAGGTGTAAACTAGACAGTGATCTTTCTGTTTTACATAGAAATAAAATGCTGCTTTTATCTGCTGAACTATTAACAAGTTTTGATTCCAAAACAGAAGTGATGAAAGTTTGCCATGAATTAGACTATGAACTATTACACAGTATTTTGCTTTTACATATACATTAAGCTCATGTAAATGTCTACTACATAGACAACTATAAACCCTTTGATGTGTTTTAAACATGTCCCAATTTTTGTACACAAAATACACATAAGGTTATGTCTGATATGAGGCACTATAAGTAATAAATTAATCTCATCATCTATCACTACTAATTTTGTTTATGACACCAACAGATTAAGAACCTTTAAACTTAACTGCAACATGTTTAAAATATTCCTATGTAATTTTGACCCTGCTAATTTCAAAAAGCTCTGAGGAAAACCTCAAAGGGTTAATAGCAGACCATAACATACACAAAGAATCAATGTTACTCTACTTCCATAGTAGTCACAAAGTTTTGTACTAACAGTACAATGTAAACGTTGATTAATGAATGACTACAAGTTAGTGAGAATGGTACATGACACACATTGCTTTATAGCTGACCTTTGGGCTGCTGGCCTCAAGTTTTAGTTGCATGAGCTGTGCTAGTGTGTGTTCCCGGATACTACTCAGTTCAGCTTGCTGCCGTCTCAGCTTTATTAGCAGCAGCGTGAGCTCCTCTGGCTGAAGGAGTGCAGTGTGAGAAGCCAAAGAGTAGAAAAAAGGTTAATTGGTATCCTAAACATCACTTTATGAAAATAAGGGTTCTTAGTATTTTTCTTACAAAAACTGTCTATAATGATACAACAAAACATAGCCCATTTTTCCCCCAATTGACCACTTTCAAATACATAATGAAGGGTTTACTTTTAACTACTCAAGCAAATCAATATTGCAAATGCCATAAAAATGAACTATTCTGTAGTACAGGACAAAGATAAGTAAGGATTTTGTAGGAGAAAGTCTGTGCAGTCCTCCTTTCTTTTCCTGACATGCACATCAAATTGATGATATTGACTCAAGTGAAGGGGGAGATAATGCCAGCCCTTAGGACATATCATTACCTGTACATGGACAGCCATTTGAACGTGGTGAAAGAATCAATGCCATCAAGAAGATTTAGTTTCTAAAATAATTCTTCAAATGCATGCAACAAAATTAAGGATAAAAATAATAACCCCCCCCAGTACCTGAACTACATCAGTAAATCACCCTTCACAACATACTGCACAAGCATGACAAAAGGAATTTTCCATTCCATCTTCCAGAAGGCTGAGGCTACCAGCTGATTTACTGCTTGGCTTTTATGACTAAGATGCACAATACAGCCTTAGCAAGTGACAAATAATAGTGTTTAAAACCCAAGATTATATATGTAATAGAAATAAAGTCACACTCCAATGGGTATTTGTCCGGTAATTCCACACAAATCAATGTAGGTCAGTTTGGGAAACTACCTGATCCAGTCCTGGGACATATTTCTACTAGAAATACTTTAAAGAAAAAAAATCAACTCTTTAACGTTAGAGTATTTTTGTTATGTTCCTGTTTGCTTCTGTTTCTTACACTTCTCCAGAAGTCAGCTTTATAAGAGGTAAACAGTCATTTAGCATTTTGGTTTTCTCAGTTCGGTGTGTTAATAAAAACCAAACCTTAAACACAGAAAACCCCTAAACCACTGCTTGTTCTCTCTCACAGTCACAGAACTTCCCCAAAGCAAAGAAGCAAAAGGTCCAGAGAACCACATATTGAATTACTGAAAACCGAATACCAGTTTCTTAGAATAAAGGGAAAACAATCCTGAGAGTAAGCGTGGTACCGGCACCGTTGTGTGTACCAAAGTAGCCCACGAGAGGGAGCAAGGGATTTCCACATAGCTTCAGTTGTCAAAACCACCTGCTTTGAGGGAAATCCAACACCAAAACCAAATAGTCTAATGGCCAATCTTCCTCTTACAGAACTCATGCAGTACCTGAATTTAAAGTACCTAATTTCAGAGAGTACGCATGGGAATGTACACTTCCATAAGACATTTTCAAGTTCTCTCCAAACATCAGTGACAATGCTTTCAGTCTGAAAATTAATGTAATTTCAAAGCATAGAAAACCTTATTTTCAGAAATAAGGATATTGAAAGTAGCATCTTTAAGCAAAAGCAAAGTGAGTCACTTTTTCAAGATGAAAACTCTCGTGATATTGTGCAAAACCCCAATTTTAGTGCATTAGGAATAAACTATTAATGGTACTTAAATCCAACGTTTGCAAGCAAACTTTTTTTCCATAGAGGAGCCCATTGAACAGTAATTCCCACTCCTCTCTAGAGATTCATAACGTTGCAAGTATTTTTGACATCAAGTGTTGTGTTTTTGATACAGCTCTTGGGACTCTCACAACAACCACAACACAAAACTTTGCTTAAAGAGCTACCTACAGGATTCCTCCTCAGGCCTTTGCAACAGTTGTGCTGTGGGCAGGACTCATGGTTTCTACAGGCAGAAGCTTGGACCTCCTTGCCCCCTGCCCCACTCATCAGCCCAGCTCCAGGAGCAGAGCCCAGGAGAGCTGATGGGGCTCTGAACTCAAAGATATGTCTGAAGAAGACAAGGCGCAGAGATAAGGTGCCAGGTGCCACAGGCCAATCCCTCAGTTGCAGAAGGTACCAGGGATTCATGCTGGGAAGTGCAAGAAACAGGGTCCAAGGCAGTGGAAGGACTGACTGGAGAGCTGTTGCCTACTGTATTATTACTCCGTTACACTCTCAAACAGTCATTTCAGATGGACAGAGAAAGAATACAGAAAGGAGACAAAAGCTAGTAAAGAAATCACGTAAATTTAAGATCCCAAAGCTTTTGGCTCAGTGTCATGTTTTAATTAGAAAGGTGGACAGTATTCACCATTATTGCTCTGATGAAATAACTTCAGGAAGAATTTCAGCTCTACCACAGTAAAATGGGAGATGTCAAAAACAGACACAATTTTACCCAAAGCAATTTTAGTACCCTTAAGATTTCAAAAAATAGGTAAACTTTACTTTTAGGATTTTCTAAATAATTGATGGAGAAATAAGCGTTCTGTAATGTACTCTATTCTCTTTCTATAATGTATCAAAAATGCTTAAAATAAAACCCCAACTAGCTCTCAAAGGAAATGTGGACTCAGTGGCTACACAATACTCTCAGAATTCAATGGAACCACAGAGTATTACTTTATTTGCTTTAAAAATCCCTGGTAATAATTAAAGGCCACGTTTATGGCAAACTTTGAATAGAATAAGATTTCAGTGTTGCCTCTTCATGCTCAAAGGATTATTCTTAAAAAGCCCTGATGTACCAAGTAAAAATGCAACTCACTGTTTTGCCTTGGAGGCTCTGAGGAGTAACAGGCTGTAAACTCAGACCTGCTGGCATTGACCTTCTGTCAGGCACAAAGACATGCTGGACAAAAACAAAACAGTGCATTATGATCCATTGTTATCTGAAGACTCAAAACCTATTAAATGCTAAAATGAAGTCAAGCCAACTTCAAGTCAAGTCATGACAAACTTCACAACCATGATAAATCTGCTATGATTTGTGCTAGTTTTAGCCAGTCGTGCTCCCTGCTGATCTAGGACATGTAAGTAGCTTACCTCTAAAGCTTAGAAACATTCCAGCTTTCATCATTCATTCAATTAACAATCCTCCCTCCCAGTTGTTGCCATACTGACAGTACATGTAAACAGTCTTAGTTTTTCACCCACCATTAAAAGCTGTTTGAAAACCTAAGATCGCTCTATAGATGGGGAATAAACCTTAAATTTACCCCACTGATTTCAAACAGTCAGCCTCCTTATTAACTGCCTCTTAAAAACAGGTCTGTGCTTTCAAGTTGATGTCAAAACCTAGCTGTGTAACAAAAACAAATACAAAGCAGATAGCGTGAAAAACCAAAGGCAAACAAATCTTGTATAAAAGACAGTAAATATGAAATACTAAGATAAAGTGTTTTAACAAGGAAAAATATATATCAGAAGGCAAAACATGGCTGAAAGCACACACATGCGTTGCAGCACTGACCCTAGTGATATTTCTGATGTGCAAGAAGCACTGATCACTAAACTTTTGAGACATAAAGGATGTCAAAACAAAATTACTCCTTTGTAGACAGGGACCTAAACACTTCCAAATCCAAGACTCAGTAACCAACTGGAAGCTATTTGAACTGCTTTAAGACATAGTTGAAGGATGGGGTTTTCCCCTGCATCAAGAAATATAAAGACAGCAGAGAGAAAGACTGTGGAAAAATTATTGGAAACTTTTCATACAAACACTAGTTTTACATCCAACTGAAAGAGTAATTTTATGTAATTATCTCCAATGTATCAGAAATCATGCTTAACACAAGCATGATGGATACAGCAGAGCCACATACGGCAGCCAGGTTTACAATTGGTTCATGTCTTCCTCTCACTGATGAAGACCAGCAAACTCACACTAGCCAAGCGCTAACGTTGTGTGCAGACTCTGATCTTTAGTGATCTCCCTAATAACTCAAAGGCATCAAAAGAAATAGCTGCACTCAGTTTTCTGCTGGCACCCAAAGCAGCCAAGCTTGTGGCTGGAGAATTGAAAACAGCACATGGAAAGAAATCTGGGATTTTTAGTCCTCTAAAAGTTCCAGCTAAAAAGAGCTAGAAAGGAGAAAGATTTCTGTAAGTACCACAAACTATTCTGAGTAATTTGCATCTGAACTCCTTTTCTTTCCTTTAGAGAAACATGATATAATGGCCAGTAATAGTAGGACATGTTTTCACCTAATGTATTAGCAAAATGCCTTTTTAATATCTTTAGATTTTTAAATGCTTTTAAAAATCAAACCTTTCTCCATGAAAACAGTGATGTAATTTAATAATACTAAAATGAGTATTACAGTGCAACATGAGTATTCCAACTAAAAATCCTTGTAAATAAGATTTTTAATGATTTTAAAAAAGTATTCTTACTTTAGTATGATGTGCCCTGTGTCTGCGATCAATAGTTATATCTCCCCTTTGCACAGGTGAAGACACTTCTGATCTGTAGGTCCGTTGTGGGGAATATCCTTGGAAACCAGCGATTGAACCATGAGAAGGTGAGGTGGGAATTGAATGCATCGTCTGATCAGAAATATTGATCATAGTTTTTGGGCTACTTAAAGTACTGTGTCTGGTAAGAGTTGTTTGCTTATTGTAAAACTGACGTTGTTGCCATTCATAGAGCTGCCACATTGTGTCATCACGCATCGACCTCCGTTTTTCTTCGGCTGTTACTGGTCCTATGGCTCTGTCGTAAGCCGATGGTGTTATGCTGCAGAGGCTCTCCGGCCGTACTTTGCTGTTCCTTGGTAGTGTTCTGTAGCCTTCTGGATACCGGGGTAAAGCTTGAGGTCGATGGCTTGGCATGTTTCTTGGTAAAGTCTGATACGAGATTATGCTGAAACACAAAGTTTTATTTTATTAGTGTACAGCATTAATATTATGGCTATAAACTTAACCAGCATCAGAAATTTTTTATCTAGCTAATTCTTACCTTTCTTTTTAATATTACAAGTGTCATTTTGAGGGTATGCAAGAAAATTAAGACTGCAATTAATGAATCAACTGTACTGATTGAATGCACTGTAGCAGCCAAAACTGGATCTTCTCTCTGATTAGCTGCCTGATTGTATAATCTATATTACATTTCTTTACCAGCTAACAGTCAAATCTTGTCACTTGTCAGTATGCTGGGTAGGTCAGAGTTTTGAAAGCTCTGAAGTTCTATACTGTTTCAGTATGGGCCTCTTTTAAATGTTCTCTTTTTGGAAATTGAAAAATCCCTCCTGTTGTTTCCCCTATGAAAATCTTGAGCAATTACAATGGACATAAAAATTTGTGATTTCTTAACACCAGACCAAGAAAAAAAAAAAGCAGTAACTGTCTAATGAAATTACATTCTAAAATTGTCAGGGACAAACCATTTCATATCAGCTATTCAAGCAAAATCATAGCATTGTAAAATGGTCTGGGCTGGAAAGGACCTTAAAAACATCTAGTTCCACCCCCCCTGCTGTGAACAGGGATGTCTCACCTTATCTATGTCGCCGAAGACTCTGTCCAACCTGGCCTTGAACATTGCCAGGGATGGAGCATTCACCACTTCTTTGGGAAATCCATTCTAGTGCGTCAGTACCCTCACAGTAAAGAACTTCTTCCTCATATCTAACCTGAACTTCCCGTGTTTTAAGTTTTAACCCATTACCCCTTGTCATATCATTACAATCCCTGATGTACCTCTCCAGCATCCCTGTAGGCCCCCTTCAGATACCGGCAGGCTGCTATGAGGTCTCCATGTAGCCTTCTCTTCTCCAGGCTGAAGTATTTATTAGCTTGATAACAATACTGTATCGGTTTTCAACTTGGATATGAATGCAAAGGCTTACTCTTTAATTTGTTGCCACACAGAAATCCTGGAGTGCTGCAGCAACTCTCAGCATTAGTTAAAATGCAAAATGTTCGATTCTGAGCATCAGTGCATGACTAAGTATGACAAAGCATTTATTGGCTTGGGGTGTTTTTGTTTGTTTTTGTTGTTGTTTTCAATAAACATTGATTCATTCAACCCTCATCTAAAATTCAGATGAGCACCTCTTAAAGCCTTTTGCTACTGATCATATAGATGATTGATCCTCGCCCAGAGATAAGTTTGATCTCAAACTGGACTTGATTCAGCCATCAGAGGGCAGCAGCTTCTAGCTACACCCCAGACATCTGAACTAAAATCCCTGCCACCAGCAGGCACCAGAATCTGAAGATGGCTTTGAATGACTTAGTGCCACAATTAAAGACATTGTGTAGGGCAAATGGCAAGGTAAACCAACATCATGCATGTTAGATCCTTATGGAATAACTATCAAGGAAACTGATGATGATGAAAACTACTTTTCAGTGAAAATAGTTAAGCTGAATATAACCACTTATAATAGCTTTCATTTGCAGAATGTTACAAAAGCTTTGCATACAAAATCTGCTACATTTCTGAAGCTTTCCAAGCATTAATGAAGTATTATCCCCATTTTGTAGATGGGACAACTTTTCATGCTCACAAAAAGAACAACAAAAAAGGAAAATCTAAATCCTATTCTGTTGTTGCAAAACCTGCTTAAATACCTCTGAATTTCTTCATGCAACATACCATTAGTGATAAGGGCTTTTCTCCATCACCATGTTTAAAAAACAACCAACCAAGACACCCTTTGGTTCAATTTATAACTTTCAAATATTATTTTAGCTGTTCACAAATGGGTATAGCAAAGCCTGGTATTTTCATGAAGATATGCAGTGAGATACACCTCCCTCACTGAAGCTCCTCTCCCATTTTGCTAATTAAATTGGCAGTCTAATCCTGTTGGCTCCTTTAAACAACCTGGACAAGTTGAAGAAAAACCCTCTGAAGTTCTTGCTATGTAAAGATAGCAATTTAAAGTCTGTATGCAATTACTTCCATTCTAGAACATTTAGGAAGATAACATACTCATCTTCTGTTGGTAAACCACAGAAACTGTAAAAAGCCCAGTGTTAAGCCTTGTTTTACATCATTTGATAAATTCAGAACAGATTCACCAATGTCCTGCTGACAGTCATTCTAGTTAAACCCAAAAAGCACTTGAGACAATACTGCAGCTTATAGCTGCCTTGCACACAAGGGAAGACTGTTGCAGTCAGTCAAGCAGGCATGCACAGTGTGAAGTTGCAAAATACTTCTGCAACTATCATAAATAGCTTCCTAAAATCTTCCCATATGGAAACAAAAGGCTTCTACATGAGTTTACAGACCCCTTACAGACCCCTTTAGAGGTTGTCTCTAGGATTACTGTTGAGTAGCAATACCAGTTCTGGCTTCCAAGTTAGACTATTTGGAAAGTGACTTTGCTGCTGAATCTTTAGGGTCTCAGTTCTGCAATGACCTCAGTCTGAAACCTCACAGTTGCCCTTCATCTTAAGGAATGCAGATACCAGCAGGCCCAGAATACTGAACTTCCACATGCAAAGCTAGCAAAGGTTGGCAAGGTGAAGACTGAAAGCTGGTGCTGTACAGCAGGCATTTATTATTTAGAATGAGGCTTATATGGCCAGGGTGGGGAGACAAAGGCTCACATCCTGGGTTAGTAGCCATAAAAAGCTTCACTTACTACTATGCAACCTTTCCATATTTTCACACATTTGAGAAAGACCACTCAGGCGAGCCACTTTTGGTGAAAACATTTACTCATAATTGACTTGTGCAGAATGAATTAAATAGTAAGATACTGAGGTGGAATGATTTAATTTTCATTAAAAAATAACAATTTTATTTTTGGCTTAAAGTAGGTTTTTCTTCCCCAAGGCATCAGTTGTGCTTATTTGCTTGGCTCTTGAAACCTAGATGTCTAGATCCATGGAAATGCAAACTACTAAGGGGTCAAATTAGTAGTTTTACAGTGAATCCTTTTCATTCCATACTGAGGACAGCAACCAGCTCATATTTTATATATAGTTATTTAACTGAACCTGTTTGATAACATTTCAGCATTCCTAAAGCTCTAATTATCCATTTCAGTCTGACACTGGAGATACCCAGTTTTGTTCTCCATGGTTTCTCTAACACATCACAGAGGCAGATAAAGTGGAAAGCATCTTTGTTAAAAGTCAGCAACTCTTCCCCATTAAGTGAAGACTGCTTTCCTCAGAAATTCAAGTTGAGTTGAACAGGTCTTACTGCAATAAAGCCTTACCAGCCTCTCACCCCAACCTTAAGCTTTAACATAAACTGGAGCTTCTTTCTACTCTCACTCCCCAACTTCAGTTCTACTGAAATCTCTGTCTCCAGACAGAACTGGCAGTCTGAATAAAAATAAGAGTTTAAATTTAAATGAAACCACATTCTAAAGACATCACTATACATTACGGATTTGAATCATTATTCAAGGCTGCTTCCACAGAAAACAAGGTCAATGCTTTTTCAGTTTGCTACCTTTATGTCAAACTGCATTTGGAAGCATACCCTTTGCACTATCAATGCCCCAATAATTAAACAGCTATCATTAATTTGTAGCATACTGTTAACAGTACTTCCCTTTGACTCCCACAATGAAATCAATTTTAGGGCTTTTATACTTGTTACCATCTAAAAAATGGCACAGCTATTCAACTTCCTACTGTTTGGTTGCAAACTTTACAGTCCAATTAAAAAAGTCTAATTGCATCAAACAGCCTTCTCAGTTCTCATTATGCAAGCATGCATGATAAAATCCAAGTCAGAGACTGCAAGACTGCCTACTGCAAGCTCCAACTTGATCAAACTACAGATGTTGAGTGTTTCCTGAAACAGCACATTAACAATTCCTCATTACATTTCATTAAGGACTAAAAGCAGTGAGGAAATATGCAAACAATTTTGGCAAGTGTAAGTCAAACTGATGTAAAATTCTCAAGTTTTTGCAAAAAATGAAAAACCCTCAACCCCCAGAGTTTTATATTTGTGGAAAACACATTTTCTAAAAGTGGCTCTATCTTCAGCTCTGTGTCCTGTTATCTATCTATATGCAAACTCCCTCATTTCAGCTCTTCAAAATATCTCCCACTGCATCATCTCCATACTTCCTATCTAAAGTCATATTAAGAACTTTAATATTTTACACCTAGAATTGCTTGTATCTAAGCTAGCCTGGAAGCAACACACCTACTACTCCTGTCAAAGCAATTGCTGTTGGTACAAGCTTCAATATTGTCCATCATTCACACATGATTTTAAAGCTTCAGGAATAAGCTTGGAACTCAGTATTAGAGCCGAGAGGTGTTTGATTTCCTGAGGTGAGAAGCTCTAATCATCATGTTAGATCTCTGTGACTCACTCTTAGGTAAAGCTTCACTCTCTTCAATTAAAGCTTGTTTAAAGTTTAAAAGCTCACTGGAATATTTGTTAAGAATTTGAAACACAAATATTATTACAAGAATTTGTGAACAAAGATGCAGAACACAGGGAGATTTCAAGAACAGATCTTAAGAGGAAAAAGAATTGTTATGATTGATGACACCTCCTCTCTGCTAGGAAGGAGAAATCTGTAACACCCAAAAAGAGTTTCTGGCCATTATTAAGTTATTAATATGGATAAATTTATGAATAGTAACTCAAATGTTAATAAAAAAAGAAACTGTAATAAATCTGTTCCAAGCAGTCATCCAGGCACTTCTTACAGAGAACAATGAATTATATATTTATGTAATAGAGATGAAAACCTAAAGAATCTAACCAGGATACAAGTTTCAGTCCTTTCTTGCTAGAAAGCCTAGAAAAAAACCCCCAAAAACATCTATTACGAAGTACTTACCCTCTTGTTTCCTCCTCTTGTCCTTTCCCTCTTTGTATTTTAATCCACTGTTCCAACTGCAGCATTGAATTAGTTCTCTGCATAACTCGTTCAGACTCCATATGTGACTGAACCACATTGTGGTGACCTCCATCTCCAGCATCTGCCAGGACAAGCCCAACAGCTTTATTCTCAGACCCATTCAAATGAACTGCTCTGAAGTGTCCAGCCTGAATTGTGCTTATGGGTAAAGTCCTGTATTCAGATGTCAGAGGATTTAGCTTTACACTGTTGATTTTTGTTAATGGCTTATCTTGCCCAACTTTCTGGAATCCATATTTTTCAGCTTCCAACGCTTTCTTCTCTTCATTTTTGTTCACTTCTTTATTTTTCTGGTTATTGTGTGTCTCTGGCTTAATCAGCACCCGATGGTTTGAAATATTATTTGCCTCTCGAGGTGATGCATTTTCAGTGGTTAACTTCTCTATTCTGGAAAGGAATATAGGAAAAGCTATAATATCAACAAAACACTCATTAAAAATAGGGGTAAAAACTGAAAATGAATATATTGATGTTTATCAGGATTACTTTAGTGAATCCCTGGTACTTTACACCAAATTTTCTCTTCAAGGGAGGAATGCAGGTTGTATTTGCACAATAACCAAGGACAGGTTGGGGTTTGTTTTGGTGGTTATTGCTTTGGTTTTGGGTGGTGGAGTTTTGGCTGGTTTGGCTTTTGTTTGTTTGGGGTTTTTTTAGTTGGAGAGTGCATTTTTCCTTCCAGGCTTCTCCATTTCTTTGTTATTTTACAGTCATTTACAACATGGGTGAACTTTTTAAAGCCGACTTCCAATTAACCCCCTAGAAAAAATGGGCACAAGAGGAAATGAAGGCAGAGCCTGTAAAACTTCAGTTCCTAGAGGGCTGGACATCCAAAGAGTAAAACTATTCAGTGACGCTCCAACAGCTACAGCTTCCAGATGTCAACAGCCTGAAATGCAGATGATTTTTAAAGCCATCTTTATAAATGGTAGCAGATTACACTGCTGACCAGCCTCTGATTCACATTACTGCTGAATTTAACATATAATGAGCACCTTTAAAGAAAGCAAACAACTTTCCATGGTCACTGGCATCAATTAGGTTTCTCTGGTATGTTATCACTTTGGCTGGCATACACTTTGTGGAAAATAACTGTGGCTTCCTTAATTTTAAGGGGGGGAAATAGCTGCTGACTTAGGGAACTGTACCACAGAAATAATGGTATTTTTAGAACAGTTATTGCTTTACAGCACTTACACAAGTACTCAATGTATGCAGTTCTTTTAGCTATCCTCTTCTGAAACTTTCAGAGTATCAAGAACCCGTATCGTTTTTCCATACTGGGACATGAACTGAACACACAGATCAGACAGTGACTTTCCCTTTCTCCCCCTCATTTTTTACTAGGGAAAACCAAAACCAACCAAACAACCACCACAAAAAACCCCAAACAAACAAAAAACCCCAACAAAAACAAAACCCTAAAATGTTTCAAACAACATTTTCTGGTACAGGGCAAAATTAAAGTAAGAGATATAATCCTTTAAGATTATAAGTCTGTATAAAATCAAACAAAGAATAAAACTTTAAGACGATTTCATATCAACCTTTCACATTGTTTTGCATCTGTTTTTGCAAATGCATTATTCATCTTTATAACTGTGTCCAGTTCAAGTGGCTAATCTGTGTGTAAAAAGGCCATGATATATACAACTGCCCAAGAGCACAAGTACGACTGCTCCTCTGAAAAAGACTCTAACTCCAAGCAAACTAACTACATACAAAGTGGTAAGTATATCTCCTTACCCTGTCTTGAACAAGAGGCTTAAATGTCCAACATGCGTACACTTCCCCAACAGGTTATTTAAGCCATGAATTCCCAACAGGCCAACAATTACCTGGGACACAACCCCAGCAAATACATAAAGGACTGAAAACTGTAAGGTCATTACAAAATACTACCTACTGCCAGTATATTGGACACTTAAGTTTAAATGTACCTCCCATTAACATCCTATGCTTGCTATGAATCCTCCATGATATGAAAGGAATCCAGAGACTCCTGCCTTGACAAGTATACCATTTAAAACCTATGAGTCAGAAACAGTAAGACGTCAATGTCCTCTGCATAGTATATATCAGTTAGAATAAAAGGCTTGTGCACTTTGCATGACAAGGGGTGTTATTTTTTCTCCCCATGTCTCTTCCTGACATAGTTGTGATGATCCCAGCCTCTGCTCGATACTTAATAATGTTATAGAAATCCTCCAAACTTCACTCTATTAATATAAGTAGCTCAAAACAGTCCTCCTCTCTCAGTGATTATTCCTTAGCTGTTGACACGAAAGTGTACATGTCACAGGTACTGCTAACATGTCTTAATAGTACCACCTTATATAGCTCATTATATCAATTTTTCTCAAGGCACTTTACAGCAGAGAAGCAGCTGCCATTCTACACATGGAAAATCTGTGGTGCAGAGGGAGAGTGGCATCTCTAAGGACAGTCATCAGATATGTAGCAAAGTCAAGACTTGGCACAGCTTTCAATTTACACTATTACATTACTTTCCACTGTCTGTCCTAATTAAAAACCAAAATCACAAGATTGTTTTTCTGTGCAATCTCTTGTTACTATGGTTATACACAGCAGAGACAAGCACGTATATTTGACCTTCTTTGTGATGGTGTAGAGGCTGAATGACTGGCATCCAAATAGACTTCTAGGCTCTCCTTTGTTTACCAAATCTGACAACTCCATGTGAGTAAGATCTCTCTCCACAGCAAAGGATCCAAATGGGAAAGAATTATCATAAACTAATAGATAAATGTGAAAAACATAAATCCAGCTCTATATTTAGCTCCATATTTGTATCTAGCCCTCAAAGATATATTCAACAAGACTTGAAGGGTATTTGGATGATATAGGAGGGAGAACATGAAGAGAATGAGCACTGATACTGATTGTCCAGGGAGGTAGTGAATGCTCCATCCCTGGCAGTGTTCAAGGCCAGGTTGGATGAAGGCTTGGGTGATATGGTTTAGTGTGAGGTGTCCCTGCCCATGGCAGGGGGGTTGGAACTAGATGATCTTGAGGTTCTTTCCAATCCTAACTATTCTATGAGTCTATATTGATTTAGCATATACCGAATACAATTTATATATTTCTACAACCAAGCAGGATTAATACATATGGAACAGTAATACAGAAAAGTACTATTTAATGCTGCTTTATATAAATAAATAATTTTAAAAGGGTCAGGTGGGGGCTTGTAATTAAATACCATGATTTAAGGATATGAGGACTGTGATTTAACAAATCCTGGCAGAGGCACTTGAAAAACCCATCTTTTCCAAGCACCATGACGTCAGTAAACCCCCGCTGTGGATGTCGCTATGCTAACAAGTGCTTTTTTGGCAGCCTAGCTTATGCTGCTCAGGGAAAGTAACTACATTAGAAGGAGGGGAAGAAAAATAGTCTTTTCTTAGTACATGCTGCATCACTCAGAAGAAACAAAGGCCCTAGCAGACACAGCTGACAGTGAAAGGATAGAAAAATGATGCTCAAACATGGGAGAGTAGAGAAATCATCATTTAGAGTAAAAATAATAAATCAATGTTGGCGGGTATTAGTGAGTAATCAATAATCAGATACAACTTAACTGTGGTCTGCAGTGATACAGCATGGAATGAGCAAGATGTTTTGCTAATGGAGAGAGGTTGGTTCAGCTGATACTTTGAGTCATAAGCTTAAATAGTTCCTTACTAACTAAAGTATTTGTGTTCAATTATTATGATATGTCTCTCAGTATATTATGAAACTTGAATTTACTATCTAGGCAAAAGTAAAACAAAAATGTTCAGAAAGGTGTAATTACAGTTAAGTCAACAGGACCAAGTATTATCAGCCCTTCCCTGCAGTTATGCATCAGACATGATTTTTTCTGCTGTTACTGCAGATCACTTCAAAAAGAAATGGCTACGTTTTGATTTTCTTACCTCAGCATCTCATTTCTGTATTATGTGGCTTACTGTATGTGGAAAGCAAGAATAGTTTATGGAAAACCAGGAAAACAGGCCACAACTTCACATTTTAAGTATTCCTTTTTTTCTCCCAAGGAACTAGTATCCTCAGAAAAATAAGGATAGAGACTGTAGCTCTGAAATGATTTAATGCTGAAACATTCAATTTAACAGACTGCTGGGTTTGGATTTCCAGAGCATCATAAGCAATGAAGTACTGTGACTACCAGATTTAAAGAACTATACTGTAAAACCATACTATACTATACTATAACTTATCATCAGGCTATTTATATTAACAAGCATTAAAGAGTGGCTCAACATCAGCTTGCATAAATATTTAAGGGAGTAATTTCTTAATAACTCTAGCTGTTGTATTGTAAGTATCTAATCTGTTAGAAAGCTGTATTCAGTATCATGTTAGAACCTCTAGAAAAAACAGAATTGAAAAACAAAGGCATTGGCTGAATTTGACTGAAGCAAAATCATTTATGCTTAGAGCTATGTGCATGCCAAACTTTAAATTACTTAGATATGAGGTAATAAAATACTTTATACTTAACAGATATATATCTTTTTTACAGGGAAGAACTAGTATTTCTTCTGGATAAGATCACATCCTGCTACATTGTTCATTTTAAGAACTGGTTTAATAGCCAAAAGATGTATTCTTTACAAAACACATGTCTAAAGGATTTTCTACCTTATTACTGCTAACAGACATGAAAGCTTTGAGACTACCCTGGTCTTGAAATGTATTTTCTCTCAAGTAATTATTTCAAGACTACTGACAAACTTCTCGAAGAGGTCACATTTACTTCTGGTTTGTTCTAAGGTTTCTTGCCTGAATTAAACCAACAGTAGTTATTTACATTAACATTTTAAATCGCTTTTTACGTTAAAAGAAATGTCACAATATTGTAACATCTGTCTATATAATTTATTAAGTATCTTCTATAAGGCATTGACTCTTCGGGGAGACACTATGAAGATGGGGCCTAGAGCACAAGTCTTATGAGGAACAGCTGAGGGAACAAGGGCTGTTTAGCCTACAGAAGAGAAGGCTCAGGGGGGATCTTATCACTCTCTACAACTACCTGAAACAAGGATGGAGAGAGAGGAGGTGCTGGTCTATTCTCCCAGGTAACAAGCAATAGGACAAGTCATGTAATGACCTCAAGCTCAGCCAAGGAAGGTTTAGACTGGATATTGGGAAAAATGTCTTCACAGAGAGGGTGATCAGGCACTGGAACAAGGCTGCCCACGGAAGTGGACAGGAGCAAACAGATCAAGTGACTGCAGCCCTCAGCAATAACTTCTCTGCTGTCAATAATAAGGAGCTTTTAAATTACGATTGATGAGCTTTCCATTATAGATGCCATTTAGCTGACCCCAGGGACCACATTCAGAGAGAACAGTTCTTACTGGATAGACAGCAACAGACAATATTCAGTTTCTGAGGACACAAGACTTCCAGTGATAACTTCCTTTTCATTGACAATATATCAATACATAAAGAAAAAGGCTCCAGATCAGGTAGGTATAAATCTGACAACAGCTTAATGCTGATGAAGAATGACTCCTCACAGGTTGCCCATAGGTACAATTGTTTAATTTAGCCAGAAACCATAGTTGTGAATTTGAGACTCAATGACAGGTTTAGGCCCAAGACCACCCCCAGTTGAGAGCTGCTACTTGTATTCAGGCAGGAGTGCAGGGGAAGTCAAACATACCTGCACATAGTATTTGTCGTTGCATTTCTTTTGATGCCACTGGCTAAAGGAAGCAGTCTTTTATCTTCTTTGAGCCCCTTACACTCAAGGCATCCATATTCACAACAGAACTTAGATTAATTTTCCTACTTCAAAATTTCATCCAATGCTGTTATGTTAGTAAGGGGTCTTCAATATAAGGAGAAATTCCTTCAGCCAATTTACACTCCATTTTTAAGGTACACCCTTTCATTTAAAGAAAGCAAACTAAATATGAGAAAGAAATTCATTGTGCCACTGTTTTGTCAATCCACACTACCTTTTCACAGGCTCTGTCTGCACAAGTGCAGCATCTGTCATGGCTTTCATCCACAACTCCATTTCCTTCCCTGTATCTGTGCAGAAATAATAGGTCCTCATGTTTGGATGAGCTGCCTGATTGGAAATGACATGGTCATTGCAATAAAAATGTAAGATTCTGAAAAGAAAAGAAGCAAATAATGTTACTGTATAATCAGTCTAATATTTCATATAGTAAAGATTCTGCCAAACATATTACCAGAAAGAATACTGGCAGGAATACTTTGACGTTTCTATGTCACTGCATTCATAGTTTTAAAATAATTGCCTATAATTTTTAATCATAGCTGCTTCTTCATTAATACACTGAATAAAAAGCCCTTAAATTTCTTCAATCTATTAAAAACTACCTTGACTATCCATTAAAGTAAATTAATATGATTATTATAAGTAAGATTTTGGTATAGCTTGATTTTTTTTATCGTTTGAATGATACAGTAATTTTTAATTTGCACTTACCATAGGAAATAAATGATGCATCGCTTAGGAGGCTAAAAGAAGAGCCAAAAGGAGCTCATAAAACAACAAAAAAAGGGAAAAAAGAGGTAACAAGAAAATATTTAGTACAGTGATTTATATCATGATTAAAAAGATTAGCTGTGAAACACCCCTAAATGATTCATGAAATGTTATGATTTAAGAGATAATAAAACCTTCTTTTTATTTGTATGTAAAGATACTTTGTATCTAAATAAAGAACTTTCACTAGTGGAGTAAGTCCTGCTGCAGAGGCAGTCTACTATTGTAAAGCACCACACAGGAATTAAGACCCATGAACTAAAAATACAATACTACTTAGTGATATTCAATCATTTTCTTATACTAGTAATTATATCTGTATTTGTATCAGGCTAAATACTTGAATCCTCTGCTAGCATACTGTGCAAAAATAATTCTCAGAAGCTGCTATATTATTTAATTCTAAATATTATATAAAATAATAATATTATTTTGCATAATAACTCAGTAAAATGAGCTCTGACATAAAATTAAACTGAAAAATGGATTCCCTTACCTTAAAGGCATATTTGCGGTTAATATGGTCCTCAGCAGAAAGCACGGATATCTGAAAACTAGGCAGAAGTATGCTACCTAGTATTCCTTCTTCTTTCTCATCTGTGAATGTATAGTCCTTGATTAGAGAAACAATGTGCTTTGACACAACACCTGTACTTAGAAACTTCAGTGAAATTCTGTATTTAACACCACAAGACCACTAATAAGATGACCTCAGTAAAAAATGCATGAGAGCATCAGAAAGCCAGACTGTTTTGTTTCATAGGTGTCTGTATGCAGTCTCAGAAGTGTACAAACCACAAGAGCAATAGATTGTGCAGCCCCTCTTTGCCAACACGTGCCACAATACTGCTTATGATTTTTGGCCTTTGAGAAAATTTGCACATTCTTCTTCTGATATGGGCAATATTAAGCTACAAGGTTTTGTAATTCCCATTAAGATTTTAGACTCGATTACATTCTATTTGTAAGAATGCTTATGTTTCGGATAATTTCTAAAACAAAAAAACACAAAACAGCCTTTTCCAGAACCACCTTCTATGTAACATTTTAGAACATTTATGAGAATAAATTGCCATTTTAATTGGAAGCCACAACCACCCCTGAAATCCAATCATACTTTAATAAGGGAATAATTTGATGCAATTCACCGAGTCAATCTAAATTGTATTTCAGATACAGAATTTCTATTTACAACCAGTATCTTAGGAGACTGCCCACCTTAACACTTCTCTTATTTGAAGACATTGCCCACAACAAACTATGTATCTATGAAATGAAGATGAAAGCATAGATATTCCAAAGTTTGAAGCACGGAAAATTAATACTGTCACAACTAAAATACACATAAAAAGACTATCTCTTATATATACAGATTTAAAACCTTTTCCCAGTTCTCATTTACTCACTAAATTCTGAGAAGACCCAACTTTAAGTTATTCACATGGGGAAAGCTCTGCCCAGCCATTTTAGCATTGCATGACATGTTAGATGCAAAAAATATGCTTTCTGGAATCGCTATTTATATGGAGAACTGAGTACAGAATTATCCCGATTACAAGGTAGAAAAAGGAGAGGATTTACTTTCAGGTACTCAACTGTACTCATTTTTGCCTGAAACCATCCCACCTCCCCTCTCAAATATTTACTCCTTACTAGCCACACACAGAACAAATCTGCCCCTCTTCCCTTGCCTGAGAACGCATGGCAAATGTTGGGGTTTACTCTACTTGTATTGCTGGCTTGGGGAAAATTTCCCTTCTTCTGCTAGATTGATATATACTTTGTTATATTGTTATATATATATATAACATATAAAATATATATATATTGTTATATAACAATATACTTTGACTTATCACTGAGTAAGTCACCCCCACTAGTGCCACTGAACAGCTGCATGCTTGGAGGACTTCGGTCTTCATTAGAGACTTACTGCTACATTCCATTTCCAGATCTTAAAAATCTGTTCCCAATCAGACTAGCTTTTATCTACACATTACACTGCCCCATACCCATCTTTACTTGTACACTGTGTATGATAAATACAAGGAGAAAATAGAAGATCTTCGGTACAGCTCTAAGCTCTTCTCTTTGTTGCAACAATAACCTTCCAGTATGAAAGTGGGCAGTCTTTTATCCCTCCATGAAACAGAAAAAGAGTATTCTCTAACCTCTGAAAAAATGCAATGAACTAATTTTCCTTTCATCCATAAATCAGACTGAAGCTGCTAACATTGTAACACAACTGCAAGTGTTGAGATTTACTAACAAAACACAACCAAATAAACACCAATAGAAACAAACCCAAAAAACCCCAACAACAACATTCGTTCAGCCAGAAACACTGTTTGTGACCTGGGAGGAAGTGAATGGTTCCCCACATCTCACTTTTTCAGTATCTGAGGCAGAATCAACAAAAGCATAAACCACAGGATTTAGAGTGCAAGGATGGGTTTTTATATTTTAGTAGCCATATACTTCTTGGGGTAAAGAAAAAAAGCCTAAAGATTATATTTCAAGAATTCAGAATTTGTTAACTGAAACATGTTTCGTGACCTGATTTATCTTGATTAGATTTGAATCACACTGAACTTTAATAGAACAGCATTTTAAATTCATCAGTCACTGCTTTCAGCATCGCCATCATCAACACCAGTTCTACCAATTCTAAAGTCTCTTCTTAAACCCTTTCTTAGCCTTGCTCTCTAAACCTGCAGCTATGGCTGCAGATGGCCTTAACTGTTTATTTTCTTCTATTCTGCCATGCTTTACCATTCTCTTCTCTCTAGTCTCCTTTAAACTGTTATGGTTGTACACCTTGTTTCAGGATTAGATACGTTTCCAGATGCACAAATCCCATTTGTTTATCCCCTCAGAAGCACTGCAGTTTTCTAGCATACAAATCTCTGGATCAGAATTATAAGCAGCTAATTTCTTCCCTTGTAAAATAAGTCTGATGTAGCTGCATAAGGGTACTAACAGATTCCTTTGTTCCAAGTGCAGCAGAGTTCTACACTTATGGAATTTCACTACATTTCACTTTATAAGCATTCATGAACACTGATTAGATTCTCAACAGGCATATCCACCCTCTTTATCATTCCAAAGGGAGAGTTTCAGCTCCTCTGCACTATGCCTTTCCTATTCCCATTTCAGTTACTTAATTTGTATGAAAAATCAGATTTAACCTGGCATATCTAGTCCCTAGCAACAGAAGCAGCAAGAAAACTACAATCCAGAATGTAATAAAAGAGGTGACTGTGAATGTGTTTGCCCTTTGAGCATACCTGACAGGCAGGAAGCAATTATGTGAAGTTGGCAATTAAGAAAGAAGAAGGAGGGAAAGAAAAGATAAAAGTAGCAGGCCTGGCTATTGACAGCTATACAACTACTTTAATCCATTAAGTTAAGTAGTAGCTTCTTATTTCTTATATTTGAGTGGAATCTTCTTCCAGTAAAATTAGCAAACAAAGCTCTCCTAAGTGGAACTTACCTCTGTAATAGAAGAGACACAGATCTGAGAGCACAAACCACCGTTTCTTCCACAACTTCATTCCAGTACTATCCTGTATTAATCAAAGTGATCACGTAAGAACTTTCAAAATGTTAATAGTTCATCAAGTAAATGAGGTACTACATAGTTATGGTAGTGTGCTAGTACTTAATTTTCTTGGCTATGATACTTAAAATATACCTGACTTCTCATCAGACTTGACACTGCAAGCAAAGATCATAATCCAGGAAGCCTGAAGTTAATATGATTAAATAAAGAGGCCACTATTTACAGAAGAAGCATACTTTTAAAAAGTAAAAAAAGCAAGGTTATATTAGGGGTACCTCCTCCTTTGATTAATGAAGAAACTCTCTGCTGAACTTCACCTTCTACTACCACTCATATATCTACAGCAAATTCCTTTCCCAAAGAAAGTTTATTCCTAAAGAATTTGATTTTCTTTTCTGCTTATAACCAATTCACACAGTACACCCCAGAAAGACAGACTGCCACCACTACTGCAGTGTAAATAAGCCAGAGCACTGCAGCACGCACATCTTAGTAGAATCAGCTTTAATAAATATGTTAATCTGTTCCGAGGAAAAAAGGACGTGTGAATTATCAGTAGGTTTTGAGATAACCAAAACTTTACAAACATTTTCATAAGCAGAATAATTGAACACTTTATAGCACCTTCCTTCTGAGGATCTCAAAGTGGTTTAACAACACTAATGAAGTCTGGAAGTGCTGCCCATAGCAGTCAGCTCTTATTTCACACCTGGAAAGGCAGACACAAGGAGGGGAGACTGCCCTCCTCACACCACTGACAAGGTCACTGACTCAGCAGCAGATTAGGATACAGAACTCCTGTTCTGTACAACTGCTGAAATGTGAAAACACTCAGAATTGTTCTGTGTAGAGGTTATCACAAACCGTCAGACAGACTTTCTGAAGAGGCTGTTATTCAGTGTCACATTTATCCCATCACTCACACACACACTGGGTTTCGACATATCCACGTAAAACTCTGGCAGAAGTGAGACATGATAGGAATGATCTTTCAGCCTTCTTCAGACATCACAGAGGCATACATGAACCAATCACTACAGTCCCTAATGAACAGTCCCTCCCCAGCATCCCTGTAGGCCCCCTTCAGATACTGGAAGGCTGCTATGAGGTCTGCACGCAGCCTTCTCTTCTCCAGGCTGAACAGCCCCAACTTTCTCAGTCTGTCTTCATACAGGAGGTGCTCCAGTCCCTGATCATCCTCGTGGCCTCCTCTGGACTTGTTCCAACAGTTCCATGTCCTTTCTATGTTGAGGACACCAGAACTGCACACAATGCTCCAAGTGAGGTCTCATGAGAGCAGAGCAGAGGGGCAGGATCACCTCCTTTGACCTGCTGGTCATGCTCCTTTTGATGCAGCCCAGAATACAGTTGGTTTTCTGTGCTGCAAGCACACACTGAAGCTGGCTCGTGTTCATTTTCTCATCGAGCAACACCCCCCAAGTCCTTCTCTGCAGGGCTGCTCTGAATCTCTTCTCTGCCCAACCTGTAGCTGTGCCTGGGATTGCTTCGACATTTGCCTCAGCTGAGTTTAGATTGCAAGTTCTTACAGGGTTTTGATGGATTTATAAAATACATTCCCAATATGGCCTAATCAGCTTTGTTGTTCAATTTTCTGATCACATTATTCTACTCTGATCGCCTGCAGAGCATGAAAGGGCAAATGGTTTAGTATTGCAGAATAGTAAATCTATAGCAAGCTAGGTACACTGTCACGAAACACTAAAAAGCACATACTTCAGGTGAGTTTACATGCAATAGGAAAACCTAAAGTAATATCCGGCTTTAAGATTATTATCTTTGAGTTAACAAAACAGCCATTCCCCTCGCTTCTCATATGCAATAATAAAAAAATGCTTGATTTCCCATTTGTTATTGAAAATCTTTACTTTAAAATTAACAGATACAACCTAACAAATGGAACTTTGGAATTAAAAAACAAAAAGAAAGCTGGACCATACATCCTTGTCCCATCATCTCAGCGTGTCTGAAATTAATTTAGCTATTTACTACCAATGTTTACACAGATTTTTCAAGCTTTTTCTGTATTTTAGAGAGAAATACGTATATATAATATATTTATGTTCTGCACTCATCTGATGCCCTTACTGATTTGTATAAGAATGTTATCCAGTAAGGAGCTAATTAAAATACCACATACCAGTTTCTCATAACTTATAGCTTCACTCTGGTATTGCTATCACTGCATTTTTATGCAAATGATTGTCTTTTTTACAGTATAAACCTTACCATAAAAAATAAAGCGAGGGGGGGAAGAGGGAGATGAAGAAGGGAAGAGTACCTGTTTGTAGAGCCAGCCACGTCTGACAACTGGTGCATTAGGATTTCTCTTTATGGAGTTTGATCGCTTTCCGAAATTATGAACCTTCTTTGAAGATCGTGACGTCTAAATTGAATTGAACAGGTTACAGAAAACATTGCATCAGTATCTGTTGAGAAATCACAGCACATTTCCTTTAAAGTTCTTTGGCTTATACATTTTCCTCTGGGGGATTGCAGAATACAAACTGTATTCCAGTTTTAGATAAACAATTGTTATGATGGTTCTGCTGGATTCAGCATTTCTTTCCTTTTCCTATGCAGAAAATCTGAAGACAAATCCCAAGACAAGTACTTTAAGATTTTCTTAGCAAGAAAAATGAACCAAATAGGTAACTGACCTTCTTGTAAGGTAGGAAGAAAGCCTACCAAGCTGTGGAAAGAGAAGTAAACCTAACAGAACTGTTATTAATTATGAAAAACCATATCACTTGGGCAAGAAAATTTTAGTCTTTGCTGCTTCCAACACCAGCCTAATACATGAAAACTGGCTCAGATTTCAACAAGATACAAATCCCTCTTTCCTAACAAATACTGTAATTTTTCTCATTATTTCTTCCCTCTCAAAAGTCCTTCATTCTGTGATCTCTTGGCTGGTTTGTATATTATTTTACCTGCTTGCACTAAGGCCTGCTTTGAAACTTTTACCCTGAAACTCCTATTTGCTGTTGCTTATACCTTAAACAATCTTACAGCTATGCAATGAACACAGGTAATTCAGAGAAGTAGGATAAATAACCCATTTTAGATTTTATCATCCTTCTACTTGAGTGACCAAAAGAAATAGGAAAAGTCATAAAGAAACATGCAGCACTTTGTCAAGTCACACTTCATTCTTTCCAGCCTACATTTATGAAGTTTGTTCTGCAACGAACTGAGCTCAACTTATGTTTACTGGTGTTTTAAATCCTTTAAGAACTGATGCCTCAGAGACCATGCAGCAAAGTATCCCACTCTGCAAAAGTAAAGTTCAAATAACTTTTTAAGCTGTTTTCATGGCTCTGCTCCATATTCACCATTTGATTTGAGACAACATAATTCTGTGCTGCAGCTTTGTCGTCTCTACTACTGAGACTAATCATAAGGTTATGCAAAGTTCCTAAAGGAGGAAGGCTAAACAAACACTAGTTTTTTGTTGCAAATTAGGGTATGGGAGTTCTCTATGGGAATCCTCTCAACACATCACAGAACTGAGCTGGGGTTTATACATGCTTCAGAGACAATTCCACAGTAAGTTAAAAATCATAAACTGAAAACTGTAATTTAAAATGATCTGCAGCTTTTGTCAACAATGCCATTAACTGAAGAATACAACACAGCTTAGCCAAAACAAAGTAACTTTACAAGACCTATGTGCATTTGCCTTAAGTCTACACCACAGTGAAACAAGGTCCTTTCATATTTCTTTGTTGGGAATATAAAAAAATACAGTGCTTTTCATTTCCCTTGGAGATACAGAAATTTGACTCAGCTCTGTTTGGAAAGTGAGACAGAGCACACAGCTGAAATCTCATTTAAAATAAAAGTAAAAATGTTCCACATTTCATCTAAAAGATTCTACCAGTACAAAATGGAAAAAGGTTCCTAAGAAGCCAGGAGAATTGTGTCATCCAGTTGTATGAAAGGAATATACAGAGAACCTTCAACAATCCACAGCACATTATAATGTCAACTCTATCTGTCTCAGTTAACCTGTATTGGCATATCACACAAAAGCTGTGCCAAGATTTTGATCAGAAATAATTTATAACATTCAAGCCCATTCTAATAATAGGAAATAAAAGCTCAAAACCTCTCAAGGATGTTCCAGACATTCCATACTTGTAAAGTGACTAATGCATTAAGGATGCTTCTGAAACCACAACCAACCGTAAGTACTACTCCTGTCAAGTCTACTAACAAAATTCAGGTAATTTAGATAGATATCTCTGAAGTACGTCTGATAATAAACCATACTGAGTCCAATTTCACTGAGGTCACAGCAAAGTTTTAATGGATTACATCTTACCAACTGTGAATACAAACTTCCTTTAATTAAACACAGCATCACAAGTGCTTTCTAATTTTACTTAATACAAAAAACATTTTAGATGACTCATGATTATTTTACCACACACTGCAAAAAGAGAGTAACTGTTCCCAACAAATTCTAGGCCTTGAGACAATTAGTATTTTAGGATACTGAAATACCAGAGCTGTGTATATATACTAATTATGAGTTCTTAAACTTTCTAAATCACATCTTCCTTTCGTTATGTTTGGGGTCCTTGTCCATCCCATGTTTTCTCACACACATATCTAATACATCACAGGAAGGAAACAGGAAGAAGGATAAAACATAGAACTGAAGGGTTCAAGTACTTTTTACCCCAGAGCTCTAAATATGTAGGCCATATTGCACAGCTTCAGCTTCTGGAGAAGGCAAAGAGAAAAAAAGAGGATAGTGAATGAAGGGTCCAACTTCTAACCACTTGCTGGAAGGTAGAGAAGATAACAGAGCTGGCAAACTCATAGTCACATCTGAGATCATCTGACCTGTCCTGGCAGCTATGAAGCCTCCAAAACTAGACCTTATGGGAGGCACCCTGTACAGTGAAACTTCCAGTGACATTCACTCTTTCCCAAACCTGAAGAAAAAAAAACACCAGCAGGGTTCTGAACTCTGGACAACAAACCAGTCAGTACCTAGGGCTGCACAGTTCATCACTCTGCAAGCTACTCTTCTCTCTGCTTAGCTGGTAGAGGTCACAGAATTTATATGGGCTTCCCTCCCCAGTTTCAAAACTAGCAGAGAAGTAAGCAATCAACAGTAAACTTACTGCACACTTGAAAAACATGGGTGGAAAACATTCCTGATAAGGAAATTTTCTGCATGTGAACTCAAAAGAATGGAAATTGAAATCTTTGTGACTGTCAACTTCTGTTTAAAAATATATTTCCAATCTTCAAGGCTTACATTATCTTCCAAACCACAAACCAACCATGATGCTGCCTTCTGGATTCTGTAGGCAATTTCAGTGCCTACAAGATGGTTGCAATTTTTCCATGATCTGAGTGGATTTCTGCCTCAGCATTTTAGCTTGGACCTGGAGGTTGCTCTTTAAGCAAACCTCTCAGTCATTCACTCTTATTGTGCTTTGGTTTGCATCGTAGAGAAACTGGACTTATATTAGGCAAGACTAAAATGCAAGATGCTGTCTTGGTTTAACCCCAGCTGGTAACTCTGCACCATGCAGCTGCTCTCTCACCTAGGTGACCTAGGAATCTCCAGGACTTTTCCCAAGAATTTTCCTAGGAAGCCAAGACTTCAGCTTCTTGTTCAATGACAGCAAATCATGGCATCTGCCCTTCAGTTTTACTACAGAGTCACCTTCCATCTCTCTTGCAATTACTTCTTACACACAATTATAATTCTCTCCCTTTTACCTGGAGATCTAGTCAACTGTTTGTGACTAAGCAATTTCTGTAACAATGCTTACCCAGATGTCTGATCAGTCACTCAGTATTTTGCAGTTCACACAGAATAGAAAGGTCAGATTCTGTGAACAATGTTAAGTGCATGCAAGTCATAAGAGGTGTGATACCTGATAAAAATTACAGTTTCAGTGATAACCTATTTCAAACACTTCGGTTTCCAAATTAAACATGAAACAAGCCAAGTGCCCTGGAAAAGATATATGCTTTGTTTCGCTTTTTTCAGTGCAATACTAATATACAGTCTATACTGTTTAGTACCTTGTGGTGTAACTGAATAATTGATTTGGACCTAAGTACTTACTCTGCCCAAAGGGCTCATTGGATGAGCAGCATAATCTGATGTCACATTATAGTTCGTTGCTTCGCATATCATGCTTATTGGCCGCTCCTTCTTTTCTTCAGATGTCATTGCTGCAGCAGTCCTGAAAATAGAATATGTAATAGCATTAGAACATGCTGTGTGTGCAGACTGCTATTAAAAAGCACCCCTAGATGTAGCCTAACACAATCTGTGTCCTACTTTTCCAATTTAAAAGCAATTCACACTTCATTGTGGAGTTACCTGCACTGTGTTTTAAACCTAAATCTATTATAAATGAATTTTAAGATGTTTTAAAATAGGATTTCTCTATTAGCATTAGGTGTTGGTGTGATGGAAAAAGACAGGTATGAGCATGAGACAGAAAGGGGAAGAAATGCTCCCCAAAGCCGCCATATGGTTTTGTCCCACTTCAGTGAGAAGATGCATGTTTGTGAAATTTAACATATTGCATTTGTGATGGTTTTCACTCTAGCCACCATATAACATGTTGCAGCAATGGTGGTGAGCAGGACACTCAATGCCCAGCCATATATGAAATACTGAGGTCAGGTATGATTTCTAAGCATACCTTCTCATATTATTGTGTATTCTACAAAAGTAATGCAAAGATAACAAAACCAAGTTATTACCCAGAGATTGAGAAAGTGTCTCAACTAGCCAAGAAAATAACCAATTGAGGAGACACTATCAGTCAAAACAGAACAAAGGCACATGAATGTCCCTATGTGATTCAAAAAAATATTCCTTTTTGAAAGTTTACTGGATTATTATATAAAATATGTTATTTGCTAACACTAAAGAATAAGTGAAGTGACAAGTGGCAATTCACACTGCATGAGCACGGTGCATTTCTACCCTACAACTCATTTCATCTGTGTTTTTTATCTTAAAAATTAGTATTAAATATTGAATAATACTCTGAAATAATTTTAAGCAATTACTCTGAAATAAACAAGTCAAACTTTATACATGTTAATCTAACTTGGAAAAAGAAATATGGCAATTATCAAACACTGAATCATACTTCCAATATTAATAAGTTTTAAAACACCTACTTTATAGACTGAAACAGGTGTCACTTACTGTTCATTCACAACGAAAATACAGTTGTCCTGCGATGGCTGTCCCGTTACTGGGTGTTTGCAAGTTACTTTTCGTTCATTATGACTGTGGAGGAGAGATAAGAAAAATTGTTAGGCAATATTTTCTAATTCAAATATATAAATCCAGGACATCAATTATACCAGCACAGTGAAAACACTCATGAGTATTTCATTATGGCATATAAGAATGCAGGTGTACACACACAAATGCATATATATATATACATGTAAACTAATAAAAAGGATGATAACAAGTAGTAAAGAATCTTCATCAATACTCTGTAGAGAGATGGAAAACATTAGTACTATGTTGGTAATGGTTTTGAATTAAAAAATCAGAGCAGTAAGAGTGTTATTAGTTCATATATGACCACCTATAATTCACTTCAGCTAAGTGTGTATATATTCATAAACAGGATTTCAGATAGACAGGGGCAGTATAAACGTAAGACAAACAACTGCTTTGTAGGGATAAAATACCACCCACAATATTAATTGACTGAAACAAGAGCAATGCATCACAATCACAATTCTGATGGTGACTTTTAATTCAGAACGCTACTCCCCTGTAGTGATTGTGGGAGTACCTTCAAGTGGCAGGGAGCCTACTGCTGGAGGGCTGAACCCTCATCAGCACAAACCACTCACTTTGCAGTATCTCCTTCTCCTGAGCTGCAGGTGTTTCTACATCACAGCAGCTCCTGCAATTTGGAAGAAATTGCCCAAATTCAACAACTATCAGCTGCTACCACTCAAGAAGGAAATGTTTGACTTGAGCCCTACAGGGGAAGAAAGAGAAGGGGAGGAATTGCTTTTACAGCCTACCAGATATGTCAATCAGTTGATAGCTATAACATGTGCCTGCTGCAGCCTGGGGCTTTTCTACCTGCCACCTCCAAGGAAGTGGCAAAGTCCCAGTGCCAGTTATGCTCCAAGCTGGTACAGCAGCAAGACTATACAAGTGTAAGAGACAAGGGTGCCCATACTGCAGCAACCCACACTGAACTGTCTGGCTCCAAAATGCAGGAGAGAGAGCAGGAAAGGTGCACTGACAGAATTTAACCCTGGTTCAGTGATTAAAAAGTATACAAGCAGAAATCAGACACAGATGTGTTATTTGGATAACACATGCTTCAAAACAAACTCACCTCCTCTGTTTTTAACACTTTCAGTAACAATTATAAGCAAAATGTATATAATACAAAACCAGTCTTGGAAATCAGCACTGTAAATAACAAAGAAAGTAATTCCATTTGATAGCATTTACTTTTGCATAGAATATGTGATGATAATCTTGTTCATGTAAGTTATCTTACATAATACTATGCCTTTCTTGTAAGTTCAGCCTTGAAAAATATTCTTGGACAGAGAATAAATGGAAAAGAAGAAAGAGCTTTAGTTGGAAGATAGCAGAAAAGGTGCAGAACAATAAAAACTTTGAATAGGACTTTATCCTTAACACGTACTTTCGTTATTGCTTATTCATTCAACCATCTCAGCTTCCAGAACTATGAAGCACACACAGCTCATCTCACAAATGTTACGTTCTCTACTCTTCCTGCTTAAAACAACCTAGACTTAACAAGACCATCTTAACATTCCCCAAGTGTTTTGAAAACTCCTTTGGATCATAACACTTTGCAACTAGGGAGCATTACTAATTAAAAGCTACCTCTAAGCAAAAGCTTAATAGAATATTCATGTTACCTTTATGGGCAATGGATAGTTGGATAAATATGTATAAACCTAAAGCGCAAGATTAGAAAGATAGCCCAATTCTTTGCACTTTCTTTACAGGGATTTTAAAATCTTAATACCTAAATGGACAGATGTATTATAGAGCTTAACTAATGAGCTAGCAATCGCAGCTATTTTATCTTCACACTAAATTCAGCAGCATTCTAAGTTTAGCTTCCAAAGAAGCTTCCTGCTCCTAGGGTTTTTTGTAATTCCTTTTTCTTCACTTCCCAAAACCTTACTTTTTGTTCTGACATTTCAGACACTCTCACATCAAGCTAAACAAAAATAAAGAAACAAACCCAAATTAAAATGATGGACACAAGCTGGCATTCCACAAGCTCTTCCAAAACGCTGCCATCTTAATCACATAAAGCCTTGACAACTGGCTATCAGCTTACATCCAGAAATGTAGAACTAAATGGATCAGGACTTCTGCTCAAGGACAACCAATACTAACAACAGCTACAAAGATGGCACATCCCATGTTTTATATGAGTGCACCTAGCTCACACTGACACAGGAAGAGGCCACACTCAAAGAATGTAAAGGAGAGGTCATATCAAATACAGGAGGGAAAGCAGGAAGGGGGAAGAAAAGAAGAGAGAGATGAAAGGAAAGGAAGCACTGACACAAACCTATTCAAGAGTATTTTGTATCAGGCTTGAGCCATATATCAAGTCAGTATTCAAAAAATATAAAACCATTTTTGGACAAAATAGAGTTTTCCTTACTCCTCACACTGGTGTTGAGATGTGTAAAGGAGTAGCCAACATTATATTAAAAATGCAACAAAAAATACTGTAGACATAAAACATTCTCCTGTGGGATATACAATACTTGCTTTCTAACAATTGAGGGACACTTCCTTCTATAAAGACAAGGCAAAAGAACAACCTTTTCTCCCTCTTCAGCTCAGACACAAGTGAAACTGTGTAAGTGAAGTGAAATTCAGCTTGCACAACTAAGCGTGACAACTGTTATGAACACATTTTACATACTTCCACTTGAAAACTTTCATTACTCATCTGAACTATTGCATTTCTGGCATTAATTTAGGTGATATTTTGACAAGATACCTCCAAATACCTGTGTAAGGTGTAGACTAACTTGGTAATTATTGTCATAACCCTCCCACATAACAGTAGGTTAAAGCATTTGTTTTAACCTTGATCTTGCAGACTACTGAGTTTCATTAAAATGAAGGTATTTGCCATCTTCAATATGTGATTTAGACAGTTGTTCACTATAATAATACATATCAATAAATCTCAAAGGAAATAAAGAAAACTTTTTAACTGAGAACTCTAATTTCAGTTTTATAGTGCATAATTCAGAGGTTCAGCTCTGCATATTTATGTGTCTGTACTTCTATTATGTGGTAAGGAGTGATTCAGATTGACACAGGCAGCTGGAAGCCAGTGTGTTAACATTTTTGTTATGCAGAGATACAGCCTCCAGGAGGTATATGGAAACAACGCTCCTTTTTCTGTCCAATTTTTCATGTCAACACATTTTGCAAACACAGGGTAACAGTACATGCAAACACACTGTTCCACATATACTGAAGGATGTAACTGACCCTTCTTATTTCAGCATCCATAGTTAAAGTTGTATTAATAGCATGCTAGACACTAGAGTCAGAGATGGAAAAACATCCCTCTGTATTTCACTAGTATTAATGAGCATATTCTGTAGACTCAGCATATGGCACAAACTATTCCTTATAAACACTTGCTACTGGGATGTGTTGTGCACTAGAAATCAACACAGGTGATTAAGATGAGAGATAAGCATTCCAATGCAAAATAAAGCCTAGTTCTTGCATGTATCGAGATAATACTCCATTTCTGACCCCAGCAGTGGCCTGGGACAATGACCTGCTATAAAAGGATCAAAACCAACACAAAACAAGCCAACAATAAATACATAAACCCCCTACAACACAAAACCCTAAACAGACCAAAATAGCTCATGCAGGGACAAGTTACATTTTTGGCTAACTCAGTGCAAGACGATACGAATTTAACAGCACCAATTTAACTTGACCTCTTTTCTCCAGACTTTTATACTTCTTCCCAAACCTTTCCTCTGAACACTGTGAGCTTTGGCATCATTTAGCAGGTAGCTTAGCTTTGGCACATGAACATGCCCTCAGAGCAAAAGGATTTATCTTTTTCAGGTCAGAAGATGACAGTAACCTTGAATCTAACTCATGTTCTTTACCTTCTTATCTACTTTCCTTCTCCTTTCCACCCCTTTCATCTCTTCAGAAGGCAGCATTGTTTTATTTTCTAGACATGTTCAAAAAACCTTAGTGTGTAGTTTTAATCTACTCACTAAATGTACAGTCAACAGCAATCTTTTGGATGGCCAAATGTCATCCAAAGACTAATAAAGGCCTCAAATATATCATTCAAGTACATTATTCGTAAGTAGCAACAGAATGCATAATTCCAGGACCAATACTTGCCAATGGAAGTCCTACACAAACAGGATTGTTTGGTTTTGTAGGGAATACTCAGTTGGAAAGGAAAAAAGAGAGATGAGTATTTGAGTTGTACAGGAGGATGCACATGATGAAAAATGAAGGGTTAGACCATCCTTCCTCTGAACAGAGCAGTTCACTCAGAAGTGGCAAGAAAGATCAAAGTACGAGGGTGGAGACAGTTGGTTTGGGGTCTCTCCATTGTATGATTTGGCCGAATTCCCTGTTGTCTCAAAAAAATGAGCCGGGCCAGAACTCCCAACAAAACATCTGGTTTTCTCCCACCAGAATTAAAACTAGATGCCACTTCAAAGCTTCTTTCATGCCCTTTCTTTGTAGGCTTTATTTATGTGTTCCTAAATGCTAAGGCCTTCTCATTTGCTCATTCTCAACACCATCAAAGTAAAGGCTGAGTTCTACTTCACTGAAAAAACACAAAATCATAAACCAGGATACAACTTTCAAGAGGCCTCTGCATCTTTAATTTAGAAAGACTGTTCCTTTTGACAACTGAGCACTGAAGGACACGTTCCGGAGGAATGCTACACCAAGTATCTGACTCCTAACATTTATTCTACGTCTTAGATAAGATTCAGTCTGACAATTTAATCTCTCTTATGCCAACATGCCATCCCTATGTATCACAAATACACTCGGAATGCATGGAGAGAGTTACAAAAGGCAGTTTTATGCATTTATAATACTTGCTTCATGACAAAATACCTTAAAAGGTCACAGATAAGGTAAGACTACCAAAATTACCAAAGCAAAGTCATTCTCTCAACATTAATGCTAAATTTTTGCACTGATATTTAAATAAGGTTCGACTGGAGACAAACGTTAGACAAGTCTGGGCCAGCTTTATTTTGCTTCTATGATTCTATGTTATTCCTCAAGGTGTGTGTGTGAAATCACATCAGCCATTTTTACCTTGGGTGCTTGCTTTCTAATGTAAGAATGTCTCATTTCTAACTGAAATATACGCAGTAACTTAGTTATCTAACAAAAAATGTTGTCTGAATTTGGAAAAGTTTAAGTAAATGCAGTCCCTAAGCAACTGTTAGCACGGATGTGGTCTGTGGCTGTACCAGCTCTTCTATTTTGCTAAATCTGTAATGCCACACTGCACAGTAAATAGCAAATGCAAGCACTTTTTTGCCAGTGCAATCATACCCTAGAATTATGAGCCTTTTTCCAATTAAGCTTTTAAAACAACAAATTTGGACACCAGGCTGCATGTCTCCACTGGAAAACATATGAGTACGGTAACATCAGCGAGTGAACAAGAGTGTAAAGAGACAGCAAGTTTCAAAGCAAAGGGCCGACAGACCTGTATAACATCACGTGTGCTGCTAAGAGCAAAGTGCTCACAATCATAGAATCATAGAATAGTTAGGATTGGAAAGGACCTTAAGATCATCTAGTTCCAACCCCCCTGCCATGGACAGGGACACCTCACACTAAACCATATCACCCAAGGCTTCATCCAACCTGGCCTTGAACACTGCCAGGGATGGAGCATTCACAACCTCCCTGGGCAACCCATTCCAGTGCCTCACCACCCTAACAGTAAAGAATTTCTTCCTTATATCCAGTCTAAACCCCATATGATTAATATGCTCTCATGACATACTTCCAATGTAAAACTGGAAGTTTATGTGATTAAGTGCAAACATTAAAAGTTCTTTAAAATGCTGGGATGAAATGTTTTCAAAAGTAGCATATATTGTATTAAAGATTGAAAAGCTTTTAGTAGGAAACTGTTCTTTCTAATCAAACACTGTGTTTTTAGAAAAAGAAAGTTTTGCTGTTTTCGGTTTTCCCAAAACTTTGTGCGAGGGTTTCTCATAGAATCATAGACTGTAGGTAACATATCTGGGAATTCGTAAGACTTGGTACACATCACAAAAGCCACACACCTCTGAACAGAAACGTGACAGTTTGTGAGATGTACTTGCCATGTGTCATCAATCTATATAACATTTCACTACATACATTCTAAGCCCCATGCACAGTGTCTAATATGGTACCTTTGTAACACCACTGCACGTAAAGGATCGGACTGTAGTAAAGATGATAAATACATCATTCGCTGTTTGAGAAAATAGTGATGTGGGTGTTAGAAAGCAGAACTATCTGTGAATCTCAGATGTGATATCTGAAATCCAAGCATCCCTTAATGGTTAACTACCTGGAAAGCTTCCAAGAACTAGAGTAATGTAACAGTTCTGCAGTGAAAACCCACAATCTGTTTTCTAAGGAAAAATGGGATTTGGAGTAGCATGGTTAAGCAAGTGGCTTGTGGACCACGAGTAGCGCTGGATGCTCCAATCCGGCTGCTACCACCTCTTCCTGAAGACTGACCATATAGGTCTGATCAGTTAATGGTTCCCTGATGCATTGATGGAGGAGAGGTTAGAAGGGTGGAAGATGCAAAAGCTAACTTGTGGAGAAGACAACAAAAATCCGCTTTAGTTTCAAAGGGATCTCAATGGATTCAGTAATCAGATGACACAGAAAGAGAAAGAAAACAACAGAAGTAAATACTTTTTAAAATATTTAAGTATTTAAAAAGAAAAAGTTCTCTGATTTCGGTCAGATTTCTCGGGGTAACTTTCCCTTATCCCATCTGTTATCATTTACGATTACACAGAAGTACAGAAGGAACAACATAACACCCCTTCAGACACCTACATGGCTTCCATGGCTTCTTGATCACTTTCCCAATGCCTTAGGAGCTGGCATATTTCTGCAATCACATCTCTAGCAAACAGCCATTTTCATTAAATAACAACACACTTCTATTAATAACCCAATAGAACCTTCAAAAGAAAGCCATGCTTATGACTAGGTCATAACTACACAATTCCTCTGTCTGCTAAGAAAATAAAGTGCTCTGGTAAGTGTCTGCAAAGTAAATACATTATCATCTGGGAAATGCTTAGAAATATGTACTTTAACAATCTGACAGAGGAAAGCAGCTGAAATGCCTGTGCATTCACTTGTGCGTTAGTTTTAGTTGTGGTCCCAATTCAGACACATACTGTATTCCAGAGTTTTCCCCTCACAATAGACCCTATTATGCAGGAAATAAGGATAGACAATGAATTTAGAGAAATAATTATTTTATAAATGAACAGTCATCACTAGCACTTCAATCACAGGCCTTCTTAGAGCCATTGTAAGCATTTAATTGAATAAACTTGGTGGTCCACTGATAGAGCATATGCAAATCTGTGCAGCAGCCCCCAGAGGATAATTAATTGAAGCTTACACCATGTGTGGGCCTGCATTCATCTCACACAAAAGAGGACAAACTCCATTAAAAATATTCATTGCTTATGACGTAAAGTTCAAGTACAGAGACACATGGGGTACAAAACATGGCACTGAACTGGAACACTGAACGTTGTCAGCTGTCATCGCCAAGGTCCAAGGGTGCAGCTGGCCCTTGCTCAACTCTCCTGCTTCTTTCAGTCCATTAGGGTTCAGCTCAGGAGCTGATCATTTCACAAACAGTATTTTGTCTTAGAAGAATAGCAGCAAGTTGTTTTAGAAGGCTCCAAACGACTGAAGCATTAGCAACAAATAAAACTGGTTTGGGATTTGTTGGAAATCACAAGTAGATAGGAAGTTATTTCAGGATTTTCTCTGCACGCTCATATCCTTTTGAAAACCTACATCGTTTTCTGAAATGGCCACATATTAACGTTTGCACTTTGTGTTCATTTGCTTATATTTTACATATAAGATACTGGTGAAGATATAACATATTTTAATCTAGAGGTTTGAACACCAATCAGGCTTCTGAGAAACCTTGACACTGCTCTAACTGCAAAGAGGCCACATCTCTCTTTTCCCTGGGTTTAAATTCATCATTCCCTTCTACTTATCTTGCTACCTTAAAGTATTTGTAAAAATTAGGCAGGCTTCAACGTTTTAGCAATTACTTCTTTTCAGAAAATACAACATTATAATATTATCCACAAGAAAATACACTTGGATGTGGTGCTAAGTCTTCTCACACCTTCGTCTTAAACATAAGCACAAATCCTCACCAAACAGAGTGCCAGGGCAGATGGACCCCCCCCCTCTGATCTACTGCAACATCTCTTATCCTTTTATAGTGAGTTTAACTCTGATTGTCAGAGTTAGGTGAAGTGATTGTCTGTGCTTAATTGTTGGTGCCAAGAATACCTGTCAGAGCAATTAGCAAAAACATCCCTTCACAGCACTGAATCTATCTTCTGCGCTGTTTAGTGATACCAGTCTATAGCATTAATTCATTGCTTGGATGCATATGACCAAAACATAATGGAAGCACACAGTCTTATGCTACAAGAAAGAGGCTGAGAAATATGTCACAGAGACAAGCAGAGCCAAATGATGGATGGGAACTGGAGGCTGTTACCTTCCCTCTGTTACCAAGCACAAAATTGAACAGTGGGAGGGTGGTCTAAAGGAAAATATCCAAGGTTAGCTACAGGTGATTAGTCAGATTCATCTAAAAAAACACAAAAAAAACCCAAAAAAACCCAAAACAAACAAAAACCCCAACTCTTTAAAGTTTGGGGTTGCTTCTTCTTGATCTGTTGTTATATGCATCATCAGATCTGGCAGGAGCCACAGATACTGGAATATCTTTCTGTTAGCTCAGACTGCACAAAGAAAAAGTTAGTAATATTATGATAGTGTTATGAAATGCAATCATCTGATACTTAAAGATTTCTACCTCTGCAGTCTTTTATATCACGCATCTTCCCCAAAATTATCTCAAAAACGCCAACTTAGTTGAATACTAAGAAAGAAGTGGTTAAAAGGACATAATCTTCCATATAAAGATTATTCACAGTAATAAGTGATAAAATCCATTGATTTTAGAACCAACCTACCTACAAATAGCAACAAATGCAAGTCAACCTGAATACAAACTTGAGTTCTATTTCCTTTACATAGTGTTTTAGCTACTTTTTCACCATCTCAATACCACATTTCTTATAAAGCAAATGAAGTGCTAGCAACAATTTATCTCAACTTCAGCAACACACTTAATCATTATTACATAAGGAAGCAGAACAGATGAAGAGTAACTACAATACCAAATTGCTAGATTAAAGCTATTTGACCTTCTTAAATAAAGGAAAAAAAATCCATGTGATGGGTAAGCACGAATGAAGTATTCCAGCTACTTTCTTTTACCAAATGGATGTACTACATTCAAATAAAAAAGATTTACTTTTCAGAATGTGCTGTAAAGCATACAATCAGGTATGTTAAAAGGCAAATTTGCCAAAATAAGTACCACAAGAACAAGGTCATTATTCAATTATACCATTATGCAATTTATCAGATAAAGTTTTAGCATCCCATCTGATCAAGAGTTTACATCTACCACCCAGTGCTTATAAGCAGATTGTCAATCACTTTGATGCCTGTTGATCTCATATAATCAAACCATTAGTTCTAGAAGTTTGGAAGTTTTCATCTGACAAAAGTACTTCTTGGCTGCATCCCCTTGTATTTTCACATCTTCAGTTTCAACACCTAAACAGATTGTTCTGCATCATCCATTTCCTTCATAAATGCGAAGGGACAGCTACAGCTTGTCTACAGAATGAACTGTCAGCAGATTTGTTGGCTATGTGGAAACATACAGAGTGAAAAAGTATTATTCAGTTTCTTAGTTTTACATCCTGACCCTCACAACTGTACCTTTTCCCCACAATACAACTGATATATCACCTCATTTTTATTAAGAACTATTGCTGACCAAGAAACACACATTGCTTCAGGAAGAAGCACACCAGGTTGTTTCTTCCAATTACAATCACAGGTTAACTGCAGCAGTAGGAAAAACTGAGGGACAGTACCTCCTCTTGAACAGACATGATGCATCTGACAACCCTGCCAGCATTTTCTTGCATTAAATTCATACCTCAGTGAGAGCCAAAAGTCAGGAGCTGTTTTATTTCACAGGTAGTATTTCAAGCTGTTGTGAAATTCCAAGCTGCTGGAATTGTGGCATGCCACTCAAAGTCTGCATGCAAGCCATCTTCGGCCAACTTGAGTAGGCTGCTCTCTTGCATATTGAGTAGTCAAATGTAAATAGTATTAGTGACAACTTCTTGAGTTTTAATCCCAACAGTCAGGATCTTCTGATGTGAAGTGCACATATGCACACACATCTACCACAATCCACTGAAATTAATATAAAGAATCCCAGTGAAGACTCATTTCATAAAGAAACACATATGTACAAACAACAAATCAGTTTGTTTCATTTGTGTCAGAGCAAGAGCTCAGGATCAAAGGGGAACTTGGATGGCAGATGCTCAGAGTCGGTCACTTCAATGCAATTTTTAAATGAGAATGAAAATCCAGTAACATCCTATTTGGGGGGAACACTATATGGTATCAACCTCTTTTAGAACTTAAGTTTTTCTTACGTTGAATCTCACTTCAGAAGGAATTCTAAAGGACTAGTAAAATCATACCCAGGAAGATAAATTAACTGCAGTTTACCATATGGAGTATTACTCATTTCTCCTTTTGCCACTAGAAAACACGAACATAAGGAAGAGATCTGCGAGGCAGTGAGTTTTCATATGAAACCCAGAAGTGAAAACTCCACCTCCTCCCCCCCTTTTTTTCCTTGCTGGATTACACATTCTATCACAAAAGCAGATTTTAGGCTACATTTCAAGACTATAAAACAAAAGTTTTGGTTAAAGAAAAAAAAAGGTTTTTACACTTCCCACCTTATAAGGTGTTTCCAGAATCAGCAATTGCAGAGATATTCCAGGTTTATAAGTTATGCAGAACTTTTACAGATCTCCAGCTACTCAATACAGCTCTACATGTTACATACCTTCTGACACCAAATTGTTTCATAACGGTTTTCTTATGGCATCCACAAGTTATTAGCATTCTATATATGTATCCAGCCTCTATATGGGTGTACTCCCTCTCCCAGCTACAATGGATGGGGGTTTGAAATGCATTTAAAACCAGGTTTATAGTAGCACAATACTTTTATCACTGTTACAAGCAAAAGAAACCCACTACAACTAGATGTTGCACTAAAAAGACTTCATGCCCTTCCTCACATAAGACAGCATTGTTCACTTGTTTGTTTGCTTTAAACTCAAGATTCCTGATGTCCACTAAAGATTCAGGCACACTGTAGATCACAGAGCAGGTAACAGACCAGCTCTAACTCCTTACCAGCCTTTTATTGTATATGCCTGCTCTAACCAACACAGTAACGAAATCCCTAAACCAGGCTGCTGTCTAGAGCTTTATATACAATGTTAGTCCTCAATGAGGGACTTGACAAAGAAAAAGTAATTTGAAACCATAACTTTTGAAGCTATTTATGAATATTATTAATTCTCCTTCTACCTCATTTGAGTCTCATAAAGCAAAGGAAAAGTGGAGGGGAAGGAGACAATTTACCAGCAAATTTCTCATTCCACATGAAAAATGGGCACAAAAGTAAATCTTGCATGTTGAAAACAAAATGTCACTTGAATAACTCTTCTATTCAGTCTCAAAGTATGGAGTTTGGTTGTACTATTGCCTTAGGCTGGGAAGCTTCCAGATTTCCAGTGACTGCAGGGTGTACTAACACTCAGTTCACTCCTGGATGCCGGGGCAGGGAGTCTCAAAATGCTCTGCCAATGATAAGTCAGCAAAAATCTTGCCATGAGTTCCTCCCTCTTCATGCCCTTTCCCTGGTGAAAACTAAGGCAAAATAATCCAAATCAAACAATTCAATCTAATTTAATGCATTTTAAAAGAACAGAAAATGCACAAGGCAATATATATATTGTTAGATTGGATAAAGTTTATATTCTCTGTTACTTGGACAGTTCCAACACTGAAAATGATTGGCACTTCTACGTAACTTTTTCATGATTTAATACTAAACTAGAAGCTTGATCCCACAGTACGTATGTAATAGACACAAACACTGTCTTCACACAGTGTTTTCAGTATTTTGCAAGAAAGGAACATTCTAAAAGACGAAAAGAAGTCAACGTATGAGGCAACTGAAATAAAATGTTACGTCCAAGCAATAAATTCAACAGCTTCACCAAAAGCATGTGTGAACAAGTGGTAATGCCTTGCCATGAACATTGTTCATACTTTTCCCCATTAGGTAGAAGGTATTTTGAGGTAAAGAACTTGTTCAATGATGATTGTTCTAAAGTATTTCACTGCTCAGGTGCAAGGAATTCAACCCTTTCCTCTCACCACCCCCCAAAATAAACACAACGCTTTCAGCTTTGGAAAATTTAGACAAAATAGCAGTTTCAATACCAGAAGTAACATATTTAATCCCTCTCCCTGCTCTCCCTCCCCAGTAAAATAGGCAGACTGATGAAACTGATACAACACAGTTTAGAAGCAAAGCCATAAGTTTCTTTCAATCACCTGGCTTGGTGACATGTACTTTTAAATACATTGATATATTCCTCTTTTAACCTGTATTAAGTAGCCGTACATTTCAATCAAGGTATACTTTAAGGTTTAACAAACACTTGCTCATATTTAAACTGCATCTTTTTTGCCTTAAAAAAAAACCACAACAAAACAAAACCACAGGCAACAACAACAACAAAAAAACCCAATAAAATGGGAAAAAGGATTCAAGAAGTTATCCTGATTATTTAAAAGTATGGCTGCATGTTTTCTTTTGAGAAAGAAACAAATGAGAAGTTTAAGCACAATCCCAAATTCCAACCAACAGAACAGCAAAATACCTAGTTGTGTAGTTCAGCGTCTATGACTCCTAACCTAAAATGCTACCAGTACCTCATTTTTTGTGTGTCACTTCCATTTGACAGTACTTCAATAGAATTCACATATCAGAAAGCACCACACACTTTAAACATCCTTGAAGACCATCTGATATAACCACCTATAAACCCTATTTCAGCTAAGCCCAAAGTACACTAAGTAAAAGTGACACAACTGATTAAACTTACCAAGATTTATTTTTCTTTTAAGAAATGCAAGCCATGCAGGTATGATAAACATGATGAAACATAAAAAAGGTAAAATTTACCCAAATTTAACATTAAAATTTATTTGGAAACTACAACGACATTGAAAACTGTTGTATTTGTGACAACGTAATTTAAAAAGCACTTCCCACAGCTCATTGCTTTTAGTTCTGGGTTGGAAGCCAACCACCTACATGAGGAGTCAGAGCTACAAAGGAATTTTTATGCTAACAGTAGCCTGCCAAATCACATAAATCGTAAATATTACATCAATTCTGTATCTGCAATATATCATCACCATACTACCGTATCATAAAAATTGCCATCTGATGCATTAATGACATTATCCTAAGCACAGGCTTCTGAAAGCAACATATTACATCCACACAGCTACCTACAGCTCTGATTCAGACCATCTAAATTCAGTCTGGAAACGATTCCCTGCTGGAAGTCAGTACCTGACTTTTCCCAGGCAGAGTTTCACTACTCCGCAGAATCTTCAAACAGACAAATAAGATATTCTTGCATATATTCATCCATCAAGACTTGTCACCCTTACAGAGAACACCAAAAGAAACCAAAACCAAAGTGACACAGCAAAACCCTGGGCTTCCCTTTCAAACTACCTCTGTGTAGATAGGTATGCTGCAATTTTCTTACTATAATATGGAAGATTATCAACATATTAAAATAGAAACCCTTTCAAAACTGGAATCTGCCATGGTTTCTGAATGCCACAGTATTGCAGCACTTTTACAATTAGATCTTTAAGAGCTAGGGAGAAGGAAAGCAAGCATATATTTTATATTTCTTCTGTGATGAGGAAACAGTCACCATGAAGTGAAAACTAAAGTGTATTGCAGTTATTTTAAACTTAAGCTACAACCAGATATGGTTTTGTGGGTTGGATTGTTCTTTTTTCCTAAATAATTTTTATGCTGACAGATGCTGTAGCTCAATATATGACATTCATACAGAAACAGACATACAGCTTGACAGATGATATACATTGAGATACGTGCAGTGCCTGGAAATGCATCTGTTTTGACACTTGGTCCCCCCCTACTTGCATATAAAACTCCCAAAATAACATCTGAAGCATGGTCATCTACTAACATTGCTGTATGAGGTTTCTGTTCAGGTAACTTACAAGTGTCTATTGGGAGAGTACTTCACTTTCAGTGTTGCAAGCTAATTAAAAAGACATCTCTGATTCCTGCTACATTCAATCTCTGAGACATGTGGTCTAGTAGACAAGCAGGTCTAAATAAAAATCTTGGAAGTTATACACAGTTACATTAGAATATCAGTAATCATTTGATTTCTACCTAAAATTAAGCCTTTATTTAAAAGCTTAACTGGAATGCTATGGGTGTTGTCTGCTACTTTGCATATATTGTGAATTACTGAATGCTGGATTTTATTTTCCAAAGAAGGAGGAAACACTTTCTGTCTCAAGAAAAACAGTCAAATGTGTAAGAATTACTCACCAGTCTCCAGGAAAATTCATTCTTTACCAAAATCTTGACACACATACAACAAAAAACACGTAAGGATGTGAGGTACAACCTTTTTCTCTTGGAAGCTGCTCCCCAGCGAGCACTGCACAACCGTGACCCAGAGAAAAAGCAACTTAGCTGTCTGAGAAAGCTGATACCAGAGTGATGTCACATACTTCTGAAACGTTACTGCAGCTCCAAACTGTCGACTCCCTTCTACCAATAAAATCTCTACCTCAAGATGACTGAAGCTAAAACATTTAACAGGATTAAGTTTCAACAGGAGCTAATAGTAAAGGTTTTTAAGAGCATAACATGGGGTTGAACAAAACATGAGTCAGTAAAAGTGAAAAAGAACAGATGCCGACTGTGTTATCTAAATATGCTCTTCTAATTTACTTCCAACCTGCAGAGTTTCTGTTTATTGCAGCAATACTCATTAAATCCTTCCTGAGCTAGAGAGAAGGAGCAAGGACCAGTGCAACAGCAGTGGCCATCTCTATACAATGCTCCAGCTAATCCAGCCCTGGAGATCTCAGCTTCATCTGGTGGCTCTCACTTTTCTCACTCTCTTGACCTCCTTCTGTGCCAACATTTGTCCCACTATTCTTTCTTTCATCCTGCATACCTTGTCCCAGTCACAGGAAGTACTTGGAAGCACAATAGACTCCAGTCTAAGATCCTCAGAAAGCACTTGCCTAATTCCATTAGGAAACAATATATTAGGAGACAGGAAGTTCTTAAGAGGGAAGAAAAACAATGATCTAACATTCTACTCTAAAAGTATAAAGCAAAAACTGGGATGAACAGAATGAACAAATTACGTGGTATGTAAAATCTGCTTTTGCACAAGTGGTAACTAGAACTGCAGTTGCAGGAATGGCTTCTATAGATCCCCAAATTTAGAGTATGAACAGTGAGTTCTAATATTAAAGTCATACACAAAGATTATCTTCATGAATATTACCAAATTAACATCACACATCTTTAAATATGTCAGCCCACAGATTTTCAGCAGTCCAGAACCAGTACATTAACTTAGAGCTGGTTAGTAATCAACAGGGGCACTGTGTGGGAAAGTACTGCCTTCAGTCAACTAGATGGCTGGTGACAAAGCCAAGGGCATCATTAGACATATGAGCTATATTTGATAATGCATGAGAAATAGACTAATTTCATATAGAAAGAAATGGAGAAGCAAGAGAAAGGAGCAACAATTGTGGGACACAATTCAGGAGTACAAATGTGAGGTGATACCTCTAAAATAAATCTGTTAAAAAACAGACAAGAATGTGAATAGCACCTATAGGTATGCAAATGCTTCTGACCTGGCATCTCTACCTCTGTGTCCTGTAGCTACTTCTATGGTCTGGGCTTCCCACTGACTATTTTTTTTGCCCCTTTTCTAAAGGGTCCATAACCTGAGAAAGGTTGAAAGGCAGCAGAATCAGAATATGATTAAGTAATGTACATATGCCAGTTAATTATATGTATTAAACTACAGCAAATATGGCTATTCACTCGAAGATTACAAGAATAAGCATCACTTGGCGAAGCAGTATGAAGTAGGACAGAACTGTACTACATAAAGGTGATTCTAAGCTGTATGGATAAAACACTAGGAAAGGTAAGCTAGAACAGATAAAATGAGTCCCAGACGTGTGAACTGGAAACAAAAGAGCTTTAAAATAAGGATGGTCTTGTTAATTGATGAGATCATGTAACTTTTCTGTCTCCAGAAGAGGCTGGCTTTCAAAATATACAAACTAACCCTTAAGGCAAATGACCTATTTTGAAACAGTTTCACCTGTCACACTTAGAATGGCAATATCTGGCAGGCAAGACCTGAGCAGAGGCGTTTCAGGAAAGTATGGAATGTGAGATTTGAAGCCAAAAATTAAAAACCCAGAAATCAGACAAAAAACTGAAGAGCTGTACCATCAGTCACGTATTAAGTGGTCAATACTACAGACTATGCTTCCCTTTGTCGCTTGCTTGCACGTTTCATGTACAGAATTGACCCAATGCTTGAGATTAAGTTGGCAATCTTTTCCTCCTTTTTTGTTAGCATACGATAAGCTTCGTAGGAGTAATTAGTCTCCTGTTAGATCCACAGCATGAATGATTCCCTTTGTATGAGCTGTGCCATTTCCACAAGAATTCTAAGTTTCATTAATCACCTCCAGCCCTGATTTCAGAGTTAAAGACAAAATATAACTGAATCAAAGGAGGAGGGGAAAATAACTTGCTCTGGGCAGATAAGTACCGATGACCACATGGCAACATTACCTATATTTTCCACAGAATTTTGGGGTTTATGCTCATGTTATTACTGAGATTTTCAAACATCTGGTTTAGAGAATGCACTTCTGATGAATCCAACAGGCTGTCTTATGGACAGGATCATTATAAGTGTCATGCTATGTAAAAACCTTAGGTCAAAAAGATTGTTTCATATACGTGAGACTCATACAAAAATGTTAAATCGGACAAGACCTGTGGTGGTCATCAAGTTCAAATTTACACTCAGAGATAAATTCAATACCAGATCAGAATGCAAAGCCCCTTGTCCCTAGGATGATTCCATAGCCTCTCTGTGCTCAACAGGTTTGTGTTTTGTTTGGGTTTTTTATTTACTCTTATTATTGATTTTCATTTTAACCTGTTAGAATGTACTTTGTCAGTTTATGACCACTGCCTCTTGTCTTTTCTTTACGCACTTCTGAGAAGATCTGTCTCTGCTATAAAGCCCATGTAGGTAATGTAAGACTGCAGTTATGCTACTGCTTTTGCCTCTTCTCCAGGATAAACTCACCATTCCCTTTCAGTTTTTTCTTGTACGTCATATGCCCTGGCTCTGTAACCATTCTAGTGCTGGACTCACTCATGTTTGTCTGTCTTCCATACTTACGTGACCAAAACTGGACACATTACCCCAGAAATAGTCTCAAAAGTGATGAATTGAGGGGAATAATCGCCACTCTTGCTAAGACAGTTCAATATGTGGTTAGCCTTCATCACCATTACAGCATAACACAAAAATTCAGCCTCCTGTCCACTAGGAACTGCAGGTCATTTATCAAGATGCTGCTCTTCTTGTAAGCAGCCACGGTTTAAAACTTCAAGCTATTGATTACTACTCCATAAGCCTGATGATGTTGCTTTTTCACCCACCTTGAAGTCTATGCGTCCAAACCATACCCCCTCATTTGGATACACCAATACTACATGAAAATACAGCAAAAGCCTTGCTAAAGCTAAGTGGCTTCCACTGTTTCTCCCCTTACTTGAAGAGGCAGTGATAGTATAAGATAGTCAGGTTGGTTAAGCAGGATTTTTCCTTGATACACTCATGCTGGCTCTCTCAAATTACTTTTCAGTCCTTCACAAGCCTAGAAGCAGTTTCTGTGAGATTCTGCTCTGTAATATTGCCAGGGAAAGAGGAGAAGGTAACCAGTGTTTAGTTAGCTGGACTTGTTCTGTTTTTCTTTGGAAAACTGTAATGTTTGCCTTTTTCCAGTCATCAAAGTTATCCTTGACAATAACCGTATCAGTACCCTTAGATGGTTATAGGCCTAGAATAAGAATCTATAACTGTTTCAAACACCAGTCACAAAATAACTTAGAACCAAATGTCATATTAAGAAAAAAAATGTGAGGGGGAAGTTTGTATCTGTCATAATGAGAAAGAAAAGTGCAAAAGCAAATGACTCCATAGGAAAGACATCACCATCTTGGGTGCAAGCAAACCCAGGTTGCTGGTATGCTCCAGGACCTACTGACTGACTTCTATTATTTCCACTATATCCACAAAATTGCTGTAAATCTATGACTGAAAGCACTGATGTGTTGCTCTAGCATTTAAGCCTGCTCTGCTTACTTTTAGCTCTATACACCATGAACAAAAATACTCATTTCTGAAGTAGAAATTTTGACTGCTTGCTGTTGGCAGCACAGACAGAACAAGTTTTTCCATAGGGAAAGCCCAGCCTTGGCTGCCAACTGGAATGTCTTGCTCTGCCCCAACATCAAACATGTTAAAGATGCGTAATAGAACATGCATGCACAAACAGTACCAGTCCAGCAACCTTAGCAGGGGAGGCAAGACCTCAACAGCCTATGGGACTTTCTCAATTACAGTGACGTGTAACACTGACAAAGAACCTTATATAAGTCTGGCAATGAAGAGTCAGCATTTATAGTTGCTAGCCTTTCTAGAATAACACGTTTATAATACCCTGCATGTAAAAACTCTCTGGTTCTATGCACCTAAAATGAGAAGAAACAATGTAAAAAGAATTTGTTTCTTCTTTTCCAATGTTTTTAAAGGAAGGAAACAGTATTTTTAAATTTATGTCTGGAACACCAGGATTAAAGCAATGTCTGGTTAAAGCAACAGCCGTGGACATATATATATATTTTAAATTGATATCTATATATACAGTTCTCAGCTACAGCATCTTCTATTAAAGCAAACTGCACCCCAGCCCAAGTGAGGCTGTCACATCACACTCTCATGCTGAAAAGGAGCTTGACATTAGGCACAGCTGCACAAAAAGTTTCAGAGAACAATTTTAGCACTCTACTTAAGCCAACAAGAGTCACAATCTGCTCTTCATACCAATAATAATTCAGAGAATATTTCCTTCCCTTCCTTTTCTAAACTGCACTTCATGTGTAATCCAATCCAAATTCAGAATGGAACTGGAAAAAAAGCAATCATGACACCCTATTAAGAATTACACCCTATTAAGAATCACAGTAAAGCATATTCTCAAGCATGTGGCAGAAGTGAATGACCAGCAGTCTCTCACAGCTCAGACCTGAATCTTCTGAAACAGAAGACAAATGATCTTATTCCCTGAAGGCTGTGACAGTCTTCTGCTCCCCCCAGTGGCAAACAAAACTTAATCCAGAGGGAGGCCATTAAAGAAGCATCACTTGCTCATACAGTATTGCTCTTGAAGGTTCTGCAAGCCAAAAGCTTCCAGTACTTAAATGTTTTGTAGAACAAATTCTACAAATGGAGGAGGGGACTGCAGTCAATCCCTCAACATCAACACAGTTGTCAAAAGATGAGATACTGCTCTAATAGGTGCATCACTATAAAAAAAGAAATTAAATAAACCTAATTTTGTTTAAAACTGACACTGATTAATATATTTATTAGCTCTGTTTAAACAAAATCTATTCTTACTTGATTTCAACACATACATGTTAATGAAATTAAAAAGGGCATCCAAGGAATCAAATTATCAATCTGAATACACCTGCAAACAAGAATCACTACAGGATGAAACAAGGATAGAATACTTGTTATACAAGAATAGTGCTCAGGGCCCCAAGCTCAAGTAAGGACCTGAAAGTTACCATGTTAGAGGGCAGTGTCTTATTAAGATACCAGAATGGGGTCCAAGTGATCAGGAATTTCTAGATGGAAACACAAAGCTGGTAGATTAAATCTCAAAACCAGTTCAGCCTTGTGAGCAAAGGGTTTCTCAGCAGCTATTTGGCTTTCTTTCCTATGAGGCCAGGTGCAGCATTGTACTGACATGCATTTCAGTACCTGAGGTCTTTCATTGACAGTTATTCAGGGATCACATCATCAAGTTAATTGTGCCAGGGATATGTCCTTTGGCTTCACTTTCTGCTTCATTAGACTTTCTGTGTGATCTTGGTTAAGTAAGCTTCTGTTTCCATTTCCAATTTGTACTGTCATGATCTAAATACTCTCTATCATTAAAGCAACTAAATACAACTGCAACTGTGAGTCATTAATGCTGTAATGGAAGATTGTGGGGAATGTTCTCAACCTATTCTCATCATTGAAGCAGTCAGAAATTAACTTTGGCCAATGCCTATGAAGTACCATTAAAAAACAAAAATCAAACTCACTATGTCTAACAAACAGTTAAGAAATGTCTTGACTGCTTAATGCCAGCAGTACTCCAAAGGGCTCAGGTAAGCCATTAAGTAGCTGGTTTTCTTTTCCTCTTGACCAATGCCCATCTGTAACCAGCTACACCTTACGGATGTTTCTGTAAGATACATTTTAGGTTATTATTTGATCTATTTATCTTTTTATTTTATCTATATTTATATATATATATTTTATATATAAATATTTATCTATTTATTTTATCTATATTTTATCCCTATATTTAGGATCTGCTGAAATTCCATCACTCTTAACATTATTTTCTTTGATTCATGCCACCAGCTCTTTCCCTCATCCTCTGTGCACATCCTCCCTCCCACTGGCATTGCTGTGATCCTCAGAACAGCAGCCAGAATTTACCAGACAGGTAACTGAAGCTACCTCTGCAGGAAACACATTATGGCCAGAATCATGCTGTACTCTGACATACCTTAAAAGGCAGCACTAAAGTACTTATTTTTGACAGCCTCGTCGCGATTGCTACTAAAGATACCTGCCTTTTCTTTGCTCAGAGAGAAAACAAATGTACTGGCCAGTGTGGGATGAAATATGGCAATACAGAAAATGGCATTAAGTCATGCTCTTTCATTCTCTGCTAGGATCTGACAACCTTGATGTCTCAGGCTATTTTCCCCAGGAGGAAAAAAATAAAATCTCATACTATTGCTTAGAATGGTGAAAACCAAAGAAAAAGTTAATTTTAGATTTCCCAGGTAAGATACAACGTCTTACACAAACTTCTACTTAGCAAGACTGCTCAAAATTGTACTGATCTCCTGGTTTTTAACAATACTCTTGAAAACCCTTTCTCATCTATTGATTCTCTAACATTTTTCCTCAAAAACCTCCATCAGATGCTAAACACATCTCATCAGAAAGAATTGGCACAATTTAAAATAGTGCAATACAGATATTTTGCTTTTTTGTTTTTAACTTAATCATAGGTTACACTCAGTATAGCCTAAAAAGAGACCCCTGTAAAAAGATTCCATGGCAAACTTTATATTAACACCTTGAAGGTCATTCCACTATGGGTGTTATTTACTTTTGCCATCAAACACCATGTTTACACTGATTAAAAAGTCTTTCTCTAATTGCCCATATGTTAATTTTCATGTAAATCACAGATTATCATTGACATGGTTAACTTATGATGCCTATGTGATTCCCTGGAAAAAAAAACCCTGCACACTTTGTTGTATATAAAGGCAAAAGATGCAAAGGAAGCATCTGAAATATAAATACACACAGAATTGTGAATAAATGTTAAAATAGGAAATACTGATTAACCATTTCTACTACAGAACATGAAAACCTTTTGGTGTTTGAGGTTTCTGATACAAAAATGTAGTAAGATATGAATTACATACAAGCCCCTACAAATGGCCTGAAGTACATACAACTTAATTTTTCATTCTTTTTTCTTGATGGTCATGCTTTGGAAGAGCATCAATTTGTGACAGGCTCAGAAACAAATGAGTCACTGTGTGGCACATATTCCCATTAAATTCCTAGGTTTAAGAATGTACAATGAAATCCTAGTTTTCTTAAAACCACTGAGATGCTCAAATACTAAACTACTGTATCCCTACCACAGTAGTGAAGTGTGCTTAAGACTGAATATCCTGAAAGTATTTCAAATGCTGATGTTCTCTGGAGCACAAGAGAGACTCTCTTAAAAAATATGTATGCATGTGTATACAGATATATGCATATGTATATATGTAAATAAAAATATGTATGCGTATGTATATATGTAAGCTAAGGGATGTTGTACTGCACTGAGAACACATGGGAAAAATTAAAGCTAATGTACTATATTGAGAAACATTCCCATATGACTTATCCCCATCACCCCCCCTTGTTGTTTTCCCCCTTTTCTTTTCCCTGTACTTTCTGGGGGGGTTGGAAATTCTGACCTACAGAAGCGAAACATTTTACTCTTGGTCAGGAAATCTAAAGCTCCCAATGCTCACTTTATACAACATCATTTTCTCAATATTTATTGATGGACATTCCCACTACATCCCTATTCATTATTGAACTGCAACGATCTAGTACATACAAGGCTAAGATCTGCAACAATTCACAGGACTGTATCGAACACCAATTTTAAACCTCAATGTACTGAAAACGTAGAGATAATTCTCAGTTCATTCAGCAAGGTCTGAGCCAACTCTTTACCATTTCCACTCTCCTCATACAAAAGAAAACCCCCAAACCCTGAGGAACTTTTAAAAAGCAAAGAAACTAAAACATTTCAGGTTTTTACTATAATAAACTTGCTTCTCAACTTGTACTATATACATACAGAAAGAGCTAATAATGCCTTCGTTATCTTTCCATAAAATCTCAGACTCAGAGCTGACATTACAGCCAACTATTTTAAACGAGTATTAGTGTGTAATTTTTTTTCTTATTTGGAAAAGTAAATTTAAGCCATGCTTGTGAAACACAGCTCCACTCTATAAAAAATGAAACCAAGAAATGGCATTATTCCTTGAGAGTATCAGATTGTAGCATGCTGTCTAAAATGGGTCAAGATTTGATGCAGAACGCTGATAATGTGTTGTTTTTACACAAACTTCAGGCTAAAATTGTCACAGACTCCCCATCTGGCACATGAACTCAGTTTGTGCCATTGTCAGCAGCAGTAAAAACTTCTATTTAGAAGACAATGAGAATGGAAAAAGACTGACTCTTCACTGACCAAAACATTTTAATAATTCATAAAATAGTTGGCAAGCAACTTAAATGGCGTATATATATATATATGAGAGCTTCCCCTGCATCCCACATCCCTAATTTCAACATCCTTTTCTGATTTCCCCCTCCTTCCTTTCTTCTGTACAAACATTTATATTCAAAACTTTCAAGCAGCACTAAGGTTATTTAAACATTTCAGCAGTGGTGCTTCCTCCAAATGACTAAAGTCAGTACCATACTCTTATGAGGATACTGCTCTACTAGCAAAGAAGTGCCACACAAGTCAGTAAGCTTTTGTTTATGTGAAAAACAGAATACACTTTTTCATCCTTTTTAAAAAGTATCTGAATAAGGTGAATTACATGCCTTATACTGCTAGTCACATAAACAGGTACCTCAAAGCTTCTTCCAGAGACATACAGTGGAGTTGTAAGAACTTAACTTTTCATATCAGCCTTATGGAAGACTCAGGGGCATTGCTGGTTATGAGGAACTTAACATGAGCCAGTTTCAGTATGTACTTGCAGCCCAGAAAGCATCCGTATCCTGGGCTGCATCAAAAGGAGCATGACCAGCAGGTCAAAGGAGGTGATCCTGCCCCTCTGCTCTGCTCTCGTGAGACCTCACCTGGAGCATTGTGTGCAGTTCTGGTGTCCTCAACATAGAAAGGACATGGAACTGTTGGAACAAGTCCAGAGGAGGCCACGAGGATGATCAGGGGACTGGAGCACCTCCTGTATGAAGACAGGCTGAGAAAGTTGGGGCTGTTCAGCCTGGAGAAGAGAAGGCTGCGTGGAGACCTCAGAGCAGCCTTCCAGTATCTGAAGGGGGCCTACAGGGATGCTGGGGAGGGACTATTCATTAGGGACTGCAGTGATGGGACAAGGGGTAATGGGTTAAAACTTAAACAGGGGAAGTTTAGATTGGATATAAGGTTCTTTACTGTAAGGGTGGTGAGGCACTGGAATGGGTTGCCCAAGGAATCTGTGAATGTTTCATCCCTGGCGGTGTTCAGGGCCAGACTGGACAGTGTCTTGGGTGACATGGTCTAGTGTGATGTCCCTCCCCATGGCACAAGGGTTGGAACTACATGATCTTAAGGTTCTTTCTAACCCTAAATATTCTATGATTCTAACCTTACACTCTAGTATTTTATTGCAAGTCACTATATATTCGTCTACAGTAAAGTAAAATAAAATCCTACCGATGAGTGGCATGTGTAAAGTGACTGAATCATAACATTCTTAGAAATGGAGTAAAACTACCTTTTTTCAGTTTAGTTCTTGATTCAGTGCAATTTAAATTCATTCTGAATAAGCTTGTACAACCAGTGACCCTCACACACATTCACCCTCCCTCTCTGCACATTCTGTGCATGTATATATAATTTATATTGACAAAACTAATAATACAGTAAAATTACAGCAAAGCAGAATGTAATAAATGGGTGTCACATTCTCCAAGATCTCAACTTCACCTATTTATGTGCAATCACCATTATGATCTTAAACACAAGGCAAATTTTTCTGCATGCTACCTATAACCAAAAGGGGACTTACATGCTAAATAAAACAAGTATAGCAAGAATAGCACTGCATATTAGACAGTATCTTTCCTCTAAAACTTCAGTTAACCTTTATATCCATAATATAAGATTTCCTCTTTCTGGAAAAATAGCCAGAGTCAGCACTCACTTCAAAGGAAAGACTAAACTTTATTCTGCAGAGTAAAACAGACAAGATCAAGGTTATTAAAAACAGATTAACTTGAGACATTCAACACTTGCAGATTTCTGTTTTCCTCTGGACTAACAACAGTTGTTCCTTTACAGAACATGTAGAATATGACTTTTTATACTTCTTAATTTAGCTATTTTAAAGGGATATCTGAGTAAATCATACTAAGTTCAAACTTATTCAGCAGTCCAAACCAGAAACCTCACACTTTTGCATGCCCACAGTGATGAAGGAACACTGCATGTTCAGATACGTGCTGCTTTCTTCGCACATTTGGCTTTAGTAATTCTTTACCTCTTACATTGTCATTCCCATCACCTGCTCTCCAGTCACTAATGCAAGTCTTTACCTTTCTTATCTCTTTGTTCCCTTCCTGAAAGGTCTTAAGTTTTCTAGTTTGCTGTCCATATGGAAACTGTCCTATGGCAGATCTGTATGGCTTTGTAGCATCTTCCAGATCTCGGAGACACACAGCTCATGGTACCTGAAGGCACAACCATTATCAAATGACATATTCTAGTTGTAAGAGCAAAAACTTAGTATTAGAATTAACATTTTGAAGATAACAAGGCAGTACAGTAATATATTTTGCACAACAAAGGTTTGCAGTTACCCCTTGTTGTCTCTCTTTCATCATTTGTCAGACATACAAACACTAGAATCCTGTTTTGGCAGCCAAAGTGCAGGTTTTCTGATGGGTTATGACAGTCCTTCTCCACAGCAAGCCTCAATTAAATGCATTATCTTCAGGCTTTAACAATAATCTTAACTATTACAACAATTTAGATAATTTCCTCTATGAACTCTGCATCGAGAGATCAAGCACACTAATGTTCAAGTACTCAAGATTCACACACACCACTGTCCATCCTGTCTCCCAGCCAGGACTGTCAAGGCGATGATTAAGCTTACAGGTTTATTGATTTTAACCCTATGAGTCAGGTCAATCAGAATCCTAACAGGGGTTATGTTCAGTAAGAATTTCTTTAACAGGCTCAATGAACTCACTGACAAGCAGTTTTTCCCATTGTAATTCAAATCTATCCAGAAGACTATTTGAAGTATATACCCACAACCACAACAGAAGTATCTGGGTGTGAAAACAAGTGTATCAGAATTACAATCTCCAATCTCAATCCTGTAATTAACTGTATTTTAGGAAGTTACATTAGTATTTCACAACTGAAACCTTGAAACACATATACAGTTCAATCATGATGCTAAATCATCTTTATTCACTGGGACGTAAGTGAAATTAGGAGCCACCTTTTTATTTCTGTGGGGGTGAGGGTGGGGAGGTGGGTGTTGGTGTTTATCAATTCCCTCACTGCTTTTTACAACCTCAGTTTAGATGTCGTAAAAATATATTGTCAAATGACTTTTTGCTGCAAGTTAAATGCATTGCATTAAGGAATTTAAAAGTCAGGTTTTGCAGATGCTCTTGGAAGAAAATGAGGTTTTTAAGCCAAGTGCAAGAACTAAGCTTTGACAATACTTTGAACCATAAATCCTGACTCCCCACAGTTAATTAGAAGTTAATGTTAAGCTGTATCAAACATGCACTTCAGCTACTATACAGACTATAAATTTGTTCAGAAATTCCTACTATATCTTACCAAAGTGCAAAATCTCAGTTATAACAAAGAACTAGGAGATGCCATTTTCTACTTCTTAGCTGATTAAAGAAGGAAATACATGCAATAAGATCAGCAAAAATAACAGATGACAACAGTTAACTTACCCTGTTTAGCAATCTGTGTTGAAACCAAGTACTGTAAATATCCTTCAGTATTGTCTTACATAAATAAAGACTACTCAAACTCCCTCTAAAATATGAGCTATACAAAACCATCTAGGTTTTAAACCTATTTCCTAAGAGCAAGAAGAAAATGACAAATGACTGAGAAGTGACGGCTGAAGAACTGTTGCTATATTTAGAATACTTAGCTAATTCAAAGTCAGGAGAAAAGAAACTATATGCCCATTTTCTGGACTTCTGAGTGAAACAGCCTAGCATCCCTGCTAAAAAAGCAATTCTTCTCCTATAAAGAAATTAATATCTAGGTACTTGAACTATTTTACTGAAGTGTGCAACAGCAGAGACATTTCAAATAGATACCATTATTAGAGAATAGGGAGAACGATGAAGCTGAGTTTTATTTGAGCTATCTAAAGGCAAGAGAAAGGAAAGAGATCAATATCCACTCACCAAAACCACTGGCGATCTAACAGAAAGGCTTCTCTCACATCTCAAGTTCCCAGTTCCAAAAGAAATCATATGTACACTGACGGAAAGATGACAAAAGGGCATGCTGTGTTCTCCTCTACTTCACTTGAATGACAGCTCTACTAACAGGGAACTGAGACACACAGTGCAAAATCTAAGAGTGGGTACCTGATATGAGCATGCTCGGTATCTAATTTAAAATGGCCTGATGCTTCATCTCAGCATGAGATGGCCTACTTCCAAACAATTTCAGAACTTTAAGTCAAACCTAACATCATTAATTGGAATAGGCAAAACTCAGCCACCAAGCAGTATTGATTTTTTGGGTTTTCCCCCCTAATCTGCACTGATGCACAGATAGTTATTTGCACTACTTCCCTGCAAGGCATCCTAAGGCTTAAACATTATCGTCATGTGCTTTGATGTAATTACATGATAACACTGTAATAGACTGAAAACCTTTTCAGGATGGAGTATGATTTGAACACTAAGAAGCACAAATCATAGATCAAGGACAACAAATCTGTTAAATATTCTCCAAATCAACTTAAGAATTATCCTGTCTGGTGATTTCTGGGCAGCTTTTCCTGGGGGAAGGAATTGGCTAGGTGGGGGCAAGAAGGAAAGATAGAGAACCACCTAGCAAGTGATTTATGTTCCAAAGCACTTTACCCCTACTTAACATCTCTTTATATATAAAGAAGCCATTTAGCTTCTTAATGAAGTTATTTATTTTTGTATCTAAAGCCAGGTTATCCACATGCAGAAATCCTATGTCAAAGAAAACAGATAATCAAAACCTTTCCCTTTAGAGATTAACAATCTTTTCATTCACCCACAGACAGACACAAGTAGTATAAAAGTCTTCTAGGTTTTGCTTTTCTCTCCCTCGCAGGCCTCTTTCCAGACTTATTGTATATTCATTTTTCAAATAAATACACTAAGTCTTTCCCCTCTTGTGGGAAGACAAAAGCTATGCCCCAGGCACTCTTGTTTCTTCTGAAATGTTTCCCTGCTTATCATTCAAGCTGAAAGCAAAGCCAGACAGGTTACTTTATATATGCTGTATTTTAAAAGGTGCTATATAAAAACCAACACAGCCCAGCTCCTGGTCTCTACCAAGCTGGGCACAAGATACCTAACTGAATTTGGAATTAATCCTACTACTTGGAAGGCATGTATCAAATCCTCTACTTTTAGTACAGTGGATAAAGGTTAATACAATGTCCAGTAGAGAAGCAAGACGTTATCTTTAAGCTTCACCAATGACTACAACTAACTTAAAAAGGAGACTTTCATATCTATGCAAAAATGCTTATATTTAGTACAAGAATCTGCAGCTCCAGCCACAGATTGATATCAGAAGTCTAAGGCACACACAGCACTCATTCTTCAAAAATCCTCTTGGCATGAATACAAAGTATTCATTAAAGTAATTATTTTAACAGTTATGCTTGCCATTTGCCTTTGAACTCACACAAAAACTATAGGAAGTGCATTTACTTCAGAAATCCCTTTCAGGCATAAACCCAGAAGTCAAGATGCACAATACAGCTACAGCACAGTTAAACCTGATTTCATGAACAAACTGAAACATCCCATTTCATATCCCAGAGATAATACTTCATTGCTATAAAAAGAGTTATAATCACATAACACTAACTGCATTCATTTGATTCTTAATCACACAGCACCTTTGTAGTTCGGTTTTGTACACCAACACATACAAAAAGCAACACTTGCTACAACATCTGTCCAGGTTGCAAAATTCAAATTAATTCTATAGTCTACCATTAGGCGATGTAAAGTCTGCTTCTCAAGAAGCATTTCAGCATCACTTTGCCAGCTAATCAACTCCTAAATTAGCTTATTTTCTCTCATCACCTAACTTTTCATCAGTTGCTGCTATTGCTCCCTGAATGTCCACAGAAATTTAAACTTAAAATGCAAGATGTCCATAACATAAGAGTTGTTTCCTGAATGAGAAATGTTTTCATCCATGTGGGTTTGATCCAGCTTCAGATTCAAATATATTTTAAAAATGCCACTAAAGAAGGATTAATTGTACAAACCCATATCTACCTAATCAGTACTTTGTAGTTTCCACAAATAGAACATGAAGAGTAAACCAAGTCACTAATAAAACCACTGAAATTGAAGTACACTGTTCTCTTGTTTCAGGTTGATTTGCCTTTGCTTCCCAAAATCCCATTAAGCTGAGCACAAATGATAAGGATTTTCTTGAGGCTGGACAACAAGTTACAAACCCAAAAGGTCTGCTCTGAAGTTGAATTTTTTGTGGGCATATTCTCCCCCAGAAGACCAATTTTGGTGGAAAAACCTCCTCTGTTTCCTGGACATCTGCCCAACTTGCTAGAGGAGATTCAATAAGTTTCAGGACAGTTTCTGTTCCTTTTCTTGATGAATCTGCATCTTATTGTCTTAATGACCAACAAACTGTAGGTACAATAATGAAATACAAAGGGATGCTATAAATAGCACTTGAAACCAAAATACTTTGATTCAACAACTGATGTAAAATGCTGCTTGCAAAGAAAGCTCTCACTGAATTTGAAAGGATTCCTTTACAATGACATAAATTTGAGTTTGAAGACCTTCACATTTAATAAGAAAGTTTTATAGTGAGTATAAATCTGTCAATTTGTAATTGTCAGTATGTAATGCATATCCTGAAAGAAAGAAAAAATCAATATGTAAATAGAAAAATAAACACTTCACATAGGACTTCAAAAATATATTCTTCTGAGCTTGTCAAAGCTGGTAATAGATTAAAATAAAACTTCAGGCCTGAAAGCTGAAACATTTTTGTGTAGTTTCTGCACTGATATACAAACCAAAGCCTTGTTATCGCATAGAACACTACGCCAAACTACTGTGTGTTGCTATAATGAGTATTTCAGGAGTAAGATTCACTTCAGTAAAGACAGCACACAGTTAAAAGTTACAACAGAAGGTGTTTAATGACTGAGGGTTTTTTCTTTCAATATATTTATCAAGGAATCATGTGGTGAATACTTTGACATCTTTGCTCCTTTAACAGCTTCTTAGCAACAGTTCACACACAAACACCTTTGATCAGGTGTTCTGACAGCACAGCACCACATTTTGATAAGACTGATGTTTTGCATTCTGTTTAGGTTCATTTTAAGGCTCGATATCAAACTCATCGCTATTTCAGAATGAAGATTCCCTTTTAAGCTTGGAACTAGGGTATATATGGATTTTATTAAAAGCTTTGACTTAACTGATGTTTTAACTAAATATGATAAACTCTTCAGGAAATTATATACATGAGTTTCACAAGAATCTATGGTATCCATTACGTTTTTATGCCATTATGTTTTTATGTCTCAATTATCAGCTGACCTATTCAAGTGGAAAATACATTTTTGAAACAAAACTAATTAAAAGAGCATAACTGTGTTTAGATAACCACAAGCAAAATACTACACATGCAAAGTTTAAAAGATGAGTCATTTTCATAATAATAACTCTTATTTACATAATATCATTTATGTTCTTAATTTCTATTCATAGTTTCACCTGTGCTACATATTTGTAGTGTGCTTACTGTGTAATATTTAAGTTTCTATACTAATAAGTGTATTTCTCCAGGTTTGTTTTTCTTTTGTGATTATTTCTGCACCTTATTTGGCTGTCTCACTGGTTTACAGCTTTTCTTTCCATCCCATGTGTTACTTTGACTTCTTCAATTTTCTTCCTTTTCTTTTTCCCTGTTATCTCCTCATGCCTCAATACTTAAAGAAAACTGGACAGATGTTCAATATTAGTTATGAATAGTAATTTTGAACAATCAGGAATAACAACAGTCGAGAAAAAGGAATATACAAATCTTCTTTTGAATGAAGAATGCTAAAGGAATTTGCATTTAGCATGTATCATATAGCTAAAGGCATCAAAAACTGATTAACACCAAAATCAGGACTAAGATATAAAAACACTACAGAAAGACAGCATTTATTACCTGTGGTGTTTGTTTTACTCTGGTCACTGCCTATGTTTTCACAGTTTATCTGAGCAGTTAAGTCCAGAAATTCAGAGAAGCAGGAAGTGTCTCACTCCACTCAAGTATAGCACTCTCAGTGCACCTGAAGTAAACCTAAAAAGAACAGTTTTCAACTAAACTGTGGGGCTTACAAAACCCACCTAAAGGACATTACCATTATTAACTCTAAGAACCTTCTCTAAAGCATATCCTCCCCACCCCATCTCTTCATTTGAAGGCTTCATGATGGAGGAGTTTACAATTACATGACAAAAGGGCAAATGAGGCATCAAAGAATCCACAAAATACAGTTACTACATCAGCTGAGACCTGTATTCCGCTCCTTATTTAGTTATTACAAACCTCTGGTAAGTCTGTCTTTTCATGTTCTGATTTCACTCTTCATACACCCATACTTAAACTGAATAGCCAACTATGAGTTTGTGTATTACCATCTACCTATATAGATCTAGATAATATATTTTCATATATCTTAATAGGGTGCCTGACATCAAATCCACCTTTCATAAATGCAAGTTACATATGTGTCTATTCCAAGCTCTAGCTACACAGACAACCCACTACCTATCCTCAGAGTAGACAGAATTCCCCTTCATCCATTATTCCCTTAAATTTTATTTCCTTTCAAAAGAACTGTACTTAGCATGGCAAATTTTTGATAGTTTCTAAAATTCAAACCATTAGTGACATTCCTTTATATTTTGTGACTATTCTCAGAATTACTATTAAAAATAATTAAATAATCTAGTAATTCCCTGTATGAACATGCTTCACTTCTGCTCAAAATGAACAATCACAGGAATCCAATCTGAATACTTGATGTCCAATACAGCCGATTTTTCTGCAGATTTCTGATACTGCAAGAATTGCACAAGTTCAAACACATTTTTGGGGCATTATAGAGCTGGTTGGCTGGTAACACATCCTTCAATTATATCTAGCATAAATAAAAGCAGCATAAAGTATTTTTCAGTTTGGGATGAAACACAAATGAACCAACCCATAAATTAAAGTTTTTCTGTAAGAAACACTGAAGCTCAGCAGCCCTTGTGCAGCAAGACCTACAATAACCTTAAAATCCTCAATAACTGTCACACAGCACGAATCCCTTTCAATAACTGATAAAGCCAGAGTTAACACTGCTGAGGCTCCATCTGGAAAACATCTGAATTCTCCCATCAAACTTACTTACTAGCCAGCAAAAGCTCTTTGCAAAGTTCTTAAACTCATTCTGAATTGATGTTACACATTCACATGTTAAGTTTTTTTGCACCAACAGTATTAAATCTAAAGTAAAAACAGCCTTTTGTGGAACTATCATTTCATATTTATAGAACAAATACAGTAATTCAGTTATTTAAAATTAACTAACTAGAAAAACACACAAATCTGACAACTTGCTGACTGTGTACCCAATGTGTAATTACAGACAGGAATACTGGCTGAACCAAGTTGAACAAGGATCAAGTTCTCTGTCTCATTTCCAAAGTCTCTCGGCATGCAAAAAACTGACAAAATCTGTGCAATAAAAGAAAGGAGGACATGACAGGAAATGTAATAGATCAAAGGAAAATAAGTATCACTTCTTTCAAAATTATTTAAAGCAAAATAGAGATCAGCATTCTCAAAGCACTTGTGAAGAGTTTGCATTGATTCAGGAATGCATTCAGAAACCCATCAGGTGCAGTCAAATACAAAAATATATCCTCTGCCTCTGGAAGTCACAACACCACACTGTTGTTGGACAGGAATTCTTGTATAGGATCCCCTCCACAAAAAAAAAAAACACCACAAAACAAAAAAACCCATCTCTGGCTATCTCAGTTTCTGCAATACTAACACTGCAAATACACTCTATTAGAAACCTAGAAGACAGAACATATCAAACTACTGAGATAGTTTCTCCTGTATTTGGCTGCTTTTCTCAGCTACTGTGAAGACCTGCAGGAATGGTATTATGGTATGTATTTATTACATATCTAGGGTTTTGTTTTGTTTTCTGGGGGGGTATGTTTTTTAAAACTTACATATTTCTTCAGTTTTCACTATTCCCCTGCTGTCTCCAGCATCCTTTTCAACAAGATAGGGAATGATCTACCAACTTGTGGCATGGAGTTGACTTTCACTTCAAATTACACCAGCAGGCCAGAGCTTATGGACTGTTCCTTGTTTCACCAGAAACTCGTGTAGCATGGATTGTGGAAGAGAGAAGAGAGCAATTCTCAAGCCACAGACATTGTAAGATTATTAAATCAGTGAGCAGGATAAACTCTGAATGATCCACAGCCAATTTGGATTTGAACTTTATCACGCAACACAGGTATGTAATTACAATTTTCAGTCAAGAAACCTAACAAAAGAATCCTTGTTAGGGTTTCCCACTCATAGATGCCTAAACCAGGGATACTATTGCATATATTCAGACAACAAATTCACAAGCTGGTGTGGAGCTGTTTAATTTCTTTTCTCAACTGAATCACCACATACAGCCGGATTAGCCAGTAATATTACAGGCTTTCATTCTGTACAAGCTGCCACCAGATCAGCAGAGCTACACTCACCAAGAACTCCCACTGTTGGATGGATATCAACCACTTACACCTGCTGAAAGCAAATCTAATTGAAGTGAGTTATATAACACTAGTACAGACAAAAATCACTATATTATGGCTTTCCCTTTTGTTAAAGTCAATTTCAATGATCTAATGAGCTTTATATTCCCCAATATGAAAAAGCCTACATGCATCAATAAAGCCTAGAGGGAGCAACAATTTAAATGCTGTTTTTAATTCACTTTTATTTTCATGCCAACAGCCAAGGAATACAGTTTTTTTTATTACTCCAATATTTCAAATCCTTTGAAAAGAACACAGTTGGTACTCAGGATACCATTCAGATTCATGATTCACAGGAAATAAGCTACAAACAAAACCACAACAAAATCAACAACTAAATATAATTTACAAGACTAAAAAAACCAAGAAAGATCTCATCAGTTTTGAATCCTACAGTCAATTTTTAGTTAAGATAGAAAACACCAAGATTATTATGTGAGCTATTCATATTTTCTTCAAATTCCCATCTTTAAAATTAATATATACTCACACCAACATGGAGATAATGTGGATTTACTGTATCTTTAAGAACTAGAAGGTAAACACTGAAAACGTGACTTCCTACAAGATACATTCTCATCCAAATCACAGGGAATCTGAATGGTGAAGTGTGTGGTACACCACATGCGGAAACCAAGCTACAAAACCCCAGTCAGTTCAAGAAAGAAAAAGAGAAATCAATGAGCAAGAGAGCCAACATGTGTGGCTTCAATTCAAACAAGAAGAAATTCATTCACGGCTTCACTTAAACTTCTCTCTCAAGCAGCATCTGACTGACTTCTGAGGTTTTTAAGGCCTATATATATATATATATATATGTACACACACACACTGATATGCAAACAGTCCCAAAGCAGTACTACTTGGAAAACAGAAAACTAAAAGAAAAGTTTATTGCTTCATTCTCCACTGATAACACAAGAATCTTATTACTTTAAGCCACTGTTGAGGAGATGAGAAGAAGTAGAAAGACTGCTGCTTATTTTGCACCTTTTAAGCCATTTGTGACTCAAGACTTCAAAGCAAACTGCAAAACCAATTGCATCACTCAAAAGAAAGACAAACTGTTGTTGGTTTTAACTCGGAATTGAGTACAAAATATATATATACTAAAAAATATGATTTTAAAAGACTGATTAACTGTAGCAATTAAATGCTTGCAGAACAGTACCTTGGTGCAGCACAGCCAGAGTCCTGGCTCTATATCAGTGTGTAAACAGCACAAGTGCACAAAACCTGAACAAGTGTTTATATCAACCTCTCTACAAGTTTCTCTTCGCAACAGCAGCTCTGCCTACTAAAATGCAGTATTCACACAGACATTTATCTTTGCAATGTGCAGTTTTACAGTAAGCAATTTGGTAGACAAAACTCGCAGTGTTCGTTTGACATAAGCACAGAGCAAACCCTATCAGATCATTCCTACATCATGTCCAGCTACAAAATCCTCAGGAAAACATCTGCAAACAAACAGGAGTTAGAGGAATTCACGTGGTGAAAATGTTATCTTAAAAATCCTGTTGGTCTGAAGTGGTTTAAAAGCAGAGCTACAGTTTTCCACACAATATCCTATGCTGCACTTCAAACTACGTTTGAAAACACTTGAAACAATGTTAGAATTTACTCCGTATATACACATGCAATATTGTTACAGGAATTATGAAACAACATCAATTATGGATTAATGTTCTTTATTGGTAAATCCATAGCTGCTAAGACTATAATGCTCAAAAATTACAGAATTGCTAAAACACATTACTATGCTCTCAGTTGTAGAGTGATGCCAGCCACATTACAATAGGCCAGCAGCATTCTGTCACTAGTGAAAAATACGACTGTTCTATTTCCTTAGCAAAAGGTATGTTACAGGTGCTTACTTCTGGCAGTACCTTGTACCTGCAAGGAATACTGAGACAGTAGTGTAACATATATCCCAACTATTAATTGGGGGTTATTAATCACATATTGATGGCCTTTTAGTTTTTCCATCTATAGGAGGGCAGCTACTGAAGCATAAACTTTCAGCTTCCATCTCATTGGAACTCAGACTACAGCCCAGCCCAGCCCAACAAGAAGTTCTGGGATATACACTGATTATTAGAATATTGTATGAGCAGTATTGAACAAGTTAATTCTGCCATGAGTTTTAGAAAACTGGTTCTTAAGATACTTGAAAGTAAGGTTTTGTTACAGTAAGTATTACTGTATTATTGTTAACAAAACACAGGAGCTGCAGTGTTTGTGAGGTTTGGTTGGTTTGTTGGTTTTTTCTATCTGTTCATTTTGTTTTGAATAGCTTGCTACAAGGTTAATAATATTCTGAGAAATCCTTCACTCACCTACCCCCAGATTTTAGCATCACTATTTCCTTTAGGTTTTGTAACAGAAGGTAAAAATCAATCTCCCTAAGCACTAATCTAGTACTCCACTGCCAAGCAGTGTAAATAAGAATCATCCAGAGAGTGCATACAGAAAAAACAAATGCTATCAAAAATTTGTTAGATATCTGAATTACATGTCTACAGATATTTTAGTGCCATTATGATACTATCATTCAAAATTACCATCACCACTTCACACATCAAACGTGAATTACTAAAGAACATCAAGCCAAACTTGTTTTTCTTGCAGGGCATTTTGACTCTTTAACGTTACTCTGTGGTATATTACTTTTTTCCTTTAAAATCTCATTTGACAAACAGTTTCAGACTTCTGTCTGCTTGAGAAATGACTTGTAGAAGCTGACTGACAAGCATTTGAATTTCCAGTTCAGTCTGAAGGCAGAAGTTACCTTTGATGATTAACAAATTTATTCCTTCTGGATATGAATTTTAAAATCTCGTTATTTATTTTAAAGACAAGACACAGCACTTCTGCTCTTTTAAGCCTTGGTAAGAGAGACCCAAAAGTAGAGCATCAGCATTTCTGTTTGCCTGTAATATGCATTTACTCCAAATCTTCTAATTTTATTCACACAAAAGCATTATTAACCCTCAAATATTTTACCTAAGTTTTAAAGCTTAGAATAACTCCGGAAAGCTTAACTGACTGCTACACTGGTGTCCCTTCCTGGTGCCTTATTCTTTCAAACCATGTAGAGATCGTTTGCACCTCTTCATGTATGAATGCACATTAATGTGGCAACAGGTATCCCAGAACAATCCATATTGATGTTAGTCATATAAGCATGACCTAAAGAGCTGGAAAAAGCAACTGTTTACACGTTTATTCAGGATAATAAGCATGATGCAATAATTAACTACCAGGAGTACATCTGGAAGTAATTACGCATAAACTAGTCCTTTTCTTTAGCACTGCAGTGCTTGGCATAGCTTTTGCAACCTCAAGTCACTTCACCTGGAAAACCTTATTCCTGTGCCAAGGAGTCAAATATAGCCTCCATTAATATTTTAATGTGGAACATACATAACTTATTCACAGAAGTATCTGAAAGAAGTAATGTGATCTGCAGTGTAAATTAGTATACAAAGGCAACTTAAAAGAAAACCAACCACACACCCCGAACAAAACCAAAATCCAATCTGAACATTTAGCCTATCCTGAAAAGACAAAGCTCTTAATGTAAAATATTCTGGCATTTATTAAGATGAGCCTCATATGTTCTTCTCTGGCTTGAACAGTAGCAGGAAGGTTACCACAGAAATAGGTCTTATCCTAACCACATGCATCTTAAGTGGTAGAACGGACAGGAAGTGAATTTATTCAGACAAAAATATTCTTTCCTTTATTTATTTGTCCATTACTCCATCTAAAAAAATAATTTTCAAAGGTACTGAAAAAGATTTTACATTAATTTTTATATAAAGAACAGAATTTGCCTTAGGAGTGGGGAAAGCCAGAATAAGCTTCCTGGGGAAAAACACTTATTTCTGTCCTCTGTGCTACCTACTCGAGGCTGGGACAGAGGGCAGGAAGAAGGAAAAAGAGGGCAAGAATCGATTAAACAGTCAAAAAAGTTCTGTTCCTAGCAGTAACAGTATTACTTCATGCAGCAAATCCTTCATCACTACAAACATCACTGTCTTTCCTCTTCTGAATTAATGATTTATTCACACTGATAGACACCTAAACACCCCGTGACCTCTACCTTCCAGACACGAGAATTTGGCCAGTTCCAGTAGATTTATAGCCCAAAGAAAGTGCAACATATTAGTGATGTTCATTAGGAAAGCAACACGATTTAACATTTGCAGTAGAGGTATTATAAAGGTCTCCCATAAATGCTAATGCTTTTAGCAGTCAGGGAATTACAAATTCTTCAGGAAATCTTCCATATATCTTCTGATGATTTTATAGCATCTTTGACATGATTGGCGAAAACATCCAAATGTTTTTGTTAACAGTAAGAACATAATAAACACATTTTAACTATATTTTCACTATGATCCTTGAATTGATTTGGAGACAAAAGTCAGCACTTCCATAATGCAATAAAGTATTTTCATTCCTTCCCCTAACAATCATTTCAAGGACAGAACAAGCAACAGTCAAAAATGCTTTGCCACTTTTCCCCCCTCACATATACCAACTGGTTTAAAGCACAGCTACCCAATGAAGCCAAGCATGCTAGATTTTACAAGAAGGATGAAATAATACACTGAATAACACAATTCTCTTCACCCTTGACATATATGAAAATGGCATGGGAAAAGTAGGCATATGTGCCACTAATTCCTACTCCACATCTTACTCCCAAGTACTTTTTTCCCCCTCTTGTGGTCCACTTGGAAGCTTTTGCCAAAGCAAACTTTTAGACTGGACATTGACTATGCTCTTGTATGGGTTCACAAGAAGAAACCTGAAATAAAGACTGAAAATACAGCTCACTTTAAAGGGCCTGGATAATCTCTGCTATTAAACCAGTACTAATGACAGATTTATTCCTAGAAGAATCCTAGTCTTTATGTTCAAAATCAAAGCCTCGCCCGAGTTCAATTAATCTTGAACATACACTATCTATATATACCATATTTACCGTATGTGGGGAGTGAAGGCAATAAGATTTGCATGAAGAACAGATTGGGAATGAGCTCTGAGGCCTTGGTGCTTTGGCAAGCCCTGGGGCAATGAGTTGGGGTGTCCAAGGCCAGACAATGTGGGGGTTGTGAGATGGATTGGACTATTTTCCTTGAGAGTTTTACAGGGGCCAATGAGACTGAATGTTGTATGTATGTGCAGGTTGGGAAAGTACTGAACAGGGGGATAAAAAGGGCTTGGTTGTAATAAAGTTGGATTTGAGTCTCTTCATCAGCTCGAGTCCATGTCATGAAACGCCACAACCGTATCACAGAATCCCAAGGGTTGGAAGGGACCTCAAAAGATCATATGCAGTATATGCATACTGCAGTCCGTCTTTAGTATTGTGCAACAGACTAGCATCGCCTTTTACTCATCAGAGGTTAAGCTACTCAAAAGAAGGCTATGAAAAAGGAAAATCCCTCCTCTGCCAAAGTACTCAAAGTAAGCAACACTAATGCTTCCAAAAAAAGAAAGGCACAGAACCACAGCTGGTATCCTGTCTTTGGCAGCCTGACACAAAACAGACAAATACCCAGCCGCTTCCCCCTTGCTTTAACAAGTTACTCCTATATAAGCATGTATTAACTGAAACTAGACATCCAGATCCTCCAGCAAAGCACTGGGACAGGCAAGAGAACAGGTAATAAATGCTGCCATCTACCAGAAGTCAGGAATTTTCTATTCCAGCTGGCAGCAAACTAGCGTGGAGGTGGGGGGGCAGGCAGAGGAAGGGAAGGTGCTGGGTAAACGCAGCAGCCAACTCTTATCTAGTTGTAGTCTTAGAAACATAAAAGCCACTGAATAAAACCCACAAGAAAAAAAATAAGATGTTTCAAAAAGTGGAACTCGAGTCTAAATACAGAAACCTAAAGCATAATGCTGCAATTTGTCAGGCCAAGAAAAGTCACCACTGGCACATGGCAAAAAACAAATATCCAACAGAGACTGTCTCCAAACAGGTTACCATCATCCAGAAGCTGAAGAAGCAATTTGATATGAAGATGCAAAAGCAGCACTCAAGACAGACAAAACCACAGCAAAAGAGCTACCCATGTTTTTCTCATTGGAGAAAAAACATTCCCCTTAGATGAGCCAAATTATTTCTTTATAGGCAGGAGAGTTTTATAAACAGTCTCAAAACTATGTCAGTAGAAGAGATCTATTTTACTAGGCTGATATAGTTAAATTGCAATAAAACCACCCCTCAGTATTTAATAATTCTAAGGAAATAAGGAAAAAAATCAGTAGTATGACATGATGGCACACCTCATATGAGCCAACTTTTCTGTCGGATGAATACAGTTGCCAAATAGTGATGCAATGTGCTATAAAGTGCTCCACTGTTTTCAAGTTCAGCTTCTGTATTGTGCGAGTTATCAGGTATTGTAATTATACAGAGGACACAACTAACAGATATACCATATACTTGCAAAAGAGTCAACATCACCTCTGTGGGGGTAAACCTCGCCATGCACATTTGCTGCAATGGAATCATACTAATCAGATCCATTATTTTTATCTCAAGAAAAAGAAAATAATCCAATTTTTAACAAAGTCCTTCATTCAGATCTCTGAAAGTGGCCTAACTGCAATGAAACAAAACAGAGTCCTCTATGTACCGGTAGGAGGATGCAAAATACAAGAACCCATTATACTCAAGATTTTCATTAGCTAGCTGGAAAAGCAAGTGAATACCACAGGAATAATTTGCAATTGATAAGAAATTATTCAGGACAGGCAAAATTAGATTGAAGATTGTTGCCAAGAAGACCCATAATAGTCTCTGCCTGAGATACAAGATAACAATAGGAAGTGAGTGCATTAATTGCGAAGCAATTCTGAAGAGGAAAAAGAAGCACAGAGACAAAGGTCAGGCTTGAATTAGGTGCCACTTCTCTGATGGTTTCAAAAAGTCTCAGCCCTGTGGCAGTCAAACAAGCAAACAGGTTAGAGGAATTAATAACAGCAAACAACCACATCACCATTGAACTCTACAGGGCATGGAGCTCCAGTCTTGACCCCCAACTCCAAAAACATACTGACAAAGGAAACATACTTAACAAAGGAAACAAATGGAACTTTAAAAAGTCTGGATCTCCTCATCACAAAATATTCTGGACAACAAAAGAGAAAATCCACATATACGCAGAATAAAGCACTAACAAAAACCACAACACACTTTGGTGCAGTTTTTAGCTGTGCCCACACTCGTCATAACTACTTGATATTTACTATATTCTTCCCTAAATGCCTTAACATTTATCACATACAGATCTCTCTGGTCTGCCTAGTACACTCATTTTGAAGTTATACTCTAGATGACCACTGATTAAACAAAGCAAAAAACCACAACCCCTTCATTTACTAGACAATTAAGACAGCTATAAAATAACATCAGTTGGACCAAACATTCCTAAGGTAGTGTTAATGTTTTTCCCACTGTAGAACATTGGTATCAGTGTAATAATAAAAAAGAACACTTAAGATTACAACAAAATCCTACCTCTGAATATGCATTTAGGGAATGCACTAGCATTGGTTTGAAACTACTGTATAACTCTTTATGAGAGCAAACTGATGCTTGTGGGACTTTACTCCCCTCCACCTACTAAAAACTAATGTGTTAAATCGATATTCATGTCATAGCATAGAACATGCACTACCAAACACACTAGTTTATTAACAAGCAAAGGGAAATCTATTATTCCCAACATGAATATTTCCACACCCGAGCACACAGTTTAGTTACTAGTGTCACTTCAAGGCTTCACACCAAATATACAAACAAAGTGAAATGGTGATGCATCCTGTAGGATATGCTTTAAAACTGCATGGACTTACATCCCTACATGACATCACAGCAAAGTTAATGTTGTAATTCAGGGCTTTCCATTAAGAATCTTGCCAAGAACAATCACAGAAAGCAACATGTGGGTAGGAAAAAGTACTAAAGTACTACTTGTTTCATAGGCAGTCTGCTTGGCCATTCTATATATACTACATGTGTATTTATACACATGTAGTATATATATTCTATATATACTACACGTGTATTTGTAAGAAAAACAGCATTAATTCCCAAAAGACAAAAATTAGTTGCCCTGCAGAGAAACATTTACATATAAGAGAAGTGTGACCAGATGAACAAAGGCAAATCAGAAATTCAGCTCCTCAAAGAATGCTGAAAACACTCACACATGCAAAGCAAAGCTGATTCCTAAATATGCCAGACAGTAAGCTACATTATACTATTTCCAGCCTTTAATAATTTCCATAACACAGCTGCTTGGATACCCCAATATCATAACAAAAGTATGCAAGCTACCAAATGCATAACATTTTACTTAGAAGACCCTGTTCCTGTCCCTGAAACCAAATGGTATTTGGAGTTGTACACGAAAGAAAACCAAAACCAAAACCAAAACCCAGGTCAACAAAGAATGATTTGGAAAGTTTAACACATCTATAACGTGACAATTTGACAGTGGGCACAGGGACGCTCATGCACAGTGTGTGATGCTCATGCACAGTGTATTCTTAGCCAATAAATCCAGGGCATACCTAGGTATTTTAATGCCTTCATCACATGTTTAATAGACAAAAAAACAATGATTTGCAGGTACATCAACACCATGAATACATGCAAATACAGACTGTCACTGTAGTCTGTCCCATCAAGGCTTATGAAACTATCAGGGACATTATTCCTTCTAAACTGTTTCTCCCCAGCTCTAGCTTCAGAGCATTATTATGTGTCTTAACTACCACAGACATAGAAAACCAATTACTCCCACCTTAATGTAGCTGTTAATGTATTTCTGGAGTTATGTTCCCCTTTGGCTTTCTTTTCTGTAGGCAAAGTAATTTCTCCTTACAGGTTGTTTCTCTGACTCTCCAACTGGCTTGCACTGGTTTTCGTATCTCAGAAAGCCTGCACACACTGGATGTGATTTTACATGTGCACCTAATTATTCTTGTTTAAATACAGTAAACCCATGAAGTTAAAACCATTTCACTATTATCTACAGAAACCTTATAACAATCTTCCAATACCTAAAAGGGACCTATAAGAAAATTAGAGAGGAACTTTTTACAAGGGCATGTAGGAATAGGACAAAGGGGAATGCCTTTAAACCGACAGAGCGGAGATCCAGATTAGGTATTAGGAAGAAATTCTTCACTATGAGGATGGAGAGACACTGACACAGGTTGCCCAAAGAAGCTGTGGATGCCCCATCCCTGGCAGGGTTCAAGGCTAGGCTGGATGAGGTTCTAAGCAACCTGATGTAGTGGAAGGTAACCTTGCCCATGGCAGGGGGTTGGAACTAGATGATCTTTAGGGTCTCTTTCCAACCCAAACCATACTGTGAGTCTACAGTACATTTGAAATGACTGGTGAAGAAAGCAGAAGTTTGTGTATTCTGCCTTTAACAAGAGTCTAATTCACCCTATGTTAAACAGACTCCTGGTCTAAGAAACTAGATTGGGTACAACTGGCTTTCACAAATCAAGATTCCCAGCACTGATAAAATCACTGACACATCCCATCCTCAACAGGCATGCTCCATGTTTTTAATATTATGTGGATTTTTCCCATATCCACCCCCTTCCCTCACCCCAAGTTGCAAGTATACTTAGAAAACAAATGTTAATGGGTTTTATAAGCTAGTCAAGATTTAAACAGTTACAACTCTCACACTACAAAACTGACATACAATCACAGATACATGTATAAACACCGGTATCTAGTAAATTCTTGAAAGAGAAGCTGACTAGTACTCAGGATCAGTTACAAATCACAGGACCTACTGCGTACTTCAACCAATGATCTGACAGTGGAAACTTCCACCACACATTACTAAGTGCAAAGGAACTGTGTTCTATTTTTAAATCAGCTCCAACAAAAGGCTCTATGGCAAAGGATGCACCTATGCAGCACTCTAACAATAAGAAAAATCAATTGTAAACCAACATCTGAGATTCAGTTCCAAGTCCTATCCAGGATGATAATTTTCTGACAAGAATGAATACTAACAAGATAGTCCTCCAGCAAGGACACAAGGATTAGCAATTATTACAAAGCTATTGCACTGCTGACAAGGAAATCAACGTGCTTTTGAAAGTCAGTTAAATTACAGATAGGCTTGAAAGTGATCTTGCAACAAGGAAAGCTTACTGGACAGAATAGGGGGGTAATCTCCTGTTGATCTTAGAATAATACCAACACTTTCTTTTAAATAAAGCAAACGTGTCACTAAAATATACACAACTTGTCAATAAACTTCCCTTTTCTACAGAATTACTCTCTGAATCCTACAAGCCCCAGAAGTTTGCTTCAGTTTCTTTCAAAGCAACAACCAATGTATGAACATTGATCACACCACTTACGTAACTGCTCTCATTTTTGCTTGAGAGAGGCAGGGAGTTTTTTGAAGTTCCTTCCTTGCTGTTCTCTGAGAATGAAGTAACCTACAGCAGTAGAACTGCAATCGAACCACCGTGATGTGATGCTAGTGGACACAATGGGCTGGAAATGGCCCATACAGACAAAAATACTTTTAACTTCTAGACAGAAGTATTGCTTCATAACTATAGTCATCACAAAACATCACTGGATGTAGTATCTGTATCTTTTCACTCATTCTGTATATTTTCTTAATTAGAACTTATGTTGGTTCAATATTTTTCTTAAATGCCAAACAGCTTCTGCTCTGTAACTACTGATAAAACCCAGTCTTAGTAACTCTATTGACCACTAATAAATTTAGCTTTTCCAAGATTGAATTTTTAGGTAAAACATTTTTTCCAAAGGAGCAACAATGGTACAGTTCTAACTTATTTATTTTACCAATACATCAACACCAATTTCAGCAATCTATTGCAGCTGCAGTCTTTAACTGCTGTTTTCCTGCCCAAGATGCAATGGAGTGAGAGCAAGATTTCACCAGTGGCAAGCCTGGCTTTGCCATTCATTTCAAGTTGAGGTATCAAATATCATAATAGGAATGCACACAGATCAAAGGAGGAAATCATCAAGTAAGAAAACATGTAAGGAATAATCCAGTATTGATAAAGGAACAAAAGCAATGTAATCTGGGGAAACCCCATCAAGCCATACAGGTGCAGAAGAAAAGTTGGCCAATGCCAGTCCTTCCTATTAAATCACTGTAGGTTATACCCTAATTCAAAATTACAAAGCTAAATAGAAACTCTGGAACAAAAATCAAGCTCATAAGCTACCGATTAGTTCAGCCTATAGCAAGACTATTGATATAGCTTGGAGCTACTTTAGATAAACTAATCAACTATTTTATTCTTCAAAGACCATTCCCAGACTTACATGTCAACAAAACCATGTATTCTTATTTCCCTTTTATTTTTCTCTACTCCCTTTTCTCATACACTGACTTCTCACTTCACTTTCCATTTCACACATCTACAGATGCCTTAAGGTGTCCAAGTTTCAACATTTCTTTCTGCATCAGACTTACCTCTTGCATCAATTTGCTTTTTCTTATTTTACTTCCTTTTATAGCAAATTCAGTCCTCTTGAGACCACCCTAATATTAAAAGCTAAGAAACCAGACAAACTATACAGGTTTCCTGCAAAGAAAATAAAGATTAGAACTAAATGCTGCATATTGGAGGTAGCTTCTTTTTTGGAGTACATCCAAAACTACCTCATGTCACACAGATTAAGACCATTACTCTTCATACACCACATCAGAGATCATGATTACTACTGACTCCAGAAATGAATTCCAGTTTGCTTCACAAATACTATCCCCTGCTCCCTTCTTGTTAAAGGAGGCTCTGACATCTTTTTTAGCTCTTGTAAGACCTCAAAAAAAGAAACCAAACAAAAAACCACAACCAAAACCAAACAGCCTTAAATGAGTTACAAGTTTTTAATTCGTATGGAACGAATCCAGGATGACAGCCTAAAGGCACTGGTAGCAACTTCCTCAAGACATCATTTTTATTTCAAAAGCCTGTTTGAACACATTCAGGCAATGTGGAAACAGGCTTTTGTTTATACAACGTTACACAAGAGGGCCACAGGGACCCAAAGAGCAGATGCAAACAGAAGCCTGAAGCCCATGGTGATTCTGATGCTGATGTGAAGAGATTCCTCACCTCCTGAACTGCAAGGGTCAGTGTATTTTTAGAGACAACACAATCATTCACTGCACTTCACACTGCAAATCAGTTTACCAAAGAATACTCGACCTAAATGAGGCTGTTACACATCCAGCTGTTATGAGATCTAGCTTCTGCACAGCTGCAATAGTGAAGACAAGGGACTTAACTCCCTAGCTGACATTTCTTTCAGTAAATCTGTTACCTGAGATGGTATCATCCCATTAGCAACCGAAAACTTCACTGTTTCAGGTTATGCTTCTCATCACTGATACCTACTGGTGAGTAAGAACAAGAGGCAAACTGAGGAATTCTCATCACAAGAAGCCAGTTGAGCAACAGCACCTTTTGGAAGCATCCTGTTGGCTTTCTTTGCCGTAGCTGCACACTGTTCACTCCTGTTGAGCTTGTTGTCCACCAGGACAGACTACGAAGACATAGGAACCACTACTGAGGGATTGCAGAGGCAGTTTTAAGGTGTAAGTAAGGATGAGGCATGGTGAGGAAAGCTGCAAAAACATGTCAAACATCTTTTACTATGGCTTGACTGCTTCTGAAGTGTAAACTAACTCTAAAAGCCAGACCAGGAATCTCTACACTACAGTGTGTCAGCACAAGCATCCTCATTTTGAGATAACTTTTGAGATGCCTGAAGCTACAAGATTAAATCCCTTTGGAATTCCAACTCAAAACACTATCCCATTTACAATAACAACTTGAGTGTTGGTGATGCGGAAGTTACAGCAGAATTTGCTGGCAGCAAACCATATCAAACCTAACATACTGCTCAGCTATGTCCGCCATACAGCACCTTAAGTAAAAACCAACTTAAGTTGTACTGACTGCTGACAGGCATGAAGACTAATCTGTCAGCACATTCCAAAACCCTCACATGCTGTCTAAGGTGATGGGATTTATTCTTGACTCTGAAGTAAGGACAGATCTCCTGAGCTGGCAGAGCAATAGACTGAGAACCAGAACATAAACATGCTGGTGCTCATCACAACCAACTGCAGCAACGTCAAAAGAAAACAAAAAGCATTCTTTCAAAGGCAGCTTTCACTACAGTTTTTCTACTGTACTTGGAAGCAGGGATAAAGCTGCAACTTAATTTCAGCTTTGCCCATTAGGAAACCTTGAACAGTTGCAGGACACTGCTTTGAAGAGGTCATCTATCAGTATTAAGAGGTTTTGCTGTCCTGTTATGCCTTAGCCTGAAATAAAGTAATTCAAAACATCTATATGCTACATTTGACAGTAGATTATGTTTTAGAAGACAAGTAGAAAAGAAAAATGAGCATTGCTTCCAAGACCCCCCCTCAAAAAAACCCAACAAAATCCACCAAGGCAACTTTGACTCCTACATGTATTAGTAATTTAATTTCTCTACTGAGGGCTCACAAATAATCAGAGCAAATACTAACCTCAACTGAACACAGGGCTAAGACTTTTAACATACAAGCTGCAATATTATTTTTCCTGCAAAGATACTTTCAGTTTCAGCAGCTACAAGGTAGCAGGCAAAATACGGATGTACAAAATAAGTCTAAACCTGGTCATTTTGAGTTAATTATTATGTTTGGTTCACACAGTATTGATCATTTCAATAAATATGATGGAAGCTCTTTGAAGAGGCCAGTGGTGCAATCTGACATTTGCATTATGCGACTTGTGTTAATGGGCCTTTTCACTGTACAGATGCAACCTTTGTATAACTACAGTAAAGCAGTAAAGTCAAGTTCTTCAAAATTAAATGTTACTGTCTTAAAATACTTCATGAAAAACAAAACAAAGACAAATTCCTGAAGTTATTTATTGAGACATTTCTGGACAGCTTTTATACATCATGCAGCTAAACTGTTACAGAGAAATGCTCAGCATTAAAACTCTTGAAATGAAATTCAATACAAATTCATTTACAGCTACCTTCTACACTACCATTTTCGGTTTATTACTACTTATGTATCAAAGTCATGCAACAATTCATAGGGTTTTGCAACTCCTTGTTATTTCTGAAAAGAAAATCAAATGGTAACTGCCAGAATTCCTTATTATTTTTATCTTGTCAAAAATCAAAGGTCTTATTCAAGGCAAACATATGGAAGAAGCTCCTTCGAAACAAGAAGAGTAAATAATAGCACAAAAAAAGAGTAAATAACAGCAGTGGTTCGGCTGGTAAAGCAGGAGTCGTAATGCAGCTCAATTCCACATGGGGGACCCAAGTCTAACTCTTAACAGCTCTGACACTGCAAGTTATAGAGGGGAGATCCCAAAGCTCTGGAAATTCGAAGTGTTCCTAAAGTGGTATGTATGTCCAGTCTGACAAGGAATCCTGATTATCATAGAAGAAAGGATCACAGGTACATTAACATAACTGGTAAAGGGGCTGTCAGTTCAGAACTGGGGGAAGAGCAAGCATGTGCAAACCAAAGCAGCTGATTGACACACAGGGACAAAATAAAGTGGAGACTGATCCAACCCACTGATTCAGTGTTTTGACAAGCTCAGCTTCGTATTTGTTTCTTGAAGAGCTGACTCACTACACAGAGTGGGGGGAGGCCTGACATAACCCACTATTTTTTGGTGTTTTGAAGTCGTGTCATTAAAGTCTATATTGCCAAAATAAAGGTGCACACAGATTCTTCAGTACTGAAGGAATTTTCTTGGCAATTCTTCATTTCTAGTCGCATTAGGTATTCCAAAATAACTTCTCATCACTTCTTCCCAGAGCCATTTCCCTCTTAAATAGTGACTACCTAACAGCAAAGACAACATCCAAGCAGCATTTTAATACTGAAGATCATTATTTCAAGTTGAAGCACCATGACAACCAGAAGTTGCTATGCGTTTTAAGTTCACCACTTCTTCTGAATTGCCATTTATAATAAATCAGAGCTGTTTCACACCTAAACACATTGATAATGCAGCTCTTCAAACAATGACATTTTGAAGTGTGATTCTCTATTAGTCAACAATCAAAACAAGGAAAAAGTTAGCAAGCTGAGGCTTGTGTTAGTGTTTTATTGGCAAGACAAATGCTGCAACACTGGGGTGTGGTGGCGTTCCTCATAAACTGCTTATTGCCACAACTACCACCATTTTTGCCAGCCTTTTCATATGGAAACACAGGGGCCTACAGAGGAGCTAGTGCGTTCACAGAAGGAAAGGACATATCAGAAAAGCTTAGAACACAGATAGGACAACACAGCAGGATAACTGAGGGTATCAAGTAGAGATGAGCACCTAGAAGGAATGTCCAAACCATAAAAAAACAAAAACCAACCAAAACACACACACACACAAAAACCCCCCAAAAAACCCCAAAAACACTCACAAAAAAACCCCAACCAACAAAACAAAAAACCCAAGCATTCTACAACTGGTTGCAGAATGTCTTAACATCTCTATTCACAAATATCTTCCAAGTATATGTTAAAAACATTAAGATGTACTACACTTGTGCAGATTTTAACAGCATGATCAGAAGTAGAAACTAAAGCTTTAAACCCCCAAAGACTAGTATCTCCAGTTAACAATGCAGCTTAGATTAACAGAGTCATAGAAGAGTTTAGGTTGAAGGGAACCTTAAAGATTATCTAGTTCCAACCTCCATATCATGGGCACTAGACCAGGTTGCTCAAAGCCCCATCCAACCTGGCCTTGAATAGTGCCAGGGATGGGGCATCTACAACTTCTCTGGGCACCTTGTTCCAGTGTCTCACCACACTCACAGAGAAGAATTTCTTCTTGTGATGATGTACCTGCACTAATTTTTAGCACAACAGGTTGTTTCTTTTTAATACACCTGTTTAAGCTTTCATGTATGTTGATCTTGAGGTCCTTTCCAATCCTAACTATTCTATGATTCTATGATTCTAGATGTCTTACGAGCATGAAATACTGTGCTGTTCAAATAGCAGATCAGTTACGGAATCCAAATGTTTAAAAGGAAAATGTTAACCCAAAGTAACTGGTAAGCACACAGTACAAACCAAATTTCATTGGAAAGGTACTATTTGGGTTATAAGGCAGAAGCTTAGCTTCTGAATTCACTTCAGTCCAATTTGTGTGTTGAGAAAGTAGAAATCATAACTGCTTGTTCATTTACAAAACTGCAAGGTCCAAGTAAATTCATAAATACATTCCACTTCGAAACACACATTTCATGGTTTTGCTGCAAGACACAACTATGTATTCCTCTTGCATGTAACAATCTCCCAGTAATACATAAGTGGCCCAGGAATCTGTGTCCAGGGTACAAAATCTTAGTTCAGTGACTCTACTCACTCTAGGATAAAACAGATAATGCAAATTCATATCAATACCTACCTATATCACAGATATACCTTATGCCAGAGCCCATTTCATACCAGAAGTGACCCTTTTCCCAGCTAAATTATTTCTGCTAGTACATAATACTTTGGGGCTCAGATGATAACCTTTTAACTGAGTTAAAACTCTGAGTTGCCAGAGTTTGTGTTCACATCTCTGTTTAAATGCAACTCCATTGTTTGAAGACTGGTTGCTGGCTGTTTGTCTTGTTGTCGGTTTTGTTTTGGTTTTTTTAAAGTCAATTTGTTTTGTACAAATGCTTCACATTTAAAAAAATTACAGATTGCAGCAATTTGTTCTATAATGGCACAAGGAAAAACAATATATTTTGTATTTTTGTTCTATGCTTTTACAGCTGAGTGTGCTACAACAAGTACTTTTGCTAAAAAATACTTATAGTTAAAACTAGTAATGTCAGTCTTTATGCACTTAAATCTATTTAAGAAAACAGACTACTTTTCCATTTCTACATCAAGTATTCAAACAAAGTACACACATTCAAAAAAATTATAGGTATAAATTGTATAGATTCTCAATTGTAAATGCTCAATATAATACTTGTGCGACTGCAACACATCCTGTGTAACCATCTTCACTGAAAAGGCCTCTAGCATCCACTAAGTGAAACTAGGGAAGACAAAAAGTATGCCTTAATGAAAATCCTTACAGCCAACAAGCTGAAATGTTTAACACATTAAGAATTATTACTTTTCTGCTTTAATTTGCACTGGCATTTCAAAACTAGGGAATTTCTGAACAGAAAACAGCAGCAAAGGATCTCAAAATTGGCATAATGGAAAGCTCTCAAAGTCTCACAGGAACAAAGATTATCAGAACTTTGTAAAAGAAAAGAACTCCAACTTAGTTGGAAGATACACTAAGGATTGACTCCTTAACTTCACAACATGATTAAAGTCCTGAACAGTCTCAATCCATGAAAACTTTGGAAGAGAGACAAAAAACACAAAGTAAATATATTAGAAACTTAATATATTGACTGTTATGTATTTCCTGCTGGTAAGGAAGAGAACATTTTTAAACTATGTGAAATATAAAGACCATAGTATGCACCTTTAACAGTAACTGACTACAGCAGCAAGTAAAACAAATAGGTGCAGATAGTGCAAAAGACTTGTAAACACTACACATTTCAGTTAGATTTGGTTTTGTTTCCAAATACTTCAGGATACCCATAGATCAGTTGCACAGATTTAACATCTGAAACAGAGTAACAGAAGGAGGAAAATGTAAGCTACTACTTTCTTCAGTGCTTCACTTTGAAGGTCTGTATTTATTGGAGGTAAGAATCTGTGCAGGAAACACAGCAGGGAAACAGTGCTCCAACTTCAGAGAGATGCTCACAGATTTCCAACAGAGGGAGCTGGCCAAACTCTCATGGTAGTTTCACTGCTCCCAAAATAAAGTAAACCAACACCACAGAATAATTGATTCACACTTTTGTAGCAAGCTGAATTTTAAAATGCCAGCAGCCAGGCTATTTGAAAAAGGGGTAATGTCACATTATTTTACAGAGAGATTTCAGGGCAAGCAAGTGGCAGGATATTTAGCTCTGTCTGGAATATTTCAGATGAATATGACCACCAGATTTAATAAAAAATAAAGGGTTTTTTTGTCTCCATGTTCTCTGTTTTTGCCTACAAACCAGTAAAGCATGGTCTAGGAGTGTCTCAAACAGCCTTGCACAGGGTTGTGTTTAATTCCAGCAAATACAGGGTTTATAATTCCAATTTTGTTATCTTTTCCAATTAGTAGGGCTGTTTACAGGCCAACAATGGACCATCGGATGGGCGGTTTTATCACCCAGGTGGCAGGGAAGGCAACACTGCAAATGAATGCACACTCCCACTGTTCTGACAATGTGGTCTTTATTAAAATGGATTCCTAAGGTGTAACCATGATCCCAAGACAAAAAGAAAAGGAAATATTATTTGTTGGTGCAAAAGCCACTAAAAATCCAAAGGAGGGTGACTATTGTATCCCAGGTTTTCCTATAATCCCACATCAAACCTGGATAACAATTACTCATTGTCATAAGCACCAATGTCAAGCAGTGACCATCTTGACTCCAGACAATTTGTGAAAGAACTCTTTGATGTGGATTTAAATCCAATGAGCTCTTCCCCTTGCCCCCAAGGAGCAGTAAAACTCAGATGCTGACTTCAGTATTTTGTCTTCATTTAGAAACTACTTTTTGATTGACAGAAGACTTCCAAGATATCCGCTTTAATGTAGATGGGAAGATAAGAATATGGTTGTTAGTCATATCCATAACATACATGCATATTGCAGCTATCAGACAGTCATAAAATTACCAGGACTTTAGATATATTTTTAGCTCTTGAAATACTGCAGAAGCTAAATTATATCCCTACCATTTCTCAGAAGAAAAAGTAAGGCATCAGTATTTTCACATTTAAGAGCTACTACAACTGAGAGTTGATAAGGATCTGTAACTAATTAGTTAAGATGTCAACTGATACCTATTAAAGATAAAATACAAATGAGCAAAATCCCATCAATGTTATGTACCCAATTGACCTGCCTTTTAGAACTTGTAAAAAAAAAGAAGAAAAAAAGAAGGAAATACTATTTCCATTAGGTTACTTGAGCTTATGGGAAGACTTCCAAATACACTTCTATACCACTTTCCCCTCCAGCAAGGAATACCTACAAGAATACCTGACAGCTCAAAGACGCACTCTGGCAACTGAAGACCTAAGACAGATTATCACATGTACCTACAAGATTATGTTTACCGGCAGCCCAGGCATTGATACACATGCTAATTTGTAAACTCTAAGCCATGGATTTTCTTTATATTGTGCTATAAAGGACATGTCTCTTGTATTGGTTTTCCTAAAAGGATAACACATACACACAAAAAATAACCTTTGGTACAAGAGTGGGGAGGTAATCTCTTAAATGAAACCACACTGAAATGCTGAAATCTACCTGAACATAGTAATTAATGGACCAACTTGGCTTTCTATATCTTGTAAACTGCCGATATTTATCCCCCAACAGTGGTCTTCACACTTACTTATGTAGCATATTAGTGTAGTGCATTTCCTGTTATTATCAGATTAGAGACTTCCTTCAGAAAACCAGGACTGGTTTCAGGTTGCATCTGCCACTTTAAGCACAGAAGACCAAGTTACTATTAGTTCTGAACCACCTATCACTTCTGATAGCTATTCAGCTTCATGATTTCAAAAGCTCAAATGTAATTTCACTGATAATGGTGAATTCTAACCACTTTGGGTAAAATACCTTAAGAACAATTAAATGGGAACAGTGGATTGCATACAGAATTGACTGTCTTGACGCCAGCCAAAAAAACTTACAAATGCTGATAAAAAATACCAGTTTCATATTTATCATACCATGCTGCACATGTTTCAATTCTTAATTTCAAAAATCTTACTTTTACCTGTCCCCCCCCAATATAGGGGAAATAACTTCCTAAATAAAACAAATAATGGAATTTTATAGGTTGTTTTTTGGTTCATTGGGTTTTGGGAGGTGAGGTTTTATTTGGGGTGATTGTTGGTGGGTTTCTGGTTTTGTTTTTGGTTGGCTGGTTGAGGTTTTTGGGGTTTTTTCTTGTTTTTAGGAATGACCTGATTAACATACATACATCTAGACTTCTAAAGAGCTAAAGAACAGTGATACATACAAGCTTTCCTTTGAGGTATGTGCTGGAAGAGAAGGCATTGCATCACTAACATTATTACTAACATAAGCATACAGCTACAAAGTAGAAACCAATGCGAAATGGGCATCTTCTAGGAGTCATATTCCTGCTTAAAATGCTTAGCCCTTCCCCCTGACCCAAACAAAGAATCCAAAATTACAAAATCCCCAAAGCTGAACAAAAAATAAGCACTATATTGAGTAAAACAATCCTTATTCTTTTGTTTTGTTTTATATTTTATTGTTATTATTTATTTTTGCTGGGTATGTTTTAACTTATGAGTTGTCATATAAATTCCATTTATCCTCATTTTTCCAGTAGGTACCAATGTGGTATTTCCATTTTCCATGTTAAAAACCAAAACACACGTACATTCATGAACCTACTTCCTGCCTTGAGGGGTTTTTCTTGTATCTTTTTGTATCTTCTTCCAAAAAGATTACACTTTAATCTCCCTAAACCACATTTATTTAAATATTTTGGTCTAAAAAGCTATAAATCCCAGTCATACAAAGCTGTGCTTATGAAGTCTAAAAATGTTCACTCGTTCCTTTTTTCATGCGAATATAACACAGTATTTCTCCAGAAAGCAGAAAAGTCAACACCAACATTAAAGTTTGTATAATCCCAAATGATTTAAAGACAGGGAAGGGGAGAGGAAAGAAAGAAAGAAAACCCCAGGAGAGCTTCACAGCAGTCATCAGGTACTCTCCCCGAGGCCTGAAACAAGTTTTTCCTGTTGACCACACCAACCATAAACTCAGTAGTTTAGCAAGGAAGAACACACTCCAATTAAGCACTGGTGTACTAAAAGGATGTTTACTTTTTCCTTCTGTGCTAGTCCTTTTCCATTTATAGATGGAAGTAGAATAATTCATTGCTAAGAATCCTTGATCCTCGCACTATTGATGTAATTTAAGTGAGAAGTGGAGCAAAAGTGAAAAACTCTGTTTTTGAACCAAAGCAGCACAAGCAACAAAGCTAGCATTTTATTGTTATTACCTGTTTAACGACACATTGCTATACACTTGAAAGATGAGGTCCTAAACTGGTTGTAAATGGCTGTAAAATAAGTTCAGCACCCACAACACCACCTAGGAAAACTATAATTACATATACATGCCATTGTGCAATGTAGTAATAATCTTAAATCTCACTAAATCTTAGGTTCACCACAGCTTCATTGCATAAGTCGTAATACCTACAATACTGTTGCTCTTAAAACAATAAATCCAACTTTGCTGATGATTGTCATCCATTGTCCAACTGAGTTCAAGTAAAATGAATCACAAAAAAACAACTATTTTTCTTGCTCCCACAGATGATGTGTTTGTATTTGGATCAAATGCTCACCAAAAGGGATGCTTAGCACCTATGGAAAAAGTTTCACAAGCACTTGCTATTTAAAATGATAAATCATACAAAAATGATGCCAGATGAGAAAGACGCTCAAGTATTAGAAACAGGATAACTCGTTTTTGATAGGTGTCCAAGAAAAACATTGGCCAGATCTGTTCTCAATTTGGAAAACTGATTAAACATCCAGATACCTGTCAGGCCATTAAATAAATACATAAAATCAAAGCAAAGAGAGAAAAGTATTACAACAGCTCTCCAACAGCAAAAAATAGACACTTTCACACATTGCCACAACAGACATAACAGGACTCCTTCTTCCACAGATGAAAGCAAGCAAGTCTTGCTTTATGGTTTGAAGTATATTATTAGTCTAAACAAGTGTTTACTCCACTTTATCCTAACTTATGTTCTGCCTTATGAGAGAAAAAGCAAGGGCCACAGTGTAATACCTAGATCATTTCAACAAGCTTAAGCTCTGTTTCTCCAATCCTTTCATTAATCAAAAACCAATCTGTATCTCAAATTCCCAAATTAATCTCAGACTTCTGAACTAGTATCTTGGCAATCAGTACCCTCTTAAGCAATCAAGCTGCAATGTTAAGATTAATTTCTAGATAAATTAATCCAAACCCATACCTTCAGGACTTGACGTCACTTTAGAACAGGACAGCACTACCACCAGGTGTGCATAACCTCATTTTACAAGTGCTGTGCCTAGAAGTAGCCTAACCCTGGGCCCACCAAAACTTCCTCAATAGTCATATATCATCTGTAGCTTTCAAGTATAGTTTCTGTGGCTCCGTGCCCTCTGCTAACCCCTGCATTTTTTTCCCCACAATAACATTTCTATTAGAAGAGTGCTATTTGAATACTCAAAAACAACCCACCACAAAACCCACCCACCACCACCAAACCCTACAACACATGTGGCACTGATCTTCAAACAACACAAAGAAATTAACATGAGTTAGATAAAAGATCAAAGCCTTGCATATAATGTGACAGAACTGCAGTCATGACTCACATTCATTCAGTTTCTGAAACAGGTTTGACCAAGTGAAAAAGAAGCAGACTCAAGAGGCAAGTGGTTCTCAATACTCTGCCCCATAAACAAGCTGCTTATAATACTTTTATTCTTCTTACAAAACGTTTGCCTCACCCATATGAAACTATTCCATTCAAAAAGAATCATCCCAACTTCTTTTTCCTTGAGGGCTGGGGCAGGGAAAGCATAATTTACTTATTTCCAGTCTATTCATTCATAGCAGCTACTGTCACTATGGCACAGGCAGCTGTGGTTGATCAAACTTTACCCCATGCACCCTTAGTTAGATTTTCCTCCTGTCTATTCCTCATTGCACTGGTTTTTCATTTATACTTCCATTGTTTTTCCTGAAGCATGACTAAAATTAACCACAGTGATCATCTCACCAACACAGATTCTGCCGAGGGGGTGCCCAAAAGTTCACACTTGCTCTGTTTTCTGGATGCTGGTGAACACCATACTTTGGAAGATGTCTATTAAGACAGCCTTCACAGTGCTCTCTACTAGTGAACATTAAGAACTTTAGGACATGTTAAAGATGCAAAAGCACAGTGGGAATCTCTAACAGCAATCAAACTGGGACTAACTCAAACTAAGCACATAACCATGAAGCAATGTAGCTTTGGTCTGGACAGAGATTAAAAGCAAACAAACAAAAACCCAAACACATCTTCTTTCAGCTCCAGAAAGTTCAGTCAGGAAAGAATTCTTGATTAAGTGGTGGATTTTCTAACACCTCACACAAGAATAAGTTTTTGAGGTTCTCCATACTATTTTCCCCATGCAGATTTGATCCTTCTGTTTTCACAACTTCGTAGGAATTACAAGCCCTACCTCACAACAGGCATGCCTGAAATTACTTACTGTAGTCATGTCATTAGATATGCATATCAATTCATCTCTCCACAGTCACATTCTCCCCCTAATAATCTTTTAGCCTGGTTTCCCTTTGACTGACAATCAAAATAGAGCATAACAACAGGTAAATCAACAGTCCTTAAGTTCAAGTCCTTTAGTAGCAGCCTCACACTGCACTCAAGCTGACACAGATGGTCTTGTTCAGGTGCCAAAAGCTGTAAGACAAACTAACGTTGTATATACACTGGGCAAGGAGGGACATGCATGAGAGGAAGACTGAGAGAGGAATGAGACCACAGGGATGCTAGACAGTAGCTGTAATAGTCACTTTCCTCCCACATAATGAGACAATTATTTTCCTCTGAAATCATCTGTATTCACCTCTGGAAAGCTACACTAACTGAAATCTGCAGACAGAGCATAAACCCCAGTCAACCCAAAAAAGACCTCAAGTGATACAAGTTCGTGTGTACATCAACATACCAACAATTACAATCCCAAGATTTCCTTCTCCCAGTTTATTTCTTTAATAGAAAGTTATCTAGGAAATAAGATTACTAGATCTATTGTCATGAAAAGGCAAAAAGAAGTCAAAAAGGAACAAGTGAAACATCCCAAACGATGCTTACACATTACCTAACTTCTGTTAGAGACCATCTACAATAAACTAAACCAAGTAAGTAAAGATGGGTCCATCAGTACACACATCTCCTATGAAAGCCCACATCCCTTTCTTCCCACTTTGGACTCCCATATGCCAGAGGGAACTCCAGTTTTTTAAATTACATTTGAAACATAAAATTAGGCTACATTTACTTGTAACAAGCACTGCAACAGACTTAAACCAGGCACACAAAAATTACATAGTGCAAGTAAGTAACAACAGGATCCCCAAGTTTAATGAAGCTTTGACACTTTTTACCATATAAACAGGTAATATTTAGAGCTACACCATATACATAAAAGCTACAGGAATCATATAAAACCAGACTGCATTATTTTCCAGCCTAATTCCAGGTCAGTATAAATGTTGGAAAAAATGTTTCTGAAGAGTGAGAATTAAAAATTAAAGCACCCCTGTATCTTATCAATAAATATATCATATAATAATGTTACAGAGAGGGATGTTTAGCACCTAGAAAAACCTATAGAGACCTAAGACTTCATAACATAGTTTGTCTGAATGTACCTCATCAACGAATAGTCAAGTAATAAACACGTATTGGTACCTTATGTCTGCACTGCCAACACATACTTGGAGCACTACTCTTATTTAGCATTGTTTAATGTAACTTCTTTACGTATATTATACTGCTGAGGTTCTCAAACCTAGCAGTATTATCAACTACCTAGGTCAAAATTCACTCACAATTTATCATTCCTTAACTCTCTTTTCTGTGTTCTGTGTTTATGTAATAGAACAACAACATTTTAGAGTCCAAATAGCAAACCAGAAATATCAATGCTTATAATTGTAGGCAAATATTCAACTACTCCTGAATTAAAAGAAAAAGAACAACAAAAAGGCAAACAAACACAAAATAAGCCTTATTTTGCAGAAAAGCTGTCACACTCAATCCTTGTCCAATCCATTTTAAGTGATTTACAATCCAGTTCTTCATAGACATGCATGCGCATATAAAAGCGCAAAAATAGATTAAAAGTACAAAAAATTTTGCACAAAATCACAAATTCTATCATGAGTTCTTCTGTTATTTCACATTAAAGAAACAACCAACAACCAACCAACCAAACCCCAACAATATGAACCAAACTGAGAAACACTGCATCATTCGTGGTATTGAGGATGTTTAAAAAGCACAAGAGATTTTCCTAGCCAACAGTTTACAGGACAAAGCAAAGAAGAGGCAAATGTCAATATTGCTTCACTGTATATTCCTTTTCTAAAGGGCACCACAAACTCTCTCAAGAAGGTATGCCAAGTGTTGGATTTCTTTTGTTTGGTTGTTGATATTTGTAAGTGATGCATTTAAAGACACTAACACTGTTGAGCTCCCTCTGCTGTTATATTTACTCCAGAGTTGTCAATTATAGCACGAGACCATGAAAAATGCCTGAGGATGATGCTAGATTAAAATATTCATCCCGATCCAGACTGCACCACATCAGTCTACTCTGAACTAAGTCTGAGCCAACCACCTCCGTTTAAGCTTCAATTCCCTCCTAGGTACATGCACATATACATGATAGTTGAGAAAAAACACAGAGGGGAAGTAGCCTTCTCCCATTCCCAAAGTCACTTTTAAAAGTTCATAAAAGTTTAGACTTGTACCTGCAAGTGTAATCAAAAGTTTTAATCTCAAACAGTTCCAGTTATTAAAGATCTGGTGTTGAGAACAGTTAATCCTACTATTCTAATCAATTCCCATTAGTATAGTTACATTTTAACTTCTCTACCATTTCAGTTACACTACAGATTTCTGCAGAAAGACAGGCATGCTGTTTAATTCAATAAACTGTATTAATAATTCTTCTGGATTTTAAAGTTTCTGCTCATTTTGGAGGCAGCCATAAAAGCAGACTTCAAAGAACATTTTTACATATCTATTTCAATATAACTTCTATTCTAGGAATAGCACCTACTTACTGTTTTAGCTAATCAAAGAAAACTGGAAGTATAAATAGAAACATGAGTTGCAGGGAAATACTGAGCTGGCATTACTTAAGTATGCACATAAGAACACTGTATAAAAACTATAAGCAAATCTACATAGCAGATTTTTCCCCACACAGCAGTACCATGCAGCATGCAATTTAGCAACTAACATTTCAGCATTATTAAACGCACTTAAGACAGGTGGAGCTATGCCAAAAGTCATTTCTCTGAAAGCTGATGCTGACTAATGAACAGGTATTTGCAGAAACACATCTTGAAAGTGGTACAGGTTCAGATCAGCTCACACAAGTGACTGAAAACGACTCCTACAATAGACGAATTTGCAGTTTGATTTGACTTGCTCCACCACTGCATGACAGTGGCAAAAGCCACTGTAAGAGAGGATGGATGACATAGCTAGAGGAAAAGGAATCTCTGGGACTGATCTTTTCTAGACAGTTTCAAACCAATTTAAACTAAAATGAACCTAATCCTGGGAAAGTGTGCCAAAGGTACACTAAAAAATTATACCCAAACCAACAAAACCAAACCAACAAACCAGCATTCCCAACAACAAAACACTTGCTCTGTGGAGCAAACCATTAACTTTGGACTTGCCAAATCTACATCCATAGTGTACAATTATTTACCAATTATGAAAGAGTCACTTATCTCATGGGTGCTTCAGAGAGAATGTGCAAAGTATGGAAGAATTGTTTCACACAGCACTCCCACTCACTTAAAATGGCCATGATTAATAAATGGTAACTTGCACTGACAATTCCATTCACAAAAAAACCCTTGTGTTTCTTGCTTACATACTCTGTATTGTCAGTACTTCAAGCAGCCTCAATTCACCATTCCTTCAAGCTTGTTCAAAAAGTAGATATCCAACAGCAGCAGAGAGCAAATGCTACTGTGGCAGCCTTTAACAAGACTTCCAGGATAATTACTTGTGTTCCTGTATTCCAAGTCCTTCGTCTGTTACAGTTTTGCAAGAGTTTAGTCCTGAGCTTTCTGTAGGGAACAAAAATAAGAAAGAAATATGGCTGCACCCCAATAATGTATCTTTTTTGATGTGGAAGTGCCATCACATGGGTTAAAGAGTAAGCATAAGTAATTACAAGAGATAACCTGGAAAGAAAACACAACCTAGTTGCATCTAAAGATGTAGCCTCTCTGAAGTGAAGTCTATTTTCCATTTATACTTCTGGAAGGCTGGAAAATTTTTTTATTATTATTATTTCTTTCCATTTTCTTTCAAACTGCTGTTCCTGTTTTTACTGTCAGTAACTGGGCTTAAAACACTGAAGACTGTGCCAAGACACTAGTTGCTGACTTCCCTGCCAAGTAATTCTTCTCTTGTTTGTCAGGATTTAAACTGACATCTTTTTGGGTAAAGTAGTCATCACAAAACAGCCCAAATTGAAGAGAAAATTGGGAACGCATGGCAAGATCTTTATCAACATTTGGAAACTCAGTTATTCTTCAGTTTTGTTATTTTCCAATACCTTCTTTAAAAATGGGTAAGCCATGCAAAAAAATCATCAAATGCTTTTAAAACCTTGGCTGAATTCCTGGGAGGAATAAATTTAGGCAGTGTTGGTAGAGCACTTCACAACCTAATTCCTGGTGATGAGTAGCTCGAATGAACAAATTTGATTTATAAATTACCAGTTCCCAATATTGATGTTACTCAGCTCCCTTTTATTTGTTTACGAGATGAGAACCCAGAGTACTAATATTATTACATACTTACTCCTAATCTGGCCCCTCACAACCCAAATGAAAGTTAATTAAATGCAAACAAATTGTAGACTAGGAATCCAGGTGGTGCTACACTAAGCAGCTTTTATTGGCTAAATTACCTTTATAGCATTCTCTGTATATTTTAAAGATATTCCAGAAGCACATCCAGTAAATTTAGGAATCGATTCCTATGCATTGAGACAGTTTACATCTCTACTCCCACAGACGTAGTTTAGCAACTAAAACTGTCATTTGTGTCAGCCAGAAAGTCCATATTGCTACTCTTTAAGATACCCAAAAAGGAACCACAACACCTTCTCTTTTCTTTAACAATTCCAGGTAATACTGATTACATAAAACTAATCCATTTACAGAGCTTTCTAGTAAGGAGTTCTTATACTCCAAAGTCTTTTGGAGTTGTGTGCACACAACGCACAGTGATTTACTATTACTCATAGCAAAGTTAAGTCATTGCCTTTTAGATTTCATGATTACTCCTGTTACTTTGCAACTCTGAATTCTCACGTCAGTTTTGGACCACATGCAGGAAAACAAAATCTAATTTTCAGAGTTGACCAACACCGAGATCTCAAGTAAGAAACCTTCCAGATTCATTGCTCAAACTATTACAGTTTCACTAATTAAAACAAACAAAAACCTACAAATCTATAATCTTAGTGAGAAAAGTTGAATAATTATGATTAAAACCCTACTTTATTTCCACTCCATTACATTTGCCAAGGATTTTTTGCCTTGAGAGATTAATATAGAAAGAATAGTTATTTCCTAATAATCCAAGTACTGATGTAGAGACGAAGAAAAATGCCCACGTGCTTAGACAGAATAGCCACGTCTTTGGGGAAGAAAGGAAGAAAAGAGGAGAGAGTTTTTGTTATTTGATTTCACCTGTGTTACCAGTCCATCATTTATACTTTTGAAAGCATCTTCTCTGATCATACTCAACTAGCATACTCTAACCTGATGATTTTATAAGTTTCATGTTCCTCTCATTAAACCTGTGTGTAGTAAAGCTTATGTAGGAAGATCAGTAGCATTTTCATGTTTACACAGTTTATTTTCAAAACAAGTTAAGACCAACACATTACTATAGGGAAAGTATTATGTATTCCCATATAGCACCATTTGGTGCACACACAGCATCCATCAAAGCTTTAGTGATAAAATACCAGTCAGACATCCTACATAACCATAATTAAAACAACATTCCTAGCATTTACTACTAGTAAATGAATATTTATAACTTGATGATTAATGTTCTTAAGAGCAGCTGAACTAGGTCAGATCAAAACTCCACACTACACAGTACACTGTTCCCAGCCCTGATTAATAACAAACATCTTGGAGAGCCCATCAGGAGACACACACACAGATACCTTGCTTTGGCAATGATAAGCCTCAGAGGTAGGACAGTAAACGAAAGAGGTGACCACATATTCTTCCACAAATGCAGACTCATGGCCTACAGCATCCTGAGCCATGCTTTGCACATATATTCAGTCACTTCATATATGCATTTCTTTCAAAGCTTTTGAACAAGGATCAGCTTTTCTTGATCCATCATTTTTCTTGCTAGTTCTTCTATTGGAATATACAGAAAACATTCTCTACTGACCTTTCTACCATCTATAATTCTGTAGACCTACACTCTCCACATGAGCCCTCAGTGAAGTATTACAGATGTTCCTCATCCAAACAGCTTCCATCTTCAGCCAGCTTTGTCAAACTTCTCTGTATCTTCAATAGTTTTATTACATTTTCCTATTAAACCAATACTACTTTAGCATAAAACTATGCTCATATTCCAACACTTAACTGGAACAATATTATTTTAATGTCAAGCCTATTATTTTAGATGTCAAGATGTGACTTTTTCAACTGGAGTCTGATTTTAAGAAGTCTGTTTTCTCTACACTGTGAATCAAAGCCACAGCTTCCATTTTTTTTTTCCTAAATGAAAGTGATAAAATATAATCTGAGTATCAATAGATTCTAATTTTTTGTATCCCGAGGGCATGAAATTCTGTCAATTCATAAGCATAACATCATGAAGATGTCAATTAAATTTAAGCAAGTAATGCTTCCTTTCAAATAGGAAACGTTAAAGAGGTAGAAATCCTTGCATTAAAAGGTCAGTCAATGACTGGTATCTTCAGCTACATCAGGTTGCTCAGAACTAAATCCAGCCTGGTCTTGAACATCTGCAGGAATGACCCATCCACAACCTCTCTGGGCAACCTGTGCCAGTGTTTTACCACCCTCATTGTAAATCATCTTTTCCTCAAGTGCTCTATTTCCACTCTCGTGCCACTGCAGTGGGAACACTGATCATCCACTGGTAAGCTCCCAAACCAAACAACACAAAACAACCCACAACTTAGCCAGCTTTAGAAAGGCAGCACTAGAAAGCTGGTGGCTCCATAGACTGAAATGATAAAATAGCATCTATCCTGCAGATTGCCTCTGTAAGTGTTCAAATTACATGAAGGAAGGAAAAAAAAACACTATTATTCAACTGCTTCCAAGAACTAAGACTCACAGATTGACTTTATTAGTACAGATTTTGTGAAGTGGGTACTATTGACAACAATTGGGATTTATATGGAAAACTTTCAAAGATGGTCTGAAAATACACAGAGGTTATACTCTCTTATATACTGCATGTTACTGTTGAATTCAGTATTCAACCTGGCACATTTGGAGTGAGGGTAATTTTCTTCCTAATTACCTTCAATAAAGAGAAAGGTACTTCAGTTTTCAAATCACTACCTAAAGAACGACCACTACAAGTCAGCTAAAAAACCCACTTCCAGCCAGTATTAACACCACACAGATGGGCTTTCTTTTGGTTATTATTTTGCTTTGGGAAAGTCCCTCTCCCCAGGCAAATCAGGAAAAGGAAAGAAAAAAAGAAGAAAAAAATAGAAAGTCAATTAAATAGTAATAATTAACAAATATATAAAGAGGAAAAAGCATTCACCAAAGTGATTTCCCTAACAAACATCATTACAGACCTCATCATAATAGTTATTTTTTAATGCTGAACTACTTATAGAGGATAAAGGTGAAAAAAAACTTTATGGGCCTCTAACTTTGTGTTTTTCCACCTCTTAACCTTGTACCACAGTGAAAACCTTCAATCTGATTTTGTACCAAAAAGATCCCTTACAAGCAAGATGGTTAACTTTGGTTAGACTAAAAAAACCCAAAAAAACAACAAAAAAACATCATCACAAACTTTGAAAGGGATAGCAGAGCCATGTAAAATATTTAACAGGAGCCACTTCAGCTGCCTCAAACCATGCTAGAAAGATACATACATTTTTGATGAATTCACACTACTCAGTTCATCTACTGCCCAGACAGGTCATGTCTTGAAAACATAGTCATTTCCTTTAAGCTCAAGAGCAATTGTATTTAAATTCCTGTCCAAACTTCATGCAGGGTGTTAATCTTTCTATCCCCAGCTGCTGGGACTATTCACCAATCCGATTCCCAAGTATCCACAGAAGCACAAAGCTATCTTCCTTGTAGGTTTTTATTTTCTCCATTAGAAGTTTTTATTCTAGAGAAATGTGCCCATTCAGAAGCATCCTGCTTCTCCCCACTCAGCTCCCTGCCTGTTTACAAGTGTAATTCACAAAGTCACTTAGTAAGCTGCTTACAGTTAATGATGCTCACCAACTAATATTGTGATCCCATTATCTTTTTTGGGGACTTGTATCTCCTCAGATTTCTGTAAATCGGTTATTCCCAAATTATTATTGCTCATGACATGAAGTTGGAGGAAGTGGCTGATATACCTGAAGACTGTGCTGCCATTCAACAGCACCTTGATAGGCTGGAGAATTGGGCAGAGAAAAACCTAATGAGGCTCAACAACAGCAAGTGTAGGGTGCTGCACCTCCTGAGGAGGAAGAACCCCAAGTACCAGTGCAGGTTGGGGGCTGACCTACTAGAAAGCAGTCCAGCTGAGAAGGACCAGGGAATACTGGTGCATGATGACTATGAGTCTGCAGTGTGCCCTTGCACCCAGGAGGGCCAACAGTATCCTGGGATGCAATGGGGGGAGTGTAGAGAGCAGGCCAAGGCAGAGGATTCTCCCCCTCTACTTGACCCTGGTGTGGCCAGATCCAGAGCACTGTGTCCAGTTCTGTGCTCCTCAGTACAAGACAAGGAGCTACCAGAAAGGGTCCAGCAGAGGGCCACAAGGGTGATCAGGGTCTGAAGCATCCCTCTTATGATAAGAGATTGCAGGAGCTGCACCTGTTTAGTCTAAGAAGAGGACTGAGAAGGGACCTCATTAATTCATATAAATATCTCTACTAGATGACCTTCAGAGGTCCCTTCCAACCCTAATGATTCTGTGACTATCCTGGCCATTACTATACTACCAGGTGAATCATAATAGCATAAAGCAGTAACACTGGAAGATGAGTACACCTAATTACTGAAAATAAAATCACGACTTCAAAGATTGTTTCGCACACAAAATTTATATACTCTTCATTATGCTGGGGGCAAGTAAACATATTAATTTATTTAACAACTTGGTACACCTAACAGACCATTAAAGATCTCATATAATTTCTGGTGGCCCAAAGAATTATCAGAACACCAAAGAAGAGAGATCCGAATATATACAGGAATAGCTCAAGGCAGTATCACCAGAGAGCTCTAGAACAAGCATTTCCATGCTAGTGCAGTACCAAACATGGTCTAAAAGCATGAAAAGCTCAGCTTCTTTGAAAAATGAAGAAACAAGAACAGGGGCTGTGGATGCAAATAGAATAGATAACAGATAGATTAGATAGATAGATAGATAGATAGATAGATAGATAGATAGATAAAAATCAGTCTAAACACATAGCTGGTACCCAAACTGCTAAGTTATAGAAATGTATTATGAAATCAGATTCTTCTTCCTTCCCATCTCTTTTATTGAGTGCTGAGTGCTAAGCATGTACCACTATATGGAATGAAGTCAAGTAACTTTTTTTTACTTTTGTCATTTGAATACATAACTTGGAATGCAACCAATGAAATAGCACAATTTATCTCTAAAAATAAGAACAGAGAGTTTAGTGGCTCTTGATTATGTTTTCCTTACAAGGAAACGTTGCAGAAAAGTGCATGTTTCAGTTCAGAACACTGATAATTAGTGCCTGTGGGAATAAAGCAAACTAATTTTTCACCAGCAATACAGTTTCCTGTAACTTTAATTTCTACATTATGATATTACAGTAGCTGCTCAGACACATCATTTTACTACTTACAGTGTGATCAGAATTCGAAACAAGTAGTTGTTTGCAGTTTAAACACCCCCATTAAAAAAAAAGTTATAATAATTTGTTATTCAAAAACCCCTCTCAAAACAAAGTTAATTTGCCAATAAGCTCCTCGTATTTTTTAGGGATGCTAACAGATTCCTCTAACTTTTAATTATTTAAAGTGACAAAACCAAACAGATGCAACTTGCAAGTGCAACTGGAGTACAGGCATTGGAGCCATCACCATCTTGTTATTGCAATTGAACTGATTTTCAGAGCTCCAGGAATCCATCTTCACTGAGTAGGAAGAGTAATATTTAATCAACATAAAAAACAGCACAGCAGAATTACTTAAATACAGATACAAACAGGGAGAAAATACTAGAGGCTACACTCCAACAACTAATGTCAGTCCCAGAGTACACTTAATGGGTACAGTTCAGATGTGAAGGAAACTACAGTTGTTGGTAGAGCCCTTGAACTGTTAATTTTTGTTCAGCAATAGTAAGAAACAGTGTTTCAGTGGAAAATGTAGCTGTACTGAAGGCAGCGAACGCAATCAAATTTGAAACAGACCTGCATCCTTTCCTAGTGAAAGGAGAAATAAATTATCAGCACTTTTTAAACTATTTTAATGATGCCCAGGGAACTATGTTTAATCATCACACCTCATGAGGAAGATTCATTAAATAGTTCAAAAGAAGCTCCTAAAAAAGACCAATGTTCTATTTCATAGAAAAATAATAAAAACAACCAACTCCATTCCCTTGTAGTCTTCTTGGCTAGCAGCATTGGATCTTTTCCAAAATAAATCCTGGAGTTACAGAATAAGACCAAGAAAAGCACTGATGCAATGACAAGTTGAATGGACATCATGTCATTCACTCAGGCAGCTCCAGAAGCTAGAACAAAGTCAACCCATATGGTGAAGTTATGCACGTATTCATACTCACAGCATCCTTATTACCCAACCTTAAGGCTCTACAAATACAACAGCACAGTTGCAACGTGTTGTAAAAGAAAACCAAACAAACCTCACAAAGGCTACATAGCCATTAACCTGGATTTTTACTTACAAGCATTTTCCTACCGGCACATGGGTGTTAATGCTTTTCATTTTAGAGAGCAAAGGTATGTGAGGTTGATCTTCAAATAAATAATTTCTAGTAAAAAAAAAAAAACCTATTCAATGGCATAAACCCAAATATTAACAAAACCATCCCAGACATGTATGAGTATCATACTTCAAAGATGGCTTTACTCTCCATAATATATTTCTCCTTGCTTCAGTATAAGCCATTTCATAATGTATTAATTTGAACTAAACATTACTTACAAGACAACCATAATTGCTTTCCATTTTAAAATCTGGTTTATTCTCAGTTCAGCACCACACTTTTTCATCAGTACCTCAAACAGTTAATTTCAATATATACTTTCATCCACTAAGAAAGCTGAAGCACAGCATTCAGTAATCAAGTATTTCTTCATCTGAGTATCATGAAAGCCTCCCACACAAAACCACAGTTGTGTTGGTAAGACTTTACACCAGGAACATTACAAAAGCACTGTAAAGCAGTCTGGACTTATCTAATAACCACAACGCTATTTATCTGCTCACAAAAGTAAAACAGCTTTGATAAAAAGACAACAAAAATTCCCTAACCAGAATTCATACTTTTCTGTTGTCATTTCACAGTGACATTATCACAACATCTTAGAGAACTGGAGATAAAATGGAGAATTAATCAGTCCTGTCATGGTGTGGCCAAAGAACAACTCAACCCCCAACATGTCCACTAATATTCAGAAGTTGTTTTCTTCAAATTTCATCATTTAGGTGGATTCCTTTACCAAAACTAATAGCAGCCAATCTTCCTTAGAGAACAGTTCAAAAGACAATTACATGTGAGGTGCACCAATCTACTGACACTACAAAGCAAAAACCTCAAGTTCAACTCTTAATCTATACTGTCACTCCTTGTAAAATGAGAAGTGCTGCATAAAGTCCTTAGCAGCACATAGATGCAAGTAATTTAACTATCATATGGCCAATTAAAGAGCATCACTGATCTAAAGGAAGCACACTGAACATTTCTCCCCTCAAAAGAATGACTAGAAAGCTAGTACAAAGTGCAGTACGAAATCATAAAAAGCAATTTGGGCTTGTTCTGCTATTTGAGTTTACTACAGTCCTCTCTCCCCATCATTCTTTTTGGAGGAGAAAAGGAGGAGGGAAAGGGGCAAGGGGAAACATGGAGCAATAGATTTTATTTACTATCAAAAGCGTGTAAGATTAATGCTTAAGCATCATCATTTTAAATATGTCACAGGTGAGCACAGACACACACCACTTTCTCTGGCATACAACCTTAAATATTTTGAGTAACTCATCAGTACACAGAGAGAGGTTTAAACATATCTATTAATTACCATGATTATAGCAAGTTGTCCCTAGTGCTCACTCTTCAGTTCAGGTGGAAAAAGTAAGCTTAAAGTACTTGCAAAAAGAATCTGTGAAGCACAACATACAAAGTACTGACTTCTCAAATTCTTAGCACCATATCTTGGGCAGGTTCTAATTTTGACTGAATAGCAGAAGATCCTGCAGGGTTCATTTCAGGCTGCAGGCATTTGAAACTGAACTGACCTCATAGTATTTACATTCCCCTTAGCAGAATTTGTCATGCAGTCCAACTGGGGAAGATCATGTCTAACACTGGTTGAGCTACCAGGGCCAGAAGCAAGCAGGGTAACAGTGAAGAGAGTAGGGTGAACAATAAGGGCACATGTATAGAAATAAAATTAAAAGGAAGAAGATAAAGAGAAGGTCAAACAGCAGAAGAAAAGAAGAATTGAATGGACAGGAGCTGAAGACAGGTTTTTTCCAACACAAGCATGTGCCTAATTTGGTTCTTTTTTCCAAACTAGTAATGCAAACAGGCTTTTAACTAGTAAAAAATAAATGACTTCAACTCAAGGAAAATAAACTAATCAGAAGACTTGAAATATTTGCCTCTGCTCAAAACAAATTAACAGCTGCCAACTGCACTGCATGTGCAGTTTTGTCTGCACAGCATTTGATTTCTTGCGGTGTTGCCTACATCAAATCTTGACAGAAAAGCCCCAAAACCATAAAACTCCCCCGTAAGATCTACTTCTGACCATCTCCACTACAGTTGCAATGGACACCCCAATCAAATCCAGCAGTTTAATCAAATCCCAAATGTATTCACATGCATTCATTACAATTTAGGTCCCTACTGTTGCAAACAAATTAGATAGGAATACAAGAGCTAATCAGCAAATCCTACTCAAATTTTTCCTAGAACCAATAATCCCATCTTCAAGCAAACGAAAAATTATGTTTGTTCTTAACAGATTCACTCTGCCAGCTACATAATCTCCTACATACCAGACCTGGTGAAATTGTACAAGAGACACAGGTCTGAAACAACTCCAGATTAACTTCTTCACCTCCTTGAAAAATCAAATAGAAAACTTAAGTTACCATAATTTCCTTGGAAACCCTATTCCCAATTGCACAAATCATTATTTAAACCAAGTAATAACTGAAATGCAAGACCTGTTGTACAAGTTAATGTTGATTGCAGCACCTGCCTAAAATGACAGGATCTTCAATCCTCATTGAAAGTTTGACAAATTTCTGCCTGCTTTAATGTCTTACAAATACCATCACTAAAAGTCAAACAGGAAAAAAATCCATACTGAACAACAGCTGTAAAGACTCTCCCCCCAAGCCTTATTTAAGAACAGGATGCTAATAATGCTAACACCTCACCACGATGCAGTCTCTCAGGTAGTCCAAATTGTCGAGGGCTGTGAAACACAACCAAGCCCACTTACAATCTAATAGAACATCACTGCTTTAATCAACAGATTATTTTTCTACTTACATCTCACTTCACATACTTCTTTTCCATCTACAGAATTGCCAGATTTTCATACAACTAACATATTCGAGCTCAAAAATGTTTTGAGGCAGCAGGCACCCAGTGAAAAGATTATAATGAAGAAGATAAAGCACGGGCATTTGAATTGACTGCTGAATTTGATAGCACTTTTTGTTGTTTTAAACCACAGAGTGAGCAATCAGAGGCAACAGAAACCCTGCATTTCTTGTTAGACAGGTTTGGCACTCTCACCTGAAGTTGAACAGAAAACACAGAGTGAGTTCTATTCTACAGTGTATTGCAAAACTGTTTAAGCTTAGGATGCAAGAAAAGAAAAATAGAAAGGCACTTCAGGAAAAGGTTCAGATTTTTCCTGATAATTAGAAGTCTTTCTCTACTTCAAAAGTGAAACAAAATTCTAATGTTCCCATGTAAGAAATTTGCAGTGGGAGTCCTTGAAAGAGGCATAAAGAACAATGTGCCCTCTGTATATATGCGTATATATATATGTACAAAAATATGTGTACAACCACTACTGGCAATGACAGAACCAAAGCTTTCATTTAATTTATATTTAAGCAAGTCATTCACCCACTAGGTATTACTCACCTAAATCATTCCAAAACTTCACCTTTTATGCCCTTTACTATGTACTATGCGAAGTACTCAGCTGGAAAATTACACTGATTTCATGGGTTTGTTGTCAGTTCATCTGCTCTTAAGAATGAAAAAGAAAACCTTCTCTTAAACCCTGTTTCTGGCCAATACTGCAGAGAAAGTTTTAACCTGCTACTGTTTTTAACTTAATTTCCAGGAAAAACAACCAGCCTTTCACCTAGTAATTGAATTATCAGACATACAGGAACTGCAGAAAAAGAAATACAAGGCTCAGAACAAAAGAAAATTAAAATCAAACCATCTTTTCCAGCAATGTTACCACAATTCACACTCTGCTTCCTTCTACTCTCCACACTACTTCAAGGGAAGGTTTATTAAAAGGCCTTACTGATTACAATATTGTCAGCTCATTTTTATCTTGAGCAAAAAGAGGAACATAAGCAGGAGGGAGACTGTATGGCAGAGACCAGAACATAATACTGTCATAATACTGGTATAGTACTGGTTCATCAGTCTGTTTTAGTCCCTAGGTATGCTTGTGTAAGGAGGTAAGAAATCATTTACTGACTATAAAATAAACTACAGACAGATGGCCCAAGACTCCCATTGATGAATGTAAGCATTTAGGCTCTCAAACTCTTCAAATTTATTGTAGAACATTTTAATACCTACCTCCTGTCTGATCAAGGTAACTGTAGTGAGTTCCTCCCATAAAGTTTACTATAGTAAAAATAATCTTAGGTGCTCAATTCGAACAACTAAAAATGTATTGATTCAAGTGTCAAATTCTTTTAACTCTGCAGATGCAATAAAGACAGATCAATTCATAAAAGCTAAAGCTTTATTAAATGGGGGGGAAAATATATTTGTGTGCTTTAACAATTGAAAACACTTCAGTGTTGCAGACCAGGTTAAGCAACCAATACCCACATCAAGCATAGCAGACAGAGATCCTACCATAAGACATTTGAGATCAGAACAGATTATAGTTATTTCTAATGAGGTTTAACTTGCATCATTATTCTGATTACATTTGATGTTATGACATTGATTGCTCAAACACCTTTCTGCAGTTTTCTTTTTCAATCTTCAGTATCAAACTTGATCAAAGATTTCAAACAAGAAGTTTCATATTTATCTAGAAGATTTTCACTGCATACGAATATAAACTAAAGTAGCCTTAGAAAGTGGCGTGACTAACATGCAAAAGCAACAAACCAACAAAAAGACCCCAAACCCAACAGTCTTAGCCAGTTTTACTCTTTCTACCAAGAAACCACGTTATCCTTTCTGACATTCAGATTAAAACATTTTTTTCTTCCTCACAGGTACTTGAGAGCATCATGTGTTTATTCTTGTTGCTTATAACATTTTAGTTTAAAATGAGATTTATGTCCTTCTTATAAACCAAATTAATTGAAAAAACAAAGATGATACATAATGTTTTTACACATCCCAAAAATATTCTCAAAAATGTTGGACATCAGTCAGCAGCTGCATAATCTGCAGGATTTAACACAAAATCAGAGAATAAAAACATTATGAAAGTTTAGCTAGTAGCACAGCTCAGAAAAAGCATCAAAAGCTGTATTTTTGCAGGACATATGCAAATGAAGTAGTCCTACTTAGTGAGTACTAAAGAATATAAAAGTTTCCATTAAACACTGAAATTGAAACATGGCAAAGACAGTGTTTTAACTCAAAACTCTTCCCCAGGTGTTTCCCCTTCCAACACCTTTGCTCGCTTACACCCTTCTCATACCCTGGTCTGACGCACTGAAATGTTTCCAGTTAATAAAGCACATTTTGTAAGCATTTGTTTCTATTAAGCATGATTTATAATACCTTCTCGAAGAATTAAAACCAGGGAATTAATTTTAAAGGACAGGTTGCTTGATACACACTTTTCCTTATAAACAGTTGTTCTTATCAAGTCACCATGGAGAAAGCCATGAAAAACTAAGTTTACCGAGCCTCCTGAGTATGCTTTTTCTTTATTATTTGCATCATATTATAAATTTCTGAGGCCACTGCAAGCCACACAGGCACCCAAAATGTGTCTCAAAGCCTTTTTTCCCACTTAACAGATTTCATATTAGTATTCAACTTGAGTTTTGTAAGTCCGGAGCAGAAAGATGTAACTTCACAACCAACTATTTAAGCAAACCTCCCTGTCCTACCAGTATGGGAGCTAGAAATCCTTCCCAAAGACTTTTACTGGAATGCCTATACTAACAAATTTCCATCCCCAAACTTCTGCTTTTGAAGGTGGCTACTGATGCAACTTCTTCCCCCACAATACCACCTTCAGAGAATACCCTCCCTTCAAACAAATGGAAGAGCAAGTGAGAACAGAGAAACAGCTCTCCATCTTCCACATTCAAAAGAAAGAGGCAAGAGAAGCAGGAGAGAGAAGGGGGAAGTGTTTAAATTTAGGTATTTACTTACTGAAACACAGAAAACACACTTCTATAGGCACCACACTGGCAGAAATCTCAGCAGTCAGGGCTGTAGAGCTTTGCTATGGAGCCAGCATTTGCCTCAAGCTTCACAGGAGTTTTTCTCCCTCCTTTACATGCACACACAAGCGCACTGAAGATCACTCTGAACTGCCAACCAAAGCGTATCTCAGGTTTAATGAAAAGTGTAATTCATTATAATAAGAGGCAGTGTAACATAAACATATGCAGGAAAAACAGGCTTAGCACAGCACCACAACAAACACTCATTTTGATCCAGTACAACAAAACACTTGCAGACCACAGAAAAAAAAGGAGGCTCAATTCCTTTAAAGTAAAGTACGATGTGCACCAGGTAAAATCTGGACCTATAAAACTTCTACCAAACAGTGACTTCTCTGCTGTCAAGTCTTACATGATACCGACCTCTGGGCAGTTTTTGGAAGCACCCCTCAATTCCAGGTACTATGAAAAAGGAAAAGAAGCTGTGCAGCACTCAAAGAGGACAATGAAATACTGGTAACGGGCCTCAAAACAATTCTTAAGAGAGCACAACAGTTATCTTTTAGGAAGGGGGCAGAGTTTGGGGGAAAAATAATAATGTAGAATAATGTAGCAAGCATCTACATAAAATTACAATCGATCAGCATTTCCTTTGGTTTTTACCATCCTTCGCATGCTAGATACCAAAATCAGAGGACCACAAAAGAACTCACTTCCCTGTAATGACATCTTAAAAGTATATTATTAGCTTTATCTGCTACTACTACTCAATCACTTATTAAGACCAAAGGGAAGAAATATTATAGCTTCCAAAACAATGACCTAAAACTAGGCAAGTCAACTTACTGATTTGTTAACAGACAGCAAAAAGCTTAAGTGTCTTCAATGTCTTTCCACTGGATTTCAACATTTCATGTAATAGCTTACAGGGTTTTTTGTGTTTTTAAACAGCCATCCATTAACTCTTGTGTTAAAAAACTTGGAAACAGTTTAAAAAGAACTAAATCAGTAAGCTCCCTCACAGTTTCACATCAGACAGCTCAAAATATCAACCCTCAACCTCGCAGTCAAAAAGAAACTTTTAAGCACAGCAGTTCCTAACATTCCCATTTGATATTCTACCTGCCGGACTAACTTTGAACCAGGTTCATAAGCCAGGGTAATAAGCCCTGACAGACATGCACACGAGTCAGACAACATGCTTGCACAGGATGAACTTTTGCCACCCTTCCCTCTGGGAGAAATTACATTAAGTTTGCTCCTAGGAAATCAGCTCTCACTCCTACTCCTTTTAGTGACTTTCCACTGCCACTGTTCCTTTCTGCTTCGTTTAGCCTCCACTCCTTTCTCTTCTGCAAGTACTCCCACCCTTTTAGCCTTCTTCAGCACACCACTACCTCCATCCTGTTCCTTCCACATCCACCCCACAAGCTGCTTTTTGGATGCAGTCCCACCTCTCCTCCTCTGACCCACACCCATTTCTTCCCATATCTAGAATCCTTCCACCTCCACACCCAGCTTCAGCATTGCAGTATTTTTGGTTCTTGAAACACTTCAGTGGAATAAAGAAGCAAATGTTTAAATAGATATAACAAATTTGCAGGCATTCCTACAAAGTCCTCCCATTCTGAACTGGTTTGCTCTCTACAAAGGTTAAAGGCACATATAATTCATCACAGTGCTATACTTCAGTGCACCCATCTAGCCATATGCCATTATTTGAACTATTGGTCTTACCATGTAAGAATGAATCAAGTAAAGGCAAAGAATAAACTTTAGTCTTTCCTTAATTTTAGTAAAATAAAGGTTAGAGGTAATAAGGAAAGAACTACATTTCTGGCAGGAACACTGCGATTCTTGCTGATGGAAGAAAACAGTCTGGTATGTTCTTAGGTTTTTCAAATTCAGTTTTTCCTTTCAAGAAAGGGCTTCTCTGCAAACACGACTACTTGTTCTTTGATTTTTCTGGAGAAAGTCTCAGCTGAATGGGAGAGGATCTTTAGAATGCACATAAAAGACAAAGGTTCAAAGAAAAGCTGAATGCTCAATGAGCACAAGTTTATTTTTGTAAACAACAAAAACTCCAGGCTGAAAAGATCTTATCCCTTTTAATCACTTCAATTTTTCTCACCTTTGCAATTTTCAAGCTACAGGCCTACAATAAACAAACCTGCATTGATAAAAGTCTCTGTAAAAGCACAGAAAACTTCTATTTGATAAAACAGTGAACTCAGCTTTGGCTTGGGTTTGCTAACGCCTTGCTTCAACAAGCATCAGGTAAAATTTGTTCTGATAAAAAGATAAATTTCAAAACAAATTCCTAAAAGTGAAGTTTTAACCTTCTCAATTCATGAAGACTTAAAATACTTTTTCAGTCAGCCTAACAGTTTACCTAAGAGTACTTCTATAGAGGCTAAACTAGGTAGACTGATGAAACAAGATTATCATCCCTGGATTGATTTCTAAACCAACTTTATTTGGTAAATTAATAACCTAAATAATACAAAACACGTTAAAAAAAAGAATCAACAACAAAATCCTAACATATATTCAGAACCACTGAAGTGAAAACAAAAAGGGAAAAAGGCTGGCAAAATAAGCAAATCCCTGAATTTATATAGTCAGGTAACTCTATCCAGCAGTAAGTGTTTCTCACAAACACGCATATGAGTAAATATACACACACACACAGAGAAAAATAGATATTTATGTAATTTTGTAGCTCTCAAAACCAGTGCCTTGGTGCCTAATGACTATGTAGCCATCATGAGGTACTAAAAACATCAAGATGAAAATTCTTATTGATCTCAACAGTTGAAGAGCTTGAAGCCTATGAACAGGTATGCCTTCTTTATTTACAACCATTATACTGGGATTGCCACGACTCCATTTTCTTATGCGCTTCTAAATAACTTAATTTCCTATACTGCTATCCAGCTTAAATCTGTTTTGGGGATAAAGCCCTTAACTTTTCAGATCTCAATGAGCCCTCAACACAATTAAGCATAAATAACTAGTCCAGTGAAGTATTCTATGCAGAACAAAAGAAAATCTCAGACTTTTCAGCTCTATATTCCAGGTAGAAGTTTAGTTATTATGTAAATAAAGATTACACCCAAACCAAGCACCACTTCAGAAAAACTGAAGTGATGAAGCAAGGTTACCTGTACACGTTTCTAACACCAAGCAAACAAAACCAGACCTGCTCACTCCCAAAGAAACAAAACACTTTAACAATGTAACCACTTCTCATGAGAACATACACAACATATTATGGTACTGCATGTTTTTTTAACTCCAAATAACAAACATCACCTTTTGTCATTAGCATTTATGGGGGAGGGGGAGGATGAAGGGAAAAATTCTGTCATCACCAAGTGTTAGAATTCTACTAATTTAAATAAATAAATAAATGCAAAAAGGGTCAAACTCCTAGCTAGCGTCAATTTCAATTTACTAACACAACCCTATACAAAAACAAAGCTACCTTATGTAATGGAAACAACTCCTTATCTATGCCTGTTTCAGAATAGCTTTCCTTGTTAAAGCAAATTCAACAACATGGGGGGATAAGAAACCCACCAAAAAAATCCAGTCATGTAAAATTGTCACAATTTGGCATTTACTTACTCTGAAAATGTGTGTACACATCCCGAGAAAATAAAAAGGCTCCTTTAAAAGTAATCACATTTCAGTGCAGTCTATATCCTGAGTCATTTGTTTGAAATGCCAGTCCAAGGAATGTTAAGATTTAGCTGACGATTATCTCAACATTATCCCAATTTGATTATACAGTGTTTACTACATCAAAGCCAAAAAAAGCACAGTAATAGATTCAATGACACACCCACTTGAAACACTGAAGACCTATTATTAAATAACCATAAGAATAATTGTCAAAAGGTTTTTATTTTCAAACACTGTCTAGCTAAGATCTTACCATAAAGCAGGGTTGTTAAATATTTTTATTCAACCCACATACTTGAAGCTGTGCCTCAGAAGTTAGGTGAAATTATTTATGTGATCAGGAAACTTTACTATCCTTGCCTGACTCTATTGGACACACTACAGAAATCCAACAGCCAAGTTTCACATGGCTGAATACATCAATAGCATGCCATTAACATTCATTCCCCTGTACCTTTGTAACTCATACTGCAACATAAAACAACATATTTCTTTCAGACCTGACCATAAACATGTTTTCAGTGTTTTTAGTCTTGACACAGCTTTATTATTCCAAATTCAACATAATAAACATGAATATTCAGCCAATATTCAAAATATTCAGCTAACCAAAATATTCAGCTAATCAGGACACCCAAATAAGCAGGTTACAGTTCAAAATCTGCATGTGGGGGTGCCTGTACAGCACAAGGTCACAACACACTGCGTTGTTTCCCACTCATGCAGGAGCACTACAGTAATTTAGATTCAGACAACTAGAATTATTATAATCAACATGTCTTCCAGATTTACACTGCCTAGGATTACAAGATAGTGATTATAATGTTGTCAGCCTGTCTACCTTAGCTCTCACATCTTCCCTAGCACTGGGAAGACTGAATGCTAGACAACTTTAAAAGGAGTAGCTATCATTGGACAGAAGTTTAAATTCAGCCTCAGAGGCCACACAACAAACACATATTTAATTAAGGAAGCCAAACTGGTCATACCATGTGAGCCTTTCAGCAGGCTTGACAGGACTATCCCTGCTATCCTCCTACTTATATCAAATCAGAGAATTGTTTGTGCAACAGGCTTTCAAAGATACAGCAAAACTTTTAAAGATAAACAGAGCTATTAAGTGCTGGCTATCAGCAAAACAATCAGCTTAACCTACATCTTAACACTTACGATAACACCTTGAACAACAGACCTTGTAAGTACAAGCACACACAAACAACCTACCACTTGGTTTGTCCATAAGTGCATCAGTGAATAATACAATAGCTGTCCACACACTTTTTATTTTAAGAAAACCAAGTTGCTATTTTCCAGGTACTGTAGCTAACACATGGCTTATAGGTTTATTCTATGAGAACAAGTTCCACCTGAAAGTCTAGAACTCTTTTATATTATATACATGCACAAATGCAACTTCCTTTTACTTTCACTCATCTTTATTTTTCTGAACAGAAAATTTGGTGAAAATCTTAGTACATTCCTGTCCTCAATCTAGTGTAGTTCTTACCAGCTGTTAGACACCAGTGTAATGTAAATTACAAGCAGGCAGAATAGAACAGGAAAGCAAGTATGTCATTTATTAACAAGAAGTCCCCTCCCAGAGAGCACAGACTAATTCTGACCAGATTTTTTAAGCGTTATCTTTCAGTATTCTTTTTTTAGTATCACATCCAACATTTTCCTATATAAACCATGCAACACATACCGAACACCCATCTCACCATGTCTACAATGCAAATTACAGAGATGCTACCTTCTGCTCAGCACTAAGACACAAATAAAGCTACATGCAACCTATAACTTCTATGCCTATTGGTAACCTTCACTCGCAGAAGCTATCTCACTCATCACACTATTCATTTAAAGATGGCAAACCAAACACACAGTTTAGTGAGTAAGAACTCCTGAAAAGGTTGCAAAAATGCTGAAAATGGTTAAATAACATGAAAAAAAGCATATTAACTGGACAAACGTATGCAGGGGCCACTTTAAAATTTTCTGGGTAAGGAAGATCTGACTATCTAAAGAGGAAAAACCTTGTAATAAGTTTGCACAGATCTGATCAACACAACCTGTGGACTTCTACGTAAGAGCTCTATTTCCATGCCTCTCATTCAAAAAGACAATATGTACTGCAAGTCTACCACAGTGGACACATGCCTCAAAACATACTAAAACCTGAACAAAACTAATAATGAAAATCAATGCTAGAAGCAGAAACAGAAGGTCTGCAAAGAAGATAGCCACATGAAACCTTCAGAGTGGCTTTAAACAACACAGTAACTGGAGAACAGGGCTGAATCAAGACTCCTCCCATTGATGAAGTCAGATTTTGCCTTTCTGAAAGCATTTATGGTACGCCAGTGTATATGCAGAAGTGTCAAAGAAAAAGACAAACTCAAGGTATTCTTGACTTGCAAGGACATTTGTTGCTAGATGATTACACTCACAGCAGAAATTTCACTTGCATTTGCATCTTTAAGCAGCTTTAACTCAAAAGCATTAAGAAAAATTCAAGAAATTCTTTTAGCTGTGCAGAATTCAGTACACAAAGGACTACATACACTATGACAAACCTGAATACTCCTTTTAGATGTACAGCATAACATTCAAATTCAGCTTGGAATACATTCAAGATTACAGCAACATTTAGACAAACTAATTGAAAATTATAGTATTGTGACAGATAAACATTCAACTTACTTCACATAATATCTTGCACCTTCAAAAGTGTAAGCTTCCTCCCAACCTGTGGGTAAGTCTGAAAAACAAGTAGCAAAACATTCCAATTAAGTTTTGAAATGCTGCTAGGCATACTGGTCTACTCCCCAAAACTAAGGTAGTTAAAATAAAACACTGTGTGTCTGACTTCACATGTTAAAAGCTTTAGTCCTTTAAACAAATATTTTGGAATTGACTTACAATACTGTCTCAGTTTGAATTCTGTAATCCAAGAAAAGCAGTACACATGAAAACCTGATTTGGATATCTCATTGTTAAATGATACCAATAACAGTTTAAGGGTGTCCTTACTTCACAATGTGTCTTCCTTTCATCAGTAACTGGAACTCACTGTCACCACCAGATCTTTCTGCCCTGAACTTCAGCTGCATCAAATTACCTGACAGGCAGAGACCTAAACAAAATCCACTTACTGTATTTGCATTACATGCAAGTCACAAGCATCTCTAACAGGCATGATACCAACTACACCACAAATCGACATTTTATTAGCATAATTCTACCACTGTTGTGACTAACAAGTGTTCCTGCAGTGTTTACAACTCCATTCAATTTCACAGGAAAATAATCTTCAATGCAAAGCTAGTGGCAGAAGCGGGTACATCTATTCCTTCTTTATTATCAGTCTGAAGAGTTAAAAACCCCTGTATAAAAAAACCCCCACCACTAATGGTCAATTATTTTCAACAGCTTCCTGATGTAATGGAAGCTCTGAAGATATTGGACAACTCTAGATTCACCACTACCCTTCAAAGTTTGTGCCAGTTAATAAAAACAATAATTGGCTCATAAGACTCATTCACTGAATAACAAAAGAAAGAATGAATTTCTGACTTAAAAGAAAAAACATTCAGTCTGGTTCATGTGATACCCTCCCCCAGTTTATGTATTTGCTTTGGCTGGCTCTTTTCTTCACTTCTGTCTTCCATACAGCAAAAATCAAGGTGTCTTTCAATAACGGCACAGGGCAAAGTACACCAAACAGGAAGTCTCCCTAGGAGAAGTATTTATGGCTGCTATATGAGCTTTGCAAAAGATACGTTTCCAGTGATGAGATATTTCTCAAGGAATAAAAAGCACTTAAATTTATAATGGAGGACAAAGCTTTCCTCATCCTCTAGTAGCTATCTCACAGTATTATTTAATACGTGTTATTTAATAAGAGCTTTACAATAATATACACTTCCAAAGTAAGTGTTATAAGCCCAAAAATTGTTTCTTAAGGGAAGACCTATTTTAACATAGTTTGACTGTGTTCCAAAACAAGAAATAAAGCCCAGAATTAATCAGTTTGGTTATGTCTATGTAGAGCGACTCATTCACACACACATGAAGGATGAAAACGACAGAAACTGATTTGTTTTGCAGATGCTTCAGTATCTCATTGATAAATCACGGTTAGTATACCCAAAGGTCATGCCTCACTCTTGTGCTCCAAAAAGAGTTTAATTACCTGATAACAGCTGTGCTATGTTACATACAACATTCCAGATACTGAAAAGCAAACTGCACTTCCTTTAGAAGGCACTTAATGGCAGAAACAAATGAGATACTTAAAAAATTACTGAAGAATCACCATCAATCAACAGAGACACTGGCAACAGCTTAAAAAAAGAATTCATACTCAGCTAATGCTAGTATCCAACAAGCAAAGTACATCTACCCCCATGCATATTTGTGCAGATGAAAGCCAGTTTCTCAATTAATCTGAGTACTGAAAGTGGGGGGAACAAGAAGCTCAATAGCAATCTGTAGTTCCATTTCCAGGCATTAAATGTCTTCTTACTAACAACAGACCTTCACTCCAAACCAAACTGCACAGTTCTAACAGCCAGAAACCTGTGATTTTTAAAATTATCCCCAACTAAAAAAATATAATAAAAATAAATATATATATTTTAAAAAATCAGCTGTCCAGTTTTCAAAAAAGCTGTTTCTCTGTTTCTGATTTCTTAATGCCTAAGTATTAACCAAACATAAAAAGCAAATAATCTGATACAGTCCAATCCACTTGCTGATTTCCCTGCGATTATCCAAGTGATTACATACATAAAACCAACTGCACTCATTGCTACACTCCACCACCTCCCAGCGGCATATGCAGCCTGTGTGCAATTCCAGCAGTCAGAGTTTGGCTCTGGGTCTCCAGAGTGTCTGCTATAAATCCTCCTCCTCCAGCACCTCCTGCTGCTACTTCCCCAGAGTGGAACAAACAGCAGTAGCAAAGAAGACCGATTCCACCCTCCTCCTTCCAAGTTATTCCTAATGTTTCAGTCCCTTTTTCTCCCACCTATTCCAACTCTCTCAGTCACTTAGAAACCACCCACACTCTCAGCCTAGCTGGAAGTGAAGGAAGGAAAAGGGTTTCTAGGTGACTGGTGAAATAAGCCTTTACATTTCTAGTCTACCTATCATGGTTATATCTAGGTGCTGCTGGAAATAGAAATATGATGAGTAGTTTAATGCTGAACTGAGTAAGGATGCTATGCAGGTGAATAACCAGGGTAGCCTGCAAGAAGCACAAGAGGAATAAGGCGGTTTCTAATGGTAACTACATAATATTACAGGGGTGATACAAGGCAACATAAAGCAAGCAAAGAAAGAGAAATTACACAGACACTGAGGGAAAACTCGGGTGCAAAGGAACGCGTTTTAAGAGACCAAGCAAGCCGACGGTAAGCTGGACATGCAAGGCTGCACTGTAAAGTCGTTCTTCACAGAATTGTTTGGGTTGGAAAGGACCTTAAAGACGATCCAGTCCCAACCTCACTGCCATGGGACACCTTGCACTGGACCAGGTCGCTCAGCCTGCGGACAAACAACTGCCCGAAGTGCTGGGGAGCACGGCAGGATGAGGACCAGGACTTCTCTCGGGTGGCTGCGGCAGCACCGAGGCGGCTCCCAGGACCCGGAGGCTTCGGGGCCGCGGGGGATGGGGCAAGGCCCGGGGGTCGGCCTGTGGGGCGACCCCGACAAGCGGGAGAGGAGGAGGAGGAGGAGGAGAAGGAGGAGGAAGAAGAAAGCGGCGCTCGGGCGGCCGGGTGGTGGCGGCGGCCGTGTGGGGTAGGGTTGCGGGCGGTGGGGGGGGAACGCGGCCGCCCCGGTCCCCGGGTGGGACTCCTACCTGCGCTGCGGCGGTGCCCGGTGATCACGGCCTCTCCGGTGAGCGGGTGCAGCCAGGTCGTGCTCTTCGCCTCCTCGCTGCAGAGACGGACACACGGACCGAGTGAGGCAGGCGCAGCCCCACCGCCTTCCCCCACACAACCCTCCCGCCCCTCTCGGCCCCCCGCCCGCCCAGCCCAGCCCAGCCCCGCTCCGCTCCCCTCCTCACTTGATGAAGAAGACGCGGCCGCCCTGGCTGATCCCGTAACTCCAACTGCCGGGCAGCGCCCGCAGCCGCTCCACGCTCAGCTCCGCCGGGGCCGCCATGGCCGAGCCGCCGCTACCAGCGCAGCCGGGGAGCGGCGTGAGGGGAGCGCGGAGGGAGGGGTATGAGGGGGACGAGGGGTGGGAGGGAGGGGGGGGGGGGGGGGGGAGAAGAGGCGACACGAGCACGAGCGAGCGCGTCCCCGCCGCCGCCGCCAACACCTTGGGGAGGAGGAGGGCACAACGCGAGGGGGCGGACGGGGCTCAGCTGCGCGCCCCGCCCCGCGCGGGCACGCCCCTCAAGCCGCGGGGGCGCGCCTCATGCCCCCCCCCCCCCGCCGCGGTGGTTGGGGCGGAGCGGGCTCTGTGAGGGGCGGGGGGACCGCCTGAGGGGCGTCCTGCAGTGCATGGGGCGGGGGAAGGCCGAGGCCGGAGGGAGGGCGGACGGCCCCATAGGGGCCGGTAGCGCTGTGGGGATCGAGGGGGCCAGGGCGGTTCTGTGTGGCCGAGGCGGAGCTGTGGCCGTGTGGTGCTTTCTTGCTTGGCCGGCGCCCCTCAGCTAACAGGCGGGCGACCCCGGTTCAAGCGGCACCACCTCTGGTAATCCTTCATCGGTTGTGTGAACACACGCATTCCTATAGGAAATAAAAACTTTTCTCGGATTTCTGCCGCGGCTGTGTACACTCTTATCCTCAAAGCTTTTTCTAAATCTCTCCTATAAAGGTACAGTCTTCAGAAGCAGGAGTGAAGAGATGGCGTATGTGTCCCCAAAGGGGTCTAGGCTATGGCATGCATCAATGTCTTCAGTGTTGAGGGAGGTAGTAGTGATGGAGTTAAAATCCACATCTGTGAAAAGGAGAGAGTGTGTGCATCTTTGTGTTCACAAGAGCAATCAGATTGCATGTACATAGCTGTGCGCACCTTTAGGTTTAAGGTATACATGACCAATGTAAATGACTAAAATTGGGTTGTGGCCATGGTAGTTCTGGGAGAATCTTGGCTTACAAAACACTTTCTGAATGAAGAATGAAGCTGGGAAGTCTGGTGGTGTTCCTGTGTTCATAGCTGACAGTATTCTGCCTAGCAGCCTTGTCCCCTCTCCCATTCTGAACACCCTGGGAGAAGTAAGTTCAACAGGACAAGTGTCTGTGTGGCTTGGCTCTCACTGTCCCATGTGGTCAAAGCCTTAAAACCCACTTGATATTCCAGACCAGGAGAGCTGTGAACATGTGAGCAGATCCCAAGTTTTCTTTAAATAGCTGGATATAAGATAAAGGTTCCTCCCTGACCAACAATACCCTTCATTTCCGTCACCACCGACAGCACCGGAGATCTATAGAGTACCAGAAGAAAAGATATGCAGGAGAAAACACAAGTTATTCTATGAGCAGTGCCCTTCTCTCCTATGAGAAAGAGCCCTTGGATGATGAGTAAAAGTGAATAATGACTCTTTCTCTAAAAGGCCGTGGAAAGCATGCAGGAAATCACACATTTTGGGCTCCTGAGGTGGTAGTGGCCTTATCCTGATACTTCATCAGCCTAACCAGAGCAAACAGCAAGTACTCTCAATCTCCAGAACCCTGGATACCTTCCACTATCAGTTTTCCTCCCTGGTAGAGGAGGAATGCAGCACAGCTAGACTTACAATGGCCCAGATGCTTAAGTTAGGTATGCAGGTAGGATTTAGGTGCATAAATCCTGCCTAATCCCAGCATGTGCTTTGCCAGACACCTTCCTTAGGCAGCTAGATTTTGCCAGTACCTTGCCTTGCAGCCTTCTTTCTGTTTTGTGTATGTTTAGAATTGATACCATCTTGGTAAAACCAAGAGTGTGGTACCAAAAATGAGTCAAAGCCTGGCTGAATTCTCAGTTAAGACGTTCCTCCAAGTGTTGCAGAGGCCTAATAAGTATTGCACATTCAGGCCACACCTAAGAAGGACTTACAATATTAGTTTCTGTATAACTTACAGCAAACAGGTTGGCAGCAGAGTCACCACCATGAACACTACAGAAAACCTCTTCAACCTGAAGGATGAAGGGTGTTTAAAACCATGTCATCTTCCCAAGAAAATGCTTTTGCTCCAAGCTATAAGCCATTCTGAAGCTGAGACTGTTCTATGAGTATACTGAAGGTAAGTGCTCCTCCTTTCCCTTTGAAGTCACATTGTTTTGCAAATATAATTATTAGGCTACAGGGTGGTGACATGATTTGCTGGTCTCATGAATAGGAAGCTCATTCAGAGAGTGGTGGAAGATCTCGGTTCTGCTCCATTGTTCAGGGACTCATGTATTTGATATTAAAGAGTCATCAAATAAAACTCAATATTAGTTCTGGAACACATGGAAGACACATTAGGACTGTTTTTGCAGATGCTAATCCTGCAAAGTGCTGTGCGCTGTGAACTCACAGGGATTTCTGGGAGCCCAAAGTTTTACCATTTGGGGAACAGAGCTCATGAACAACAAGTGTGAGGGACATCACACATGCATCGTTTGTGCAGGGTGGTGCTGCCAGTTTTTCTTTCTGAAGGCTGCTGTTAGTTCCATAGTAAAACTTTGCTTTGAACTTGGTCTAAAAGGTTGATAAATATGAATCACACACTGAGTTTTTACAAAGTCCAGTTGGAGAACATCTTTTCTACAGTCAGTTAAGTGCTTGAATGCTCTTAACAGAGGGACTCAAAAATAATATTTTTAAGCCACATTAATAAGGGGAGTAAAAATTTCCTTTAAAAGCAGTTTCTATAAATGTGACAACTCCGTGAATAATTTAAGAGTCTATGTATTATACTTTCCACTTCATTCTTTTTTATTATAAAAATAAGGTAATTATTCCAGATGTGAAATTGGTCAATCTGATTTACAAGACTCAGAGAAATCCATCAGGATGCTCCCATCTGACAAACGCCTTTTTTGCAGAAGAATTGAAGACAAACTGTTAAAGTAGTGACCACCACTGATGCAACTGTTTTCTGCTTCCTGCATGTATGGCCTGATGTATCTGCTGCTCCTGTCACTGATGGGAGGTGGACAGAGGATGTGGAGCAGGCTGTTCATTTGTGTGTGGGGCAGAGCCTTCCCTGTAATACATTGGGCACCCATCACTAGGAGCCTGGAGTAAAAAAGTAGAAAGCTGGCTCCACTGAGCTTTTTCCAGTGGCTTTCCATTCTGACCCCACCTTTTTTCCTTCCTCTTTCACCTCTCTATGACAGTAGCTTTCCTAGCAGCTCCCCCAGGGTCAGGGAGTACTAAGGAAGCAGTAAGTTAATGGATGTTTTAAAAAATAATAATAATTTTGTCTCAATCATATATTCATCATCAAAATAGTTAAAATTCCTGAGGCAAAAGAACCCTGCCCACAAAACAATGAGTCCCTTTAAGTGGGATTAATTAAAAACTAGCACTGAAGAACGTACATTGAATAAGACTCAGAGTAGTCTACCCATACCTCCCCAACAGGTATGAGGTGACAATGAACATATGATGAGCCAAGAGTAAAAGGACTACATCTAAGCATAGCATCTGAGGAACCTGGTGGCCTCTGAAGCAGGGAGTGGATTGCAGTCCTGGTGCTCCACCTAAAACCTCTTCACAGGACTGTGTTTGTCAGGATTGATTCTGTGTATTCTGTCAACAGGAATCAAGTTGAATGAGGTTATTTCATGCAGTCTGTGACTTTACATTTTGCTGTTTAATTAGCAAGACAATATAATGCTTAGTGTCACAAGAAGAGACCATTGCTGGTGGTGCCCTTTTATGTTACATGTTCTCAAGAGGGAGCTGCTTCTGAAGGGTGGGTTTTGGTTTTGCCCCATCCTTAAACATGAGATTTTCTTGCCTCTGTACCAATATTGCCACTGATATTGTTGTTTAATCGCAACTCCTCTCAAATAATTTCTTTCCCATAAGACCAATAAGCTGATCCTACTTGTATTGAGGTCACTACAAAGCTACATTTAACACATGGGGTAGGAAGAGAAGAGACACTTTTTTAGGCTACATTCTGCCATGACAGGGAGGGGGGAAATCAACAAATATGCTGACTGATGTTCCCTGGAGTCAGGGTATCTCTGTGTAGTTGAAAGAAACAATTAGCCTAAGTCAGAGGAAATAAGAAAGAGGAAAAAGCTATCTAACACAGATTCTGCAGACTGCTGTGTTGGTAGAATTGAGCCTCTCCTTTGCTCAAAATAAAAACCCTGATAACAGCTGGGGGCTCCTGTGTGGTAGTTCTGAAGGCTGCAAATGTTTCTAAGGGTCATTGGTACAAGTGGCAGAGTAATCCTCTTCTGGGTTAGTGTAAAACATCAATCTGACTGAACAAGCTTTGGGTCATTAGCCTCCCTGTCATGAGCATAAGATATCCTAACAGACTGTTTTCACAGTCTGTGACATACAGAACTAAAGCCTGCACTTACTCAGGCAGTAGAAACAAAGTGTTATTTTACCATTTAATAAGTTTTGCAATCTATGCTTGACAGAAAAAAGCAGTTTCGCGCATTTCGAACTCTTTTTTTTTAGCTGCAATTAATGATTTCCAGGTATAGCCGTGTTCTGTGAAAAATTTGTTACCTTTGGGACAATGAATCCTTATATGAGGCCGATTTCTTTTAAAGATCCTGTCAGACTAATACAAAACAAACTCCAAAGCCAGAGCGTGAGATTTGCTTTTCCCTGGCAGCAACATCAGAAAAGCAAAACAGCTTATTACTCTCTGAACCAGCAGCATCTTGTCAGAATTATATTGACCATTGGGTGCAATTTGGAAGAGAGAACACTCTTTTTGTAACAAGTCTATTTTCAGAGACTTGTTTACCTCACTGTCTATGTCATGTTACCATGATGAGCTTCTCACCCAGTCTTCCAGTCTGAAATGATGGATGCTATAATTGGGACTTTCAGGTTTCTCTTACTGATTGTATAATAAGCAGTATGTGGGTAGGGAGATTTTACAAGGGCATGTAGAGATAGGACAAGGGGGGATGGTTTTAAACTGAAAGAGGGTAGATTTAGATTAGACATTAGGAAGAAATTCATTACTGTTGAGGGTGGTGAGGCACTGGAGCAAGTTGCTCAGAGCAGTTGTGGATGCCCCAACCCTGGAAGCGTTTAAGGCCGTATTGGACTTTGAGCAATCTGGTCTAGTGGAAGGTATCCCTGATCCATGGAAGTGGGGGTCTGGAACTAGATGATCTGTCAGGTCCCTTCCAACTCAAACCATTCTATGATTCTATGATCTCTAAAAAAGATTGAGGCCTCAAGATGAAGAGCTACTTTGTTGAAATCGTCTTCCTTTTTGCTGCTTTTGACAGCCTTTATTTAGGAAGCCCTCAAGCCTACCATACCAATGGTTTCCTGGGACTGTCACACAACAGTCAGATGACATTTTTTAACCACATTTATTACCAGAATTAGTTTAAAATAATATTAGGAAGGAAAGAATTTGTGAGGGAAACACAGTGATCTCAATATCACACTCGTCCTTTCACTAGTTGTTAGCCACAGCTGGCTGAAGCCAGGCAATTTCATCTTTCAAATAACCCTCATTTGAATCATGCAGAAGAAAATCATATACAGTACAACACAAATAAATGTTCTGTCTCTCAGCTGGCTCCTCTGTTTCACAGATCTCTTCAGTATCTGGTAGACTTTACCATCTGCTTTTCTTCACACGGTTCTCTTCATTGCTGCTGTCCAACTCCTCAAAAACCTGTGCTGTTTCGAACTCTAGGAGGTGCAGAAGCTGTCTGTGTTCTGAAAGAAACAGAAGGTGACCAGTATTTATCCTAAGAATTGTCTTTGTTCAGTTATTGTTTGAACAAATAAAGAGATACTTCATGTGGAATATCTGAAACAGCTTCACCTGGGGTTTACATTATGTAAGATACACAGAGCCCTATGGCTGAAAGGGCTTTCACTTATGTGATTTTTCTCATACCTTTTCTCATGTGCATTTATTCCCCATTCCCCCCCCTTTTTTTTTAACTTAATGGGGCGAGTAAGAATTTGCAGTATCTTCCTTTAGTACTATTAACTATACAGTGATTTTTAAGCTACCCCCATTAAGCTTTCAGCAACTGATAGTCTGTTTTCAGAGTATGCCAAAATAAGTGTTTCCCTCTAGAGATATTTGTAGACAGCCTTGTTGCAGTCTTGATGACATTTTCCTTAAAACCATTGTGTTGCAGATACCTTTGCCATGAAATACTTTAAGTGATACTATTTTTGCAAGACGTCTAACATCATAATCAAATCATGTTCCATTTTCTGTAATTACCACAGTTGCTGTAATACATATGTCCATCTTTATGGACTAGACATAAGATTACCAGTGTGACAGTGATATTCTTTAATAGTGTTATACTAGAATAACAAGAAAAGTAATCTATTTTTAGTCTGTAATTTTCCCAGCATCATAGGCAAATCCAGGCCACCTCTGAACTTGCTGATCTAAAGTTTCCTTGAGTATATTTAGATACAAGCTAGTATCTGGTCCAACACTTATGTTGTTAACAGCACTCACCTTTTATTATCTTAGCACTTTCTTTCTGGCCTGGCCTGTTTACTAGCAATTCTATTCTGATTTTGCTATATATTTGTGAACTTCAACTTTCCTATGCACATCATTTCTATTTTATCTTCATGAGCTTCCGTTCTTCCATAGTTTCAGCTCTCCCAATGGGAGGTAAGACAGTTTTGTTCTTTCACATGTTTCCTTTACATCTGATTTACATTTTACTTATAGTAAGAATATTTTGTTCACTGCATGGGGTAAGTTTGACGTACTTGTGCTGGACAGGTACATAACTGAAGTTCTAAGGTACCTGTATCCACTCAGTTGAACCACACCTCGAGCTGTTCTGTCTGCACTAACTAGCACTCTGTTAACACCAATGGGATTCTTGCCCAGGCAGAACTAGAGACCTACATAGTAAACTGCTGTAGCGAGAGGAGACCAATCCCATCTGAAACATAATTGTCATTTGAGCAGTTCCTACAAAGAACCCCTTATATAGAATACTTCTTTTAATGGCACTTGTAGTCACTAATGGGAAGCTTTTGCAAAATGTTTTTGTTTCTTATGAATACAGCTGTACATTCACTCTGGTTTGTTGCATTTTTTAGACTCCAGCTCTGAATCTTCAGATCTGCTTCTTCATTTTGTGATGTGGTTCTGTAACATCAGCTGGCTTCCCTTTCAAAACTTGTAATCAGATCTATCTCTGTTCTTCCAAGCCAAGTTAATTCTCACAGTCTTTGCTAAACTAAATCTGTGTTCTTCTAGAAGCCTTTTTCTGAATTATGGCTATGAATTATGAGTGCTATAGGGGTCTCTTGATCCCTGATCTCGACCTGATTATGAAAATTACATGATTGACAGTACTTTCAAACATTATAAGTATCTTGAAAGATTTCCTTTATGGTTTTAGTTTTACAACTGCTGTGTCTCAAGTATTTCAGTCTTTCCAAGAGCACAATATTTTCTCAAATCTCTACAGTGCAGGATTTCTCATTTGCAATCTGGTGCTTCTGGCCTTGCAATACTCAGAAACAGAGTTACCTTAACTCATCTTCCTTTTTGTCAGTCCTACCTCCTTTTAAAGAAAAATCGTGTTATTTGATTGAATCTTCTCCAATTATATCCTCAATTTCTGGAGAAGTTAATCTGCTTTGAACTTTTTTGGTTTCTGCTCCATAGTGTTACTCACTTACCACTTCTAGTCTTACTTCTCTGTTCTGTCTTTTGGTTTTATCTATCTCTGTTAGTGCTCCGGTGTAAGGCTTTTAAGGGCATTAAAGAAAATGCTCAATTAGTGATAAAAAGGCATATTTAATACAAAAAAACAGGCAACATGCACATATATAAAAGTAATAAAGATAGAATAACTTTGTGAAAGAGAAACTAAAAGTTACACTAAGCCAGTCACTGGCACCAAGTATTGCTGACAAGAGTTGCTGTACTGGATAGCATCCTCTAAGGCAATGGGTCACTTGGTTACAATCAGAAGCCCACTGTCACTGGTCTTGGTGGTTCTTGCACAATCTCAGCCAGTAGTCTGTCGTTAAATTTTATGGCTTATTCTGTTGCACTTTCTATATTCTCATATACTGTTGTAATTGAAATGCTTTTCAACTTGGATATTTTTATTTATGGAGCTCTTTTCCTGGGGAGGCAGGAGCCCTGTGTGGCAGGGTTGTGTGCGCTGAAAACAGGATTACCTTTCATTAAACACTTAGTAGTTCACAGACTGCACACGGTCTGTTACTCTCTGGTTATATATTGCTGCTAATACATCTCTCTTTTTCCCCAGTTAACTCCATTTGTCCAGCTTATAGCAAAGGTTAACCCAGCTTGATTTGTAGCAGTTTCCTTTTGTCCTTACACTTTCAGGTTTTTTAAATTAAATTTTCTCTATTGAGTAATATTAATCTCTATTTTTTTCTACAGATTTCTGCATATTTAAATATCTTGTGTGAAGTATTTATTCACTTAGAGTTAGCATCCCTAAAGTCCCTGCAGGTTGCCCTCCTCCCGGTCTTCATTATTTAGCAGCCAAAAGTTTTTGGGCTTAAATACCACTTTTGACTAATGCATCAATTTTCTTTTGAAGGAGTAGGCCATTCCCATGTGCCAAAAGACAAATGGGTAGTGAAGAAGACTGGCTTGACTGAATAGAGTGCTTTGGTTGGAACTCAGGAAAAAAAGGATAGTTTATAACCTTTTGAAGAAGGGCAGCACTTAGGCACAGATGACCACGAAGGCAAATAGCACCCTGTCTTGTGTTGCAAATAGCACCCTGGCTTGTGTCACAAATAGTGTGGCCAGCAGGGCAAGGTCAGTGATCATCCACCTGTACTGGGCACCGGTGAGGCTGCACCTCGAATCCTGTGTTCAGTTCTGGGCCCCTCACTGTAAGAAAGATGTGCTAGATGTGCTGGTGCTTGTCCAGAGAAGAGCCACAAAGCTGGTGAAGGGTCTGCACACAAGTCTGATGAAGAGTGTCTGAGGGAACTGGGGATGTTCAGTCTGGAGAAGGCTCTAGGGAGACTTTATCACACTCTACAACTACCTGGAAGGAGGTTGTAGTGAGATGAGTGTTGGTCTCTTCTCCCAAGTAACAAAAGATAGGACAAGAAGAAATTACCTTAAGCTGCACCAGGGGAGGTTTAGATTGGATATTAGGAAAAATTTCTCTACCAAAAGGGTTGTTGAGCTTTGGAACACACTGCCCAGGGAAGTGGTTGAGTCTCCATCCCTGGAAGTATTTAAAAGACATTTTCGTGAGGCCCCTAGGAACATGGTTTAGCAGCGGACTTGGCAGTGCTAGGCTAATGGTTTGACTCAGTGATCTTAAGTCTTTTCCAACCTAAATGATTCTGTGATTCTGTTTCCTTTCTGCATAGCTGCTCTGCTGCTTCCACTAGCTTTCCCTTTCTCATTCTGCCTCCTTTTCTTAACTTCCTTTTTCCACCTCTGAAATTGCTGATGCCCATTCTGCCTTGAACCTGTTTTGGGTTCAGCTGTAAGAGTTATTTTTCTCCTTCTTAGGCAACATTAATTAAAACAGATAACAGTAAAATCACAGACACCCAAGAAGGTAAACCACACGAACCCCACTTCCTCATCATCTTCATTTATCCCAGTATTTCCCTTTAACTCCAGTGCTCTCTCCCTCCATTTACACTTCTCCTTCTAAAGAGGACCACCATAGCATAGAAACAGGTAAAATGACCTCTCCTCTGCTCTTCATTTTCCCACAGAGGCTGTATCTTCTCTGCAGCACTGGTTGTGCACCTGTCCCCTCTTATGGTAACTTCTACAAAGCTCTGCACCTCCAGCTGGTCCCCAGAGGAGTCAGATGGATGCTGTGAGCAATGAGGCATTCCTTTCTCTGCTCTGTTCTTGCTATCCCTTCATTTTTCTACCTGCCCACTTGTTTTCTATGTTTATGTCCATATGACACCATTCTTTTCTCTCTTCTGCACTAAGATTTCCATTACAACTCGTTTCTGGCTTTCCATTATGCTCTTTCTGTAACTGATAATTTCATTTTCTATGCTGGGATTTGTGCTCCTGTGTAAGTCTAGATCAGCGGCTTTATTTCTCCAGAGAAGCATCTGTCTTGCTTTTTCCATGCCACTTCAACATGCTCTTGTTCCTTCCGTCAGCCAAACTACTGAACTCTACTGTAACTTTTTAATATTTCAGGTTTTTAGAGAGGGCAAGAAAGCATATATCAGACTTGCAAATTGAAGAGATTAACTTCTTGAAGCTTTGCCTCCATGCATTATTATTCCTAAAACATCATGGGAAAAAACAAACAGATGCTATTCTCAGATGAGGAAGAAGACAAGAAAATCTCAGTGAGATCAGGCTTCTGGGAAAGGCTTGGAAAAGAAAAAGACAAGAACTCTGAAACTGAAAGAAATTAAGTAATCCCAAATTTTAGGAAATGACAGAAAATCAGAATTCTTGAGGGAGGGCAGGAGGAGGCATTTAAATAGATCCTGTAACAAAGGAAACTGCAGAGGGGATTGCAAAAGCACAGAAAAATGAAGCAACACTGCTCAATACAAGCCAGGAGTAAACAGCAGTCTGCCAGAGGCCCTGAAGACTGCTGGTGTTTCACAGCAAGCTGCAGCAGCTGAGCTCCCTGCCACATGGCCACTCTCCTAGAGAAGTTATGTAAACCCTACTGGGAGTATTAAACTGCATTCAGAGAAGCCACAAGCATATCAGATAAATGTCCTAATATTTGTGGTAGGAGATGGGACAATGCAGTTGTTATCTGTGTGTCCTTTTACTAAAGTCAAAAGGAAAGGAGAAAGTTTGCAGAGGGAAGGACATGCTTGATTCCTTCTTGATGACAGATTTTGTTTATAGCACCACTTATAAAGATTGCCCATTGCAACACAATACAAGCAGAGAAAGAATGTATTTTTTAGCAAGAGTTGTTCAGTGCTGTTTACATGATCATGAAAAAGAAAAGTTTTACCAGTTCAGCTGTCCCAGAGAACAAGTTCTTAAACCTTCTGACCACTAGTGAAAAGATCATGTAAATCAGCAGCACTTTTTGTGCCACCAGCAGAATATACAGCATTTCCAGTAGCATTATAGAGTCAAAAAAAAAGAACTATAAGAAAAATGAGAAAGACAGATTTCCAGTATAATAATGTTAATGCCATATAAATGCTCATACAAGAACACCTTTATAAAAGAGGAGAAAAGAAGCTGTAGAAGAGGACATGGTTTTAGGCTGCATCCAGCACGGGTTACAAGAAGAAAGGCAAAAAAATGTAACCACATTGCAGTGACATGCAAATAGCTAATAAAACTAGAAACCATGCAAAGGGGACTGAGATAAGGACATGCTTCCACGTTCCAAAGGAGATAACATAATGGGATAGGCAACACCGTATTACGCAAGACAAGTCTAAATGTATGAGAATTCATACTGGTGGGAGAATGGTTGTGCAAGGGACAATTGTGACAAAAGAGTACGAGGGTTTCAGCCATACATCTGAAAAGACTGTAGAGTCTGTGTTCACCTAGTAAAGCTATGTTAGATGTTGATTGACAGTTCCTAGGGAACCACTAGAACCACAATAGAAAAGAATTAATGTAAGGGGGAGAAAGATAAAATTAGTTTTGGAGAAGCTGTCACTGGTAAAAAAAACCCTATAAAACCAAGGCTGTTCAGTTGCAGACCTGAAAGAGACCTGATTCAATTCTAGATGTGCACTATTACTATACTGCATATATATAAGTTGTTTACAGCCAGTTCCTAAGGAAACTAGAAAAAGGAAAGAAAATGCTCTGAGAAAAATAGGAGAAATTCTCAGCTGCTTTTTACTGTGATTGCTAGGAGTGAAAGAGTTAGCTGTAGAAGGAGAACTTGTTTACACTGGTGATAGAGAGGGATCTATAAATAAATGCATTTCACAGGTCGTCACGGGATTAGAAAAAAGGAGCAAAATCCGATTGAGATGATTTGCCACTTCCTTTGGTATCAGAGTTCTTCACTGCTTTTTGATATCAAGGCACTGGAGTTATTTTCAAGACAGGAAGCATTGGATAAGTACTTATTCGGTAGAAGCCCAATTACTTCCATAGGCATCACAGAAGTTAAGACAAGTATGGTTTGGGAATTATGCTTGCTTCGTTCAGCATGTCAGGTATTTTTTAGGTTGTCCAAAGCCAAGATAGTATTAGAAATAAGCTTTTGGCAAATGCTTTCCTGTGCAAGAGTTGATGCTAGCTACAGCCCCTGTTTACCATTGCATCTCTTAAACGTTTCTTCAGTGCTCTGTTAGTATTTGGAAAGAAGCAGCCTTATGGGGACCAGATTACTACTGTAATATCCACCTGGTAAAGCTGACAGAAAACACGAAGCTGAACAAAATGTATACCACATGTAAGTCTAACAAGACAACCTTGCCTAGCATAGAAGGAAACATAAAACTACAAAATCTAAAGAGGAAATTGGAAGCTTTTCAAGCCTTAACACCTGTAACTTTTAAATAGGACTGTAAATATTACTTTTATTTTTTTATGTATTTTAATAGATTTTATGTACCAAAATCTGTAGGGAATCTCAAATGAAAGTAATGCAAGGGATTTAGTTTGCTCACCAAAAAGGACCATTCATTGCATGCTTCAGCAACTGCAGAAAACAGCTCATCTTTGTAACATTCAACAACTGTGTTTAAGAACACATGAAGAGAAAAAACAGAAGCCTCTCACGTATTTCAAGCATTACAAAAATACAAACTCAACCCAGCGTTATGTCCCAGTGGTAATGAGAGTCTTAGTAATGACATAGACATTTGAACAGCTTACTGAGTATTTGGTATGGTTTGTTTCTGTTGTAAAATGCCTCTATAAGCCTTCAGTGGCATGGTTGAATCCAGGATCATTAAACTAATTTTTGCCCAGAATACAAATGCTGTTACTGCAACTTGGCAACTTTCTTTTGGAGCTGAGCACTTCCCAGAGAGCTCAGTCTTAGGGACACATGTGTTAAGAGCTCCAGTTGCACAATAACACAACAGGAAAGAGCTTAGAGTCAAGGAAAAAATCAACAAACAAAACCCAGGGCCTTTGCTGACCTTACAACAACAGCAATTTCAGCATCAGCCAGCTGACTGCAGCCAGTTAGAGATGCACATTGGAAAAGCCTGTTGGAAACTTGCACAAAGCTGGGTGGAGCCGGAGGAACAAGCCTCTGCCAGGTTTGCTCTCATCTTGGCAATGACTTCCCTATCACTGACAAAGTGTTTCTGAAAGAATAGCATATTTTTACAATTCCAGTGCTTTGAAAATAAGCGCTCTATGATGTCCATGAGAGATGCTGATATAAACAAATGTAGGACAAAAATACAGCAGTCAGGTAGATGGCCTTGACCACACAGATGCATACTCTGTCACACAGCTGCAGAATATATAACTTGAAGAGAAAAAACAATCTCTTTTCCCATGCAATGGATTTCAGCAGCAAGCAGGCCACAAAGATGTTTCTCTGAAATGGAAATGTTGTAGATGCTTCCTTCTCTAAATATACAGAGCAGGCAATAGTGCTTAGAGAATCTCATCCATAAAAAATAGAAATCAATGTTGCAATACATGATACTCATGAAGTCCTGATTTGTCTAAAAGCTCTTAATTTCCAGTATAGCCTTTCACAGCAGGAAGCTGCCCAGCAGTGATTTATCAGCAAGGAAAATGAATACCTGAAGCTGGGCTCCTAGATCCATACTTAGTCACCAAAATAAAGTGCCTGATTTTCAAGCTAGCCAAGAACCAGAAGCTTCCAGGAGCACACGTGTGATAGAGAAGGAACAATTACATAGCAGATCAAAGCTAAAGAAGGCTAACCACAGTCCGCTAAATTACAGAGGAAACCAATCCCTTAGTGCCAATTGGAACGTACTTTATTTTGTTTTGCTTTTCAGTTCCAGGTCTCCAGTCTGTGACCCACTGACAAAGCTGCTAACTCCAGAATCACCCATTGCTGACAGAATTCAACAAACTGGAGACCAATTCAGGGAGGTTTCACTTCATAGTTTAGGACAGGTTTCTAAAGCTGTGCCAGATCACTTACAGGTCCAAATATCTTCTAGTCCAGGATAATGTAATGCATTTCAAATTACTGTGTCCAGGTGTCTGATGCAGAATAATTTGAGAGACCTTAAACTTATTTAGATTAGGTTTTTGTGGAAGAGAGCGTAAGATTTTGATATCATTTACATTTTCTGCAATGTTTCCTGCTTGATGTAAGCATAAAGTCTGTCTTCAAAAAGTGTCAGAGCTCCATGTTACTTCCTATAGCTCCAAGTGGCCAGAAGTGAAATCAGATTACCTTGGGCAGGTGATATTGACACTAAATGGTGTCGCTCAAGCAGAAGAATATGGCCCCAAAACACCACAGTAAATCGGGATATTAGAAATAATTTATTCACAAGTAAAGCTTCAGGCTCGTGTGGACTACAAACATTCCATGTTTCAAGACATAAATGTGAATAAAAAAAGTGGCTAGTGAAATTTGGCCTGTTTGTTGCAAAAGTTTTTCAGTTTGGTTCGGAGAAATCCAGTTGGAAATGACTTAGTGAATGGCCAGAAAACAAAATCCAGATGTTTCACCTTTATCATACATCACCAGCTACATAAATGGAACCAGACTGTAACCATAATGAGGACAGTGTCATAATGCCCACTGTCATTAGAGGCTATGGATGCTACTAGAATAACAATAAACTCAGTAATATTTACCAGACTATAACCAAAAGGTAATTTAACCTCAGGATAATAAAACTAATGTTCTATGTTCATTCTGACATATTAGGTCAAAACAAAACAAAACTGTTTCCAGTTTCAGCTACATTTGATCCAACATTGCTTTAACATAATGTTAGAAGCACATGTGTGGCATTTTAGAGCAAAATCTGCCAGTCAAATAGAGTCATGGAAGGTTAGTAATGAGAAAATCACATAGTAAATCTGTTTCTGTGAAAGAGCAAAAAAGAATTCTCCTCATTATACCCCTTTTTTAATGTATTAAGCTTAGCTTTCCTCTTCCACTGTAATTTTTGATCTTGACACAAGTATAACTGGTTTTAGGAGGACAAGAAGTTAAAATGCTCATCCTCAAATGGGTCTACACTAACTTGCAGCATACAAGTTAAATGCTATCCTACTCATATTACAGGAAGGTGGATTAGACCTGTAGATCTTGTAATACTGACTACATCTGGCATGGCTCAACTGTATTTTTAGTTTACATTACTGATGAGGAGCATACCAGGTTCCTTCAGCAAGAGATTTACTGTTGCTGAAGAATGACCTAGAACTTCTATGTGTAAATTTATTTGTTACCATAAACTTATGATTTTTGGGAGGTTCTCTTTAAATTTACATATCTGTATGTAGGGCTTAGGCATAGTCTCATCTGTCTGCTTTCCCATTCCTTGCACACTGTTGACACTGTAAGGTTCTCAGCTCTTGCAAAAACATGACTCATATGGAAAAAGTTTTCTTTTGGGAAGCTCCACTTCATTATGTCTTACATGAGCCAGCCTCTCATAACCGTTCCAGCTCAAACATTAGGGCACCTTTGTGGAAAGACTTCAGCTCTCTAATTCTCTGCCAACTCCTTCTCATGAAGGAAATCAGCCTCAGAGTTTCTCTAGGAAGCCTCAGCCACAGCTTTCTGCTTCTCTGAGTCCTAGACTTACAACTTATATTTTGTTTTGGGACTACCACACTCTTTCATGAGCTTCTGCAGAACATAGACAGCATTCTTAAAGCTTGTCAGTGCCTCAAGTCCTTGTCCCCACAGACTGAGTGGATCCATCTGAGCACCATCTGAAGACCTTTCTCCTTGCCCATGCCTATCACATTTGGAGCACCAAAAGCCCATTCTTACATTGTCCAACCATTAAAAGAATATCTGTGGTCAAATCCTACACCAAAAATCTGTCTTCTACTAATGCTCAGGTGTTTATCTGGTTACTCAAGAACATTAATGTTTGCACATCACAGATTTCAGCCTGAGATTTTCAGGCTGCCAGTGAAAGTCCTCAAATCCATTCTGCACACATTTTCTTCTTAGAAACCTGTGCTGAACATGCAAACCAAGTATTCTAACACGCTTGGAAAAATACACAGTGGAACAACCCTTTTGAGTCTAAAACCTGATCCTGGAATTACTGCTTCTTTTATTTTAATAAGCAACTGAGTTTTAAACATGCTGAAAAATAGGAATCAGGAGTTTATTTTGCTATTTATATAGCCCCAGTATTTATTGTCCAAATATCTGTGAAAAAGTGCTGAATATTCTTGGAAATAAGCAAACATCTTAAGTTTCTTTTATTTTTCTTCCCAATTCTCATTTGTTAGCATCATTTTCTGGTTTTGTTAGGAACAAATTCTTTCTCTGCCCTTGTGCCATCCAGTGTTTGTGGGAAAAATGCCCAAACAAGCAAAAAACCAAAGTGTCTTATGCATATCTAACTTTAGTGTTTCCAGAAAACCCATATGCTTAAGTTAATTCTCATGAGTGAGTTGAAAAGCACTTGTACTGATTTTAATATTAACCTGGAGATGCCCAAATGAAAAGTCCAGCGCTTAGTGAGGAATAGTTTAAGAGACCACAGTTTAAAAAACCACCACCAGAAATGCAGAAACAAACAGACAGACACCACCAGCAACCTTACAGTGTAATATTGTGATACAATAAGACAGCAGAGAGAGAGAGATAGGTCAGATTTCCCATTTCCTGTCACATAACTCATAATGATATTTGCTTCATGGCACCGTTGCTTTAAAGACATACTCTGTAGCATATCAACAAGTGTACTTGGAGGAATCAAGATCAGCTAAGAAATGATTCATGTGCATGAAGAAGGGCTGCATTTGTAACAAATATTCAGACATCTCTGCACGTTTGCTGTTCTCACCTCCTGCTTACCAAGTAGCTTCTGTCTGAAAGTTTGCAGAATTCCCTGTGGAAATGGAAGTGCTAGTCCTGTCACCAACCACACCTTCTTATTTCTGAATACATATATTTGCACCAGGTGACTAAGGCTTTGCTTTCCAAGTTTAACAGACTGTTTTCCTACATGATGACTACCCTGTACTTTTGTTTCCCACTTTAGAGCTTCATGGAGACAGCACATTCTTATTTTAGTGAGAAGCATAACTGGTGTAGTCACAGGCAGATGATACAGCGCTGACCTCACTGTGCTACCTCTCAGTGGAAGTATAAGGGCTCCTCACCACAGGGATTTTAAAGCAGAGATAACCACTGTGATATAGTTATCTCCCTGTGTACGATACAGCAGTGGAGAATAGGCTCGAAGTGTGAATTAATTTCTTACTCATCAGCAAAGTAAGTATAGCCTCTAGACCTTGTCATATACAGTTGCTGAGCATGTTGCACAACAGAGCCACAGTAACTTGTACACCTACCATGAGGGAGTCTTGCCTCCCCGAGCATTGCCACAATGACATCAGTGTTAGAGCTGAGGAGGAGGTGTCAGAAAAAAGAGTCTGAGGTTTTTTGTAGCAAATCCAGTGAGTGTAGGCAAGTCATAGACCAGGGTACGAAGCGTGGTTGTGACTTGCTGAGAAGATCAGATCCTTGGAGTGTATTAAGCCTATGATACAGTAACACTTCAACAGCAGAAACCACCCTCAAGTTACAGTCTAATTAGAGACATTGATTCATTTGCATGTTATGAGACAAATTTTAGGGACAAGCTTCTTTGATCTTTAAAAAAAGGCTGATAAAATGGTTGTTCTCCACTGTATCTAAATCAGGTAACTTGAAGTTAATATGAACTGAGCTTCAGTATGCTAGATTTACATAGAGACTATTACCATTTCAAACGGAACAGAGCAAACATAAAATGCAGGCATGTTATGTGTCTATGACTGGCAGGAGGGTTGGTTTGTTGCTGTCCTAGGAGATGAGTCCTTGGTGACTTCATAATCTTTCAGAATAGACAATATTCAGTTCAATTCAAATACCCCAAAAAAGGGTTATAAAAAGCACTACATGTTGGATATAAGTACTCAAGAGAGGGGGAGAGAGAGAGAATGTCTACTTTCTAATGGAAACTGTTTTCCTGAAATACAATCATGGGGTTTTATTCAACTCTTTCCCCAGGTTACTATAATCATGGAATCTACTAATCTGTATTCAGGACATTGGAGCCATAATTTAGGAATGAGAAAAAATATTCAGGTCTCTCTTCACCTTTGCAGAGCCTGGAAATTGACTGCAGACTCTGGGTACAAATGCTCCATGTTTTATGTGGGAACAAGTTACAATCAATCCTCTCTGGTTTAGTGCACAAGTTTATGTGAGTGAAATTATTAAAGATCATCTATAACAGGGCAACTTGTTTGTGACTCTCTTGGAAGCACAAGGAAAAATAAGAGGAGTGTATGGCATACAACACTTTCCTCTACAGCTGCATTTAAGAGGGGGGAAATACCCTTTATCTGCTTATCTTGCTGAACAGTTTCTACACTAAACTCTGCTTCTGTCTTAGCCAGTACACTAATATTCCTTTTTATCTGTTCCTATACACTCTTGACATCCTAAGTTATTTTCCTATTAGTCATTTATTTTACAGAAGCACTGTCTGCCTGCTGCTGATGCCATTAGCTGTCTACAGTAGCATCTACAGTTCACAGAACAGGATTTTCATATCAGCCAGTTGCTGCACTAACATAGAAACTGTACTGTGCTGGAGATACAAGTGCTCTGGGGTAAATATGGGTTCTTCCTTACATGGAAAACCCTCCCCTAGCTGTCAGTCATTGCTGCTCACATTTTGTGCTTGCATTCAGAGAGCTGGGTGAGATAGTCCAGAATAATAGCAACATCTTTTCTCATGCATGTTTACTTTATCCAAAGAAGATTTAATAGATTCCGTGGGTATTGAGAAAGGCTCTGTGTATATAAGCACATAAAGGAGATGGGTAGACAGGCTAGAAAAAAATAGAGAGAAAGGAAAGATTATAGTAGAAAATACAAGTAAAGTAAAATATACTCATAGATCCTATTTTTTTTATAGCACTGTATTATCTATTCAGCCCAATGTCACAATTGCTTTGTAAGATTATCGTGGTTGAGAAAGATGGTTTCCCTTTGATGCTCTGCTGTACCAGTGGCCTTCTCTATTGTTTTTAGTTTTGTACATAGGCAACAAGTCCTTTGGGCCTCCCTAGCTTTTATAATTCCTACTGCTGTTAATTATGGACAAATTCTGTAGGCCATAACAAGTGAAAGGCCAACTGCCTCGCTCACAAAGAAGTGAAAAACAGGTCACTGCTCAGCTTGTGTTTCTTTCAAGAATGCACAGATTTAGATTGTGTTTAGATTGTGTTTAGGTTGTGTTTAGCTGTATCTTATCTCAACTTGTATCTGTAAATACCATCATAATTAACAACAATCCTATATGACTATTGCAAATATTAACTGCTTTGGGAGCATCAAGTGAACAGTTCCAGACCAGTGAAAAAGATGACAAGTTGATAATAAAAGCTTAGAACTGGGGGCAAATGTTTTCAGTTGATAGTATATTGAAATCTTTTCCCTGATACCCCTGTCTATTTCAAACTCTGTGCTGCTTAAGTTATCAAAAGGAGCTAAAATGTACCTGGCTCTGGCAAGGTGGCAGTTCTTGTAGGTAACTGGTTTCAGCAGCTGCAGCATTCCCATCTCTGTGTCCTGCACTGTCCCCACTCTTAGCTCCCAAAAGAGAGAAGGCTGAGGCTCACCAATGGAGCACATACACCTCTCCCCAGTTGGTGTAGTTTCCCTCTGGGAGCACTCCCAGTTGGTATAGGTTAGGACAACCCTTGGGCTTCTTATTGGCTGCTTTCCCTGCATTGAACCAACTAAAGAATCTGCCAGTGTGTGGTTCCATTTTGAGAATAGGTATGTATGACAGGCGTGGGGGTGATCCTGGATGATTTGTAATGCTTTGGAAAAGGCTGTCACTCGCGTGGCATGTTTGCATTATGAGCAGGATAAATATTTCACTCTGGGAGATCTGTCTAGGTAGTAAAACTACTCATCTCAGCAGAAGCAAATTGTCCTTTTACCTGAATACAAGAAGGGTCTTCAAGGTGCAGAGTCAAAGCAAATGGCAAAAGGAATGCAGGGAAGGGAGCCACTGCAGGCAGGTGCAAGCAGGCTGGTTAGTGAGATGTGCGCTTGGGTCTGTCCCTGCACTTTGCTCAGGAAGCCAGGTGGGCAGAGACTGCAGGGAAGTGAAAGACTGGATGAGCTTAAATAGGGTTGAAATGTGGCTGCTAATAGTGACTCTTTCTTTCTCTAGTGCGTTATTCCATTTACTAAATAAAAATGATTCATTATAACAATGTATTGTTCAGAGCATGTATGCTTTGTCACATCATACGCTATATGACACAGTAGCCTTTGTGAGACTCCACCTGAAGTATTACATCCAGCCCTGGGGTCCCCAACATATGAAGGGTGTGAACTTGTTGAAGTGAGTTCAGAGGATGCCATAAAAATGCTCTGAGGGCTAGATCACCTTTCCTATGAAGACAGGCTGAGAGAGCTGGGCTTGTTCAGCCTGGGAAGGAGAAGGCTCAGGAGAGACCTTGGAGCAGCCTTCCATTACCTAAAGGGGCCTTAAAAGAAAGCTGGACAGGGACTTTTACAAGGGTATGTAGGGATAGGACAAGGGGTGATGGCTTTAAGCTGAAAGAGGGGAGATTTAGATTAGATATTAGAAAGAAATTCTTCCCTATGAGGGTGCTGAGGCACTGGCAGAGGTTGCCCAGAGAAGCTGTATCTGCCCCATCCCTGTCAGTGTTCAAGATCAGCTTGGACGGAGCTTGAAGCAACCTGGTCTAGTGAAGGTGTCTCTACCATGGCAGAGGGTTGGACCTGAATGATCTTTAAGGTCCCTTCCAACTCAAACCATTTTATGGTTTTATGATTATGCATGCTCCATTGTTGGCTTGAGTTTTGGGAGCCGAGCAGTGTGATCCGATTGCACTCGTACAGACAGTGAGGTACAACATGAACATGCTGGTGGCACAGCAGGGCAAAAAAAGTAACTTCCAACACTGTGTCCTGCCTTGAGAATGAAGGAATGTCCCTTGCTGGGGAAGAGGTGGATTATCAAGGGTGAAGGGTAAAAGCCAATGAGAAAATTTCAGGATAAAACTGGAAGAATGACAGGATTATACCTGGAAAGAAGTGCATGGGTGTCAGTAGCCTAAGAAAAGGCAGAAGCAGAATGGTGTAGAGCTGCCTGTTACCATGACAATAGGCAACAGTGTATCTGTGGAACAAAAAGATTAGCAGTCATCCTGTAAAGATTATCATCAAAACCCTACCTTTCCTACAGTCTAACGAGTGGAAATTTAACCCATCAATTCAGAGGATTGTCAGCTTATTGGAATCTCGCCTTCCCATCCCACCAGCAACTAACACATCCTGTAACAATTACAAATGGTGTGTATTGTAACATTTTTCACGTCTATCAGATGGCATATTAGAATTTTATGATAGCCATAAGTGTGATGTGAATGTGAGAAACAACTTTTCTGGGAAAAAGCATCTCTCTCTAGTTTAAAATTTTACTCTTTCATTCCAGTCAATCCTAAATAAATTTGTGTTTTTACCTTTGATGCTACTATGTGGTTGGTCCATTAATTCATTATTGCTTTCCACATATGCAATCATTTGCATAAGTGTAAAATGGTTGTAAAATACTATCACACTGATGAGGTGATATTTTACCTCTACTCTGCATTATTACAGTAATAATTCCTGGTTCAGGGCCCTGGTTGATAAAATTTAATAGCTTTTTCCACTGGAGCTGTTTCTGTGCTCTTTCATCTATCTACTCTCACAGGGTGAAGGGAAAGATACATCCTAGACTAGCATCTTCTAAGTCCTCAAACTGTCTACCAGATGCTGAATGAAAATCATAGAATCACAGAATCAACTAGGATGGAAAAAGTCTTTAAGCATACACCTATCCAAGCTATGAGCAGCCAGTTTGTCTGGGTGAGCACTGTGGGAAACAGTGTCAAATGCTTTAAGACCAGATAGACAATGTCCACAACCTTTCCTTCATCAACCAGGCAGGTCACTGTATTGTAGGAGACCAGATTGGTCAACCAGGACCTGCCCTTCATGAACCTATGCTGACTGGGCCTGATCCCCCCAGTTTTCCTGCATGTACTTTATGATCTCACTTAGGACCATCTGCTCCATGATCTCCCCTGGCACTGAGGTCAGGCTGACAGGCCTGTAGCTTCCAAGGTCTTCCTTCCTGCCCTTTTTGTAGAGAGGTATCACACTGGCCATCCTCCAAGCCTCAGGGATATGCCCACTAGACCAGGACTGCTGATAGATGATGAAAAGTGGCTTAGCAAGCTTCTCTGCCAGCTCCTTCAGCACTACTGGGTGTAACCCAGCTCCCCCTGTAGACTTGTGTACCTCTAAGTGGAGCAGGAGATCACTAACCTCCTGAATTATGGATATCAGCTCCTCATCTCTGCCATCCAGCTCAGGGAGCTGAGTACCCTGAGGATGACTGGTGTGACTATTAAAGACTGAAGCAAAGGCACATTAAGTACTTCAGCCTTTTTCTCATCCTCAGTCACCAAGTTTCCCCAAGTATCCAGTAGAAGACGGAGGTTCTTCTTGATCCTCCTCTTATTACTAATATATTTGTAAAACTACTTTTAGTTATGTTTTATGGCAGGGGTCAGTTTTAGTTCCATCTGTGCCTCCTGGAGTGTTTCTTCTCTTCTGTGCTGTACTTCCAGTAGACATCTGGTAGATTGAAGTCCCCCATGAGAACAAGGGCAAGTGATTGTGAAACTTTTCCCAGTTGTCTGAAAAACACTATCAGTAGCTTCATCGTCCCTGGGTGGTCTACAACAGATTCATACCAGGATATCTGCTTGGTTGGCTTTCCTCCTGATCTTCACCCACAAACATTGAGACTTCTCATTCACAACACTGAGTTCAAGGCAGTTGATGTGCTCCCTGACGTACAGCACAAGCCCACCACATCTTTGTCCTTGCCTATCCATCCTGAAGAGCCTGTAGCTCTCCACTGCAACACTCCAGTCATGTGAATCATTACACCATGTTTCTGTGATGGCATTATGTCATTATTTCCCTGCTGCACAATGGCTTCTAGCTCCTTATGTTTATTGCCCATGCTGCAGGCATTGGCATAAATGCATTTGCCTTGTGGATCTGGATTCCAACAGTGGTATGCTACCCCTTGGCTCATCTGTAGTGAGACTGGTGTTACCCTCTTCCCCTTTCAAACCTAGTTTAAAGCTCTCTCTGTGAGCCCTGCTAGCTCCTGATCCTTAGGCTTCTTGTTGAAGAGATTTCCTCATTGCACACCTGGAAGACCAGTGAAGGATAGTAATCAGTAGGCCATACCAGACAAGAGACTTCTTTGGTGAAGTCCATTACCTCAGGGAGTCATCAGACTTCCCTATGAGTCTGGTCAGGTCAACATATGGGCTGTCTGTTCCCCCTAGGGTGGAAATGTGAGCTTAATAAAGTTAAGTAAATTGTAGAGTAACCTGGGTAATGAGTTAAGCTTGATAAAGGGACCAAGTAATTAAAAAACCCTGAAGGTGGACAAATTTCCTTTAAAGTATGATGTTTTACTGGATATTAATGCTGTATGCTGTAAATTAATTGCTTCATCTTATGTAGCAAGCAATTTTTCTTAATTCACGTTTGTCCACCACACAGGTCTATATGCGTGTTATGCAACAAAAGGAATGAAAATGCATTGATCTAGATGTACAGACACACACAAAAGAGCAGGTTAATTTGAGTGACTTTATACAAATACCTAGGAAGGCTGGTTTGGAATATTCATGCTAAGCTATTAGTCATCCTCACAAATATTCATTTAGATTTTGTTAGGTGCTTACAGAAGATATAATCAAATATTTGTGAAGCCTGCATGCAGCACTGCTGGTGGAATTGTGTTTCAGGATTCTCTAACATGAGGGCAGAGTTATGTGGGCTGCTGCTGTGCACTCTCTAACAGGTTTTACAGAGCCTTCTAATTTGAAAGACAGCTATTATTTCCCCAAAGCCTGACACCGTGAGTGTTCACATCCCGATTTTCATTACTTTTGGTGGCTGAAAGCCTCAGTCTGCGTGCTGCAGTTTTCATTCTAATAATTTCTTTTCTTTTAACTTTACTCAGCTACTGTTTTCATTAGAAGCAAAAGAAAGGCATAGGGATGGTACTTTCCAGTCAGGTTCCTTTTATACACATAGCATACTTAAGACTCATTACTTCCTCTTCAAACATGACATCATTCATAAGAGACATTTGTTGGTGACTTTTAGGAAGTTTCTGAGTGGTTTTAGAAAGATCCTGTCTGGCTCCACTCATTCTGTTTTTTTAATCATGATAGGTATAAGCAGCCTATTTCTTAAAGCTTAAACAAGGTTTTATTGTAATAAAGGTTGTAAATAGACATTTATTTCACAGTGCTCTGCTGGCACTGGGTACAAGAGAAGAATTACAACCCTACATATTAGTATATATATTCTGTATAAAAATCTATAAAACTACATGAATTATCATAAGAAAGAAATAATCATTCCGTTTCTCAAACATAATAATCTTTAAGTACCAGTAGGAGGACTGTAAACTACATATAAGGGGCTATTCCTGCAGTGTAAAAATTGATATATAAAAAATTTGCCTAGAGATACTAATAATTTACCAGATATGAGCCATGTAGTGTTCTGCAACTGATTCTTTGTACAGAGGTGAAGAGTGGTCTTTGTGCAATAATGGTAGTTATTGTACAAGGCTCAAGGATGCCTGCAAACATTCTCAAACACTTCTGTATGTCTTTGAAATTCAAAATGCATTGGAATGAAAATCAACACTGTAGCAAGTTCAGAATCTTATCCAGTCAAACACAAAATAGGATAAATTCATTTTTGGTTTAAGAATTTAATGTGTTTTTAAATATTGGACTCTACTGGGACTAATTTTAACGCTCAGTATTGAGGTGAATACAAGAAAATCATCAAAAATCTTCGTAGAATGATAGAATGGTTTGTGTTGGGAGTGATCTTAAAGATCATCTAATTCCAACCGCCTGTCACAGGCAGGGACACCTTCCACAAGATCAGGCTGCTCCAAGCCCCTGTGTCCAACCTGGCCTTGAGCACTGCCAGGGATGGGAGAGCCACAGCTTCTCTGGGCACCCTGTGCCAGTGTCTCACCACCCTCATAGTAAAGAATTTCTTCCTAATATCTAATCTAGATCTCCCCTCTTTCAACTTAAAGCCTTTTCTTTCAGCTTAAAGCCATTTTGTTAATATTTTAGCAACTCTTTTCCACTCTGGCCAAGTCATAATTCAGAATACAGAAATATGAAAGGAGAACTCAAAAATCACAAACCCCAACATTTAAGGCATTCCCTTAACTCCCATTTGCTTAAACAGTCTGTGTCAGTTCTGTGGCTTCATGGATATTCCCCAGATCTCAGGTCCATGTGCATATCCAGTCATGTCCAAATTCCTCTTCAGGATGAGAGCTGGGTGTCCACCAATGAGACCTGGATGGATGGGTTAGGAGACAGCTGTAATGGTCTGGAAATGTCAAGGTAACTGGCAGATCAGGAGTGTAAAACATGCCATGAGGCATAACTACACCATGGTCTAGACAATGTCATTAAGACATAGCTGCTTAACTTCTCTAATTCCCCTGGAAATTCTTTTGTGGGTGGCTAGAATAAGGAAGCCACAGATCTCATGGTTTCATTTTGTTGTTGTTTCATGGCATTTAGCTATGCTGTCTTTGCTAGGGATATTTAAAACTCAGTTTGTCTTATTGCAAAAAGGAAATAATAAAACCCATTTGCAAAATTAATATTTAATTTTAAGGTGGCTAAATCACTGTTTATCCTAAATATTCAAATGTGTAAAACACTATTGCAGTGTGAGCTACACAGATGTGCCCCATGGCTCAGGAAATGGCTGATACTTGTTGTACTGCAAGGCTGATCTAATGAGCTATTCTTATAGTTCAAGATAGAAAATTTGCCCATGTTATAATAAGACCTTTGTGATAAAACAAAAAGTTGTAAACAATAGCATCTGCATCATCATCAAAAGCCAAGATTAAAATGAATGTTTTATTATGTTTGGGGAAGTCTGATGGCCTGATTGTCTAAAGCACTGTGTCTGGAAACAACCTTTACATTCAACCTTTACAACCTTTACATTGCAAATGACAGAGAAAGATAGAAATAAGGTATTTATTTGTAAAGAGTAGTCAAATTGGAGGAAGTTAAAAATCGACTTTTATGAAATGAGTCCTTCAATAAGCCATAGTCAATAACAACTTTAGCAGAAGGGAGACTACATTTACTAGCATATATGGAATGAGTGATTTAATCTATCGCTGAACGACTGCCAGTGCTGGGGTGGAATACACCAGATGTTTTTCATGGAAACTTTATGCATAATTTTCCAATAGAAACTGAAGCATAATATTGTCTCTAATTGAAACAGTAGGAAAAACTTCAGTGGGTCCAGTAACTACTGTCTTCCTTCTAGTAATATCAAGCCTTCTCTCTCTTTTCAATTGTAAGTATTTTTCTATTAAAGAATTAAGATATTTATGAATAGAATAAAATAAACTATCATAGTAAGCTAAAGTGGAGTTAATTCTGCAGAGTAGCAACACAATTAGTTGGTCTGAGGTGAGTAAGCGTGCGTACTATGCAAAGCCTACACATTTATACCTTTCAAATGTTTATACAAACACTTAAAAAGTCTACTACACAATTGCAGCATCAGCTGTTAGAGGCAAAACTAATGCTCAATTCAGGTAATTAGCAAATGTAAGACCCTACATTTGTTAATGACACAGAAATGACAGATGAACCACTGGAAACTGTGACCTCTGATGCAGCTGTTCTCATCACTTCTGCAGAGGATCCCTTTGGGGTATACCCATGATGAGCTCTGCCCCTAGGGCTGGGGAATGACAACTCAAATCCTCTGAAATACTCAGTTCTTGACTTAGAAACAGCTATGCTAAGAAAATGGAAAGAAGCATGACTCATAAAGGTATTGTTTAACCTGAAGTTTCCTAAGGTTAGGCAAGAGAAGAAATATTTAGTACTTTGCAGAGAGGAGAAAAGCTTTCAACAGATATGTGTATGCGTGTGAGATCCATGTCATGAAATTCTTTCAAGAATGAGCCAAAAGTTTTAAATTAACATGTACCATCAAGGAAACAGAAGGATGACAAAACCAGTACATTAATCCTGTTGGTAATCTTATTAATTTATTTGGGATGAGTATTTATACAGGTTTTAAAAGTCAAATACATTAATCTGTTGATATGGATTATCCCACAGTTCATGCCATGGAAATATAAGGGGAGTGTGCTTGTTTAGGAAGAAACAGGAACCATAAGCCAGTCCACAGCCCCCACACTGTTGCTCGCTGTAGAGCTATTCTAACCCATTTAAAACAGCTCAGTGATGAGGTTTTCATTACTTCCTCTGGGAGATTACTCCACAGAATTGTAAATCTCAGAAACGGGAAGTGTAAATATTCCCTCAGTTAATTTAATTAAGCTGCTCTCCATCCTTGCCCTCTCACAACCCAGTAATTTCTCTTTTCCTACTTTACATATTCCTCTAAAACTATATGCTTGGTTGCCCACTAATCTGACTGTGCATGGGGAAAATCCCTCTTTCTCTTCTTTCTCCATGTTTGATCCACTGCTTGACTTGTGCTTGGAAGAAAAGGAGAAAGTCAGGCAGGGCATCAGGAGGCCAGAGTCCTCAGGGCATGTATTCCTCTGAGGAGGGTTCAGCTCAGCTTGCACTACCCACAGAAGGACACCAGTGGAGTTTTGCATGGCTTCTTTCACCATGCTGTGTACTTCAGTAGTATGCACGACTTTATAGCACTCCTATAAAGAAGCAGACTAACCCCATTTTAAGATACTGGAAGTAGAAACCAAGGTGTTTGCATAAGTGATAATATGTCTCCAGGACACAGTGCAGTACCAAGATGAGACACTCAAGATACTTCCAACAGATTAGGTAGGGTGCTGGAAGCAGCATCTGCTGGTGTGCTCTGCACAGAGTAATTTGCTCTGTAGAGAAACTAACTTGAGTATCCTTAAGAAGTGTAAGCATGGTATCCATGACAGATGTTAAAAGAGCTCAGCTCTGTTAGGCAGCTAAGCAAGGAAAGACTAAGGAGCTCTGGTGGAGTCCTGGTGAGAAAGCTGCTGATCGGCGTGAAAATCACAAAAGATAATAGTGATACAGGGCCTTTTCTGTCAAAAGCCTAGGATAATGTCCTCTTAGCTCTGTAAACTTAGGATAAAACTAAATTAATATTAAAGCTAAGATTTTCGTAGCAATAATATCTTGCCTCTGTTGCTTGGTTACTTATTAGGCTGCTTATTTTCTACTTTTTTATATCTGATAGGCTACAATCTGCTGCCTTCATGATAACTGGAATCAGATCACCTCCTTGATCCAGTAGAACTATTGACATTTTACTCCAGTTTTACTGAAAGTGGTGTTTAGTTGTTAGCTGTAAGGGGGTATCAGTGTTTACAAGTTCTGTTCACATATGAGTAAGAATGGTTATGCCTAGCTATCCCTGTCAAACTAGTGTTGAGAAAGCAGTATGAAACTAATTGAATAGGAATACATGAAAGGATTCAGCCCTCTCTATCTGTCTCTCATCAGAGCAATCAAGATTAACAGATGTTCAATATCTTTTGTCCTAAATTCCTTTTTCTTTTTTTTTTTTTCATTTTTGTTAAAAGAAACGCTTTTTTGCACTTCCTGACTTCCTGCTTATGGCTAAAACGAGTATCAGTACAACTGATGTCTTGCAATAGGAATCACTGTCTCTGTTAAAAGGAAAAATCAAGGTCAGATGATTAAGGTCGCTATAGTTAAGTCAGTAGAGTTACATCAGTGTTCAGCAATTATAAATGAAAGAAGGACCAAACTATAAATGCACTCTGTAGGATTTGACCTTTAATGCACAGCTGTTAATACTTCAACTTTACTCTGTACTTTTCCTCAGATCTCCACTCATGCCTCTTGTCTCCAATTCTCTTTTCTACTTGGCCCCAACATGTTCAGATCTTAATGTCTGCCCCGTGACCTTCACTATCCACAGATGGCTTTTTTCCCTTATTGCTCTTTATTTATTAAATTTCTCTTAAATTTACTAGATGTCAAAAGCTTGTAAAAATTTCTCCTTTCTGTCCTTTATTACTTTCAAACCTCCTCCCTACTCTCTTTAAAACCCTACTGTTCTTCTCTGCCTGTCTCCTGCTGGCACTGCACTGTACTGTTACAGGTACTCAGTAACTTAGAGGAGGCAGTTCTGCTCCTTCAAGTTCAGCAAATGGATCTGCTCAGCATGGAAGGTCAGAAGAATAGCGTGGCAGTGACAAGGAGATGCTTTTAATATTGTCCAGTATGGAAGAATGAGCATCTAATGGTCAAATAAAAGAGGCTAAAATCAGGTGGCAAATCTTTCCTGCATTTGCTTTATTATGTTACGAATACATCCTTGTGACAAGTGATGTGTGATATTTTCTAATCAACTACTCATGTAGTAGTTTTTCTAGTAAACATCTCATGCTCAGCTTTCTACCCTTCATGCCTGTAAGGCATGTTGTTTTAAATTGGGCTCGTGACCTTTCTGATTCATGAACTATAAAAATAGAAAGTTCTTACAGATTCTTTTTTCTGGCAGTGTTGAACGTTGTAAGCATATTAGCAGTATGAAGATCTTTCTTTGGGAGTTACAAGCAGTGTTTATGGTGACATTGTGAAGGGGTGCTCTGTTCTCATGACAGCATCTTCTCCAAAATGCTAAATAACCACAGAAGTTAAAATAATTACAACTGCCAACCCCGTGTTTAAGTATGTGTTCAGATCTTGGATTTGCTGTGATGCTCACCATTTCATTAATTGTGTGGGGTTTTTCTTGTATAGGTCATCTTTACAAACAATGCAGTTTTGCAAAGAGTGACCTTTAACAACACTATTTTCAGGTTTGCAGAAAATGCCATTTTGCTCTCAAGTGAGGTGAGATTCATGTTGGAAAAGCTGCTGCTCTGCAATCCTGAAAGCAGTTGCACACTTCTTTCTTTCTGCACAGGATATGAAGATACTTTCTGCAGGCCTACCTAGAAAACAAGTGCAGCTACCTACTCTTACTCAAGGCTATTGTCGGGATGTCAGGTAGTCCTTTTCACAAGGACATATTGCATACTAGAGTTGTGTTAGCAAACAAAATGCTCTCACATACTTATACAGGTTGCAATATTGCCCTCGTCATTTTATACTTAATCTCCTATTAGACTTTAATCAGTTTATCTGCACTATACCTCCAAGGTATAAGTCCAAAAGTAACAATTACTGAAGTTCCCCAGAGGGCACAGATTCATCCTAACATCTTCAAAACTATCCTGCAACAAAAAGGGGGTACAATCTCATCAAGCCATTGGCTACCCCATATTCTAAACCTTTTGAAGAAAATCTGTCTCTAAAATGCTGGTCATATCAAATAGGAACTTCAAAGAAGAAATTGCCATAAGCCTTCTAACACACTTGCAGCAAGTCTGTGTGTTGTGCAAAGGATCCATCACCTATTCCTCTTTCAGTGAGGGCTTTGGTTGCCCACTGTATGAAAGCCAGTGCTGGTATGGTGCAGTGGTGATTTTGGTGAGGCTGCTGGGCAAAGAGCTGAGTGGACAAGAGAGAAATCTGGCTGTGGCTTCTCCTATCTATGCAGGAGCTATGTCCAAGCCGAGGCCCTCCCCTTGGTCCTTTCCTGAGCTACAACACAGCCTTGCCCAAACCAGGTACAGATGAAGAAAGATTATTTACAGCTGCTTCTATTCCTCAAGGCATTCTCTGTGGGGGATTTTCTTTCAAGATACATGCACAGCTTCTTAAGAGATATACAAAGACTTTCACCAGCAGCTTCTTTTAACCTGATGGCATAGCCTCTGCAATGTGCTTCTGTCCTGAAAAGTATGGTGAATAGAACACGGGTATAGAAAGTATGGGTGGAAAGAACCTGGCTGGTACTCAGCATCTGCACCACAAGAGTGGATGTGGGGAAGGGAGTGGCAACCATGATCAGAGAACGCCTAAAAGAGTGAAATATTGTAAAGTTAATAATTTCTGACCTCTGGAGTAAGCAACAGGATCCCCTTTAGGATATTGAGCTGTCATTTGGTTTGCAGGTGGAAGCTTGATTTTACAGATGGAAGTGTTCTCTTTAATGAAAAAAGATGAAATCTTAAAGCTGTTTTTCCTAATTCAAACATTTAATTTCAGTGCCATAATAAAAGGGAATTATTTATGTGTACATAGAAAACATGTAGTTAGTTACACATCTCTTATTAGCATGGTTGCGACTAGGTTATTTGTAATACTTCACTCATATATATATATGGACCAGTATATTTCACTTATTTATATATATTATTTACAAGGGGATACAACACTGCAAGAATATAGTCTGATTTTATTTGCAAAGTTATTTTTAAATTTTCAGATTACTTTTAATACTCTTATGTTTTTCCTGTATTTATTCAGCAGCAACCAATGCTGCTATTGTCCCTGGTCTGTTAGAGATTTAACGTATGCTTAAGTTTTCACAATATGACTGTTCCTGTTGGCTCTGATAGGACAAGTCATTGGGCATAAGCATGTGTAAAAAGTCTTAGTGAGAGCTGATGCCAAGTCCTTTGCTGTCTAACTCTTGGCAGGAGAATGACCCTGGGCTGGATTGGAATACTAGGGAAAAAGAAAGTATATAGACACTGTTCCTGTTTTCCTGAGTCATACAGACTCTAAACATATTTTAAAAGCTGTACACTTCAAAATTAAAGACTGCATTAAAATCTTCACGTTATTTGTTCTAATAGGGTATGTGTAAATATACATCTCTAACCTTGCTTTTCTGTCTTTATTGAAAAGCATTGTTCCTTAAGTTAAAGACATTTCTGTGGTTAACCTTAAGGGAGAATATCTGTTTATTAAGTAATAGAAAAACTGTAGTGCTTGCTGGCATCAGGAACAGGATCAGATTTCAGTTTGAACAGCTGGTAGTTCCATGACCAGACCTGGCAACCCTTTTTGAATGTACACATATTCAAATGCAGAATGGGCCCAAACAAGAAGATGTGATTCAGCAGCGTCCCTAGAAGGACTTTTATGACCTATACTGAAGCCACACCTATGTGGCTACGCATGACTCAGCAGAGCAGAAATGAGCCTAGTGAATTCAGCAAGCAAACAGAACTCATCGTTTCCTGGTAATTCAGCTCCCGTTGTGTCAGTGACCTTGGGCAAGTTATTCAGCTTTCCAATATTTCATCTTCTATGTAAAAGGAATTTAACAAGATCTAATCATCGCACAGTATTCTGTAGACTTCAGTGGAACTGCAGCCATATAAATGAAGGAAGAGTTTAGCACGTAGCTTTGCCACAGTATTTTAGGGTTCTCAGCTGACTTTTGACCCAAAATGAAACATAAATTATGCAGGAACCAGCCAACATTTAATGAAGTGAAGCCACTTGCTATTTTGAGAACAATTTCTTAACAAACAGAATTAGCAGAGATATTCTGCTGCTAGAAGCCAATAGCTTCTTCAGGCAGGGCTGGTCTCTTCCCATCCTGATAATGTCTTCTGTAAATGTCTTCCGTGTTTTGTGAATTGTGTATCTCCCAGTTTCTTACACTGTGGATGCAATTTCTGCTTTGTTTAGCACTGAAGACCCAGTGCAGATAACAGGGTAAGATGACGGCTGTTATGTTTTGTACACCCATGAGCCAAATTACTTAGTAGCTTAAGCCACTTTGCAACTGTACAAACACTCTGTGAGCAGTAGGAATGCACTTGTGTCCCCAAGGACCTAATCTGGCTTGCAAAACCTCCACTAGTGGTACAGATGTGCACAAAAGCAAAAAATCCAGCTTCACTCTCTGGTTACATGTGCAGAATGTGGATGTAGATAGAAAATAATACATGTGCATTTCTACATTGATTTGTATTCCTATTCTTGAAACATTTTATTTACACTGAAT